>NC_090440.1:774532646-774835677 GCF_031143425.1 Pleurodeles waltl | reverse complement strand
CACCTCCCAGCTGCTCCTCCCTCCCCCCTCTCTTCTTAATGGCTGGCGCTGCGCGTCGAGGGTGAGCGACCTCTGACCTGTTTTCGGTCAAGAGCTCGCCCCCCCACGTCCGCAGCACCACCTTGCTGTCTCCGTGTCCCTGTCCCCCGCCCACGCTGCTGCTAGCATGTTCGAGGCCATCCTCCACCCGCAGGCATCCTCCTGCGCCTCATCCCTGGTGTCTAGTAGGTTTCTGGTAAGCGTCGCTAGACTCGTGTGCATTGTGCCGTTTTCGCCGTATTTGTGACTGTATTCTGTTTTCTGCGCCTTGCTTCCTTGTGCTTTTTTGCCCCCATTTGTGCCTTTTTTAGATTGCTGTAATCCGCTTGTGCATTGTGCCGTTTCACCTTATTTGTGACTGTATTCCGTATTCTGTGAATTGCTTTTGTGCCTTTGTGCTTTTTCTTCCAAATTGTGCCTTTTTGCTGTTTTCCGCTTTTTTCGCCCCTTGTGCGCTCCCCCTTGCCGCTTTTCCCTTTCGCTGCCTCCCTGCGGCCCTGCCTCCCTCGCGCCCCCATTCGCTGCTCCCTCCCGCCTCCCGCCTCCCAGCTGCTCCTCCCTCCCCCCTCCCTTTTTAATGGCTGGCGCTGCGCGTCGAGGGTGAGCGACCTCTGACCTGTTTTCGGTCAAGAGCTCGCCCCCCCACGTCCGCAGCACCACCTTGCTCTCTCCGTGTCCCTGACCCTCACCCAAGCTGCTGATAGCGTGTTCGAGGCCCTCCTCCACCCGCAGGCATCCTCCTGCGCCTCATCCCTGGTGTCTAGTAGGCTTCTGGTAAGCGTCGCTAGACTCGTGTGCATTGTGCCATTTTCGTCGTATTTGTGACTGTATTCTGTTTTCTGCGCCGTGCTTCCTTGCGCTTTTTTGCCCCCATTTGTGCCTTTTTTAGATTGCTGTAATCCGCTTGTGCATTGTGCTGTTTCACCGTATTTGTGACTGTATTACGTATTCTGTGACTTGCTTTTGTGCCTTTGTGCTTTTTCTTCCAAATTGCGCCTTTTTGCTTTTTTTTGCTTTTTTCGCCCCTTGTGCGCTCCCCCTTGCCGCTTTTCCCTGCCACTGCCTCCCTGCGGCCCGCCCCCTCGCGCCCCCATTCGCCGCTCCCTCCCACCTCCCGCCTCCCAGCTGCTCCTACCTCCCCCCTCCCTTCTTAATGGCAGGCGCTGCGCGTCAAGGGTGAGCGCCCTCTGACCTGTTTTCGGTCAAGAGCTCGCCCTCCCACATCCGCAGCACCACCTTGCTGTCTCCGTGTCCCTGACCCCCGCCCACGCTGCTGATAGCGTGTTCGAGGCCCTCCTCCACCCGCAGGCATCCTCCTGCGCCTCAACCCTGGTGTCTAGTGGGCTTCTGGTAAGTGTCGCTAGACTCGTGTGCATTGTGCCGTTTTCGCCGCATTTGTGACTGTATTCTGTTTTCTGCACCTTGCTTCCTTGCGCTTTTTTGCCCCCATTTGTGCCTTTTTAAGATTGCTGTAATCCGCTTGTGCATTGTGCCGTTTCACCGTATTTGTGACTGTATTCCGTATTCTGTGACTTGCTTTGGTGCCTTTGTGCTTTTTCTTCCAAATTGTGCCTTTTTGTTGTTTTCCGCTTTTTTCACCCCTTGTGCGCTCCTTCTTGCCGCTTTTCCCTGCCGCTGCCTCCCTGCGGCCCCGCCCCCCTCGCGCCCCCATTCGCCGCTCCCTCCCGCCTCCCTCCTCCCTTCTTAATGGCTGGCGCTGCGCGTTGAGGGTGAGCGACCTCTGACCTGTTTTCGGTCAAGAGCTCCCCCCCCCACGTCTGCAGCACCACCTTGCTGTCTCCGTGTCCCTGACCCCCGCCCACGCTGCTGCTAGCGTGTACGAGGCCCTCCTCCACCCACAGGCATCCTCCTGCGCCTCATCCCTGGTGTCTAGTGGGCTTCTGGTAAGCGTCGCTAGACTCGTGTGCATTGTGCCGTTTTCGCCGTATTTGTGACTGTATTCTGTTTTCTGGGCCTTGCTTCCTTGCGCTTTTTTGCCCCCATTTGTGCCTTTTTTAGATTGCTGTAATCCGCTTGTGCATTGTGCAGTTTCACCGTATTTGTGACTGTATTCCGTATTATGTGACTTGCTTTTGTGCCTTTGTGCTTTTTCTTCCAAATTGTGGCTTTTTGCTGTTTTCCACTTTTTTTGCCCCTTGTGCGCTCCCCCTTGCCACTTTTCCCTGCTGCTGCCTCCCTGCGGCCCGCCCCTCTCGTGCCCCCTTTCGCCGCTCCCTCCCGCCTCCCGCCTCTTAGCTGCTCCTCTCCCCTCCCTTCTTAATGGCTGGCGCTGCGCTTCGAGGGTGAGCGACCTCTGACCTGTTTTCGGTCAAGAGCTCGCCCCCCCACGTCCGCAGCACCACCTTGCTGTCTCTGTGTCCCTGACCCCCGCCTACGCTGCTGGTAGTGTGTTCGAGGCCCTCCTCCACCCGCAGGCATCCTCCTGCGCCTCATCCCTGGTGTCTAGTGGGCTTCTGGTAAGCGTCGCTAGACTCATGTGCATTGTGAAGTTTTCGCCGTATTTGTGACTGTATTCTGTTTTCTGCGCCTTGCTTCCTTGCACTTTTTTGCCCCCATTTGTGCCTTTTTTAGATTGCTGTAATCCGCTTGTGCATTGTGCCGTTTCACCGTATTTGTGACTGTATTCCGTATTCTGTGACTTGCTTTTGTGACTTTGTGCTTTTTCTTCCAAATTGTGCCTTTTTGCTGTTTTCCACTTTTTTCGCCCCTTGTGCGCTCCCCCTTGCCGCTTTTCCCTGCCGCTGCCTCCCTGCTGCCCGCCCCCCTCGCGCCCCCATTCCCCGCTCCCTCCCGCCTCCCAGCTGCTCCTCCCTCCCCCTTCCTTCTTAATGGCTGGCGCTGCGCGTTGAGGGTGAGCGACCTCTGACCTGTTTTCGGTCAAGAGCTCGCCCCCCCACGTCCGCAGCACCACCTTGCTGTCTCCGTGTCCCTGACCCCAGCCCACGCTGCTGATAGCGTGTTCGAGGCCCTCCTCCACCCGCAGGCATCCTCCTGCGCCTCATCCCTGGTGTCTAGTGGGCTTCTGGTAAGCGTCGCTACACTCGTGTGCATTGTGCCGTTTTCGCCGCATTTGTGACTGTATTCTGTTTTCTGCGCCTTGCTTCCTTGATCTATTTTGCCCCCATTTCTGACTTTTTTAGATTGCTGTAATCCGCTTGTGCATTGTGCCGTTTCACCGTATTTGTGACTGTATTCTGTATTCTGTGAATTGCTTTTGTGCCTTTGTGCTTTTTCTTCCAAATTGTGCCTTTTTGCTGTTTTCCACTTTTTTCGCCCCTTGTGCGCTCCCCCTTGCCGCTTTTCCCTGCCGCTGCCTCCCTGCAGCCCGCCCCCCTCGCGCCCCCATTCGCTGCTCCCTCCCGCCTCTCTCCTCCCAGCTCCTCCTCCCTCCCCCCTCCCTTCTTAATGGCTGGCGCTGCGCGTCGAGGGTGAGCGACCTCTGACCTGATTTCGGTCAAGAGCTCGCCCCCCCACGTCCGCAGCACCACCTTGCTGTCTCCGTGTCCCTGACCCCCGCCCACGCTGCTGCTAGCGTGTTCGAGGCCCTCCTCCACCCGCAGGCATCCTTCTGCGCCTCATCCCTGGTGTCTAGTGGGCTTCTGGTAAGCGTCGCTAGACTCGTGTGCATTGTGCCGTTTTCGCCGTATTTGTGACTGTATTCTGTTTTCTGCGCCTTGCTTCCTTGTGCTTTTTTGCCCCCATTTGTGCCTTTTTTAGATTGCTGTAATCCGCTTGTGCATTGTGCCGTTTCACCGTATTTGTGACTGTATTCCGTATTCTGTGACTTGCTTTTGTGCCTTTGTGCTTTTTCTTCCAAATTGTGCCTTTTTGCTGTTTTCCGATTTTTTCACCCCTTGTGCGCGCCCCCTTGCCGCTTTTCCCTGCCTCTGCCTCCCTGCCGCCCGCCCCCCTCGCGCCCCCATTCGCCGCAAGCCCGTCTGCGCCCGTCCGCGGCTGGACCGCGCCCATCACCACCCCCCCGGTCCGCACGCCCCTGCACCACCAGACGTCGCTACTCGGCCAGCGAACTCATCGCCCTCAAACCCGGCCCCTTCACAACTTGCTTCCAGGCCACACCGAAGAACACAAAAGGACCCTTCTCCTGCCACCCCTGCAACTTCACCTGCAACAGAACAAGGAAACCTGCAACAACCAGCACAAACCACCTCAACTGCATACTCCTCAACACACGCTCCACACGAAAGCACGCCATCGAGCTCTGGGACCTGCTCGACACCACCGCCCCAGACGTAGCCTTCCTGACCGAAACCTGGTGGAACGACTCCTCAGCACCTGACATCGCCATAGCCATCCCGGACGGCTACAAGATCACCAGAAGAGATCGCCCCAACGGAATCAGAGGAGGAATAGCCATCGCCCACAAATCCACCCTCAAAATCCACACCCACACGGACGACACCCTCAAGACCGCCGAACACCTGCACTTCCAGATCCACACTGACCTCAATACCACCCTCAGGGGAATGCTCATCTACCGACCCCCAGGACCAAGAGCACCCTTCAGCCACTCTATCGCCGACCTCACGAGCACCCACGCCCTCGCCTCTACAGACTACATCGTCCTTGGAGACCCCAATTTCCACCTGGAGAACAACAACGACGCCAACACCACATCGCTGAACGACAACCTCTCCAACCTCGGCCTCAGACAACTGGTCAACACACCCACCCACATCGCCTGCCACACGCTCGATCCAATCTTCTCCGCAAGCAACCACGTCACCTTCAGCCACACCACCGAACTCCACTGGACCGACCACCACTGCGTCCACTTCACATTCAAGAAGCACACCGAACACCACCGCACCCAAGTACCAACTCACCGCCGCTGGAGCAAAGTCACCAAAGACCAACTGACCAGCACCCTCGCCCAGAACCCACCTACCGACCCTACCGACCCTACCGACCCAACACCGCCGCCATCAACCTACGATGGTGGATCAACGACTGCGCCAACACCCTCGCACCTCTCAAAAAGCCCACCGACAACCAAGGAAAGAAAAAAGCCGCCTGGTTCACGGATGAACTCATCACCTCCAAACGCACCTGCCAGAAACTAAAGGAGAAATGGCTCCTTGAGCGCACACCAGACAGCCTGACAGCCCACAAGGAAGCCACGCGCAAGCACCACCAGCTAATCCGACTCGCCAAACGCTCCCACTTTACAGAACGCCTGAACAACAACGCACACGACAGCAAGGAACTCTTCTGCATTGTAAAAGAGCTATCCAACCCCAGCGCCAACGCCAACGACATCCCACCCTCCCAAGAACTCTGCTACGCCCTGTCCACCTTCTTCTATCAGAAGATCGCCGACATCCACGACAGCCTCAACACCACGCCTCCGCCAGACCCCACCTCCGACAGCTCCACCTACACCAACCGCCTGACCACCTGGACCCACGTAGACGACTCGGAAACCTGCAAGATCATGAACTCCATCCACTCAGGATCCCCCTCAGACCCATGCCCCCCCACGTCTACAAGAAAGCCGACTCTACCATCGCCCCCCAACTTCAAAAGATCATCAACTTATCCCTCGAAACTGCAACCTTCCCGGACAGGTGGAAGCACGCCGAAATCCACGCCCTCCTCAAGAAAACCAAGGCAGACCCCAACGACCTCAAAAACTTCCACCTGATCTCCCTCCTCCCCTTCCCGGCGAAGGTCATCGAGAAGATCGTCAACGCTCAGCTCACCCACCACCTCGAGGACTACTCCATCCTGGACCCCTCCCAGTCCGGTTTCAGACGCAACCACAGCACCGAAACTGCCCTCCTCGCCGCCACAGACGACATCAGACAGCACATGGACAACGGCGAAACATCAGCCCTCATCCTCCTGGACCTCTCCGCAGCCTTCGACACGGTCTGCCACCACACCCTACTAACACGCCTCCACGAAGCCGGAATACAAGAAAAAGCCCTCAACTGGATCTCCTCCTTCCTCTCCGGCAGAACCCAGAGAGTCCGACTCCCTCCCTTCCGCTCCGAAGCCACCAACATCATCTGCGGCGTACCCCAAGGCTCCTCCCTCAGCCCGACGCTGTTCAACGTCTACATGGCCCCCCTCGCACAACTGGCCTGTCAGCACAACCTCAACATTCTCTTCTACGCCGATGACACCCAGCTCATCCTCTCCCTCACCAAAGACCCACACACCGCCAAAGCCAACCTCCATGAAGGAATGAAGTCCATCGCCGAATGGATGAGAAAAAAGCCGCCTGAAACTGAACTCAGACAAGACGGAGGTCCTCATCCTCGGACACACCCCCTCGGCCTGGGACGACTCCTGGTGGCCCACCGCACTGAGACCTCCTCCAACACCAACCAACCATGCACGCAACCTGGGCTTCGTCCTCGACTCCGCCCTCACCATGTCCAAGCAGGTCAACGCAGTTTACAACACCCTCCGCATGCTACATAGAATCTACAAATGGATCCCGACGGAAACCAGAAAAACAGTGACCCAGGCTCTCGTCAGCAGTAGACTGGACTATGGCAACGCACTCTACACAGGCATCCCAGCTAAAGACATCCGATGCCTCCAACGCATCCAAAACACCTCCGCCCGACTGGTCCTTGACGTACCCCGCCAATGCCACATCTCCCACCACCTGAAGGACCTCCACTGGCTCCCCGTGGACAAGAGGATCACCTTCAAGCTCCTCACCCACGCTCACAAGGCACTCCACAACGCCGTACCAACCTACCTGAACTACAGACTCAACTTCTACGTCCCCTCCTGCCAACTCCGCTCCGCCAACCTCGCCATCGTTCCCCGCTTCCAACGCAAGACCTCCGGCGGCAGATCCTTCTCCTATCTCGCCACCAAGACCTGGAACGCCCTCCCGACTGCCCTGCGTTAGACCCAGGACCTTCTCACCTTCAGGAGATTCCTCAAGACCTGGCTCTTCGACCAGTAGCATCAGCCCCCCTCCTCAGCGCCTTGAAACCCAAACGGGTACATAGTGCGCTCTATAAATGTTGTGATTGATTGATTGATTGATTGACACCACTCCACACAGGCATTGTCCATACAGCATGCTCACAGTGTGCTTACCTGTTTGTCTGGAGGACCGTAGAGAAGCGTGTACTGGGGGAGGACCCCATTCACGAGTTTCTCCAACTCCTCCGTGCTGAAGGCAGGGGCCCTTTCCCCAGACACACGAGCCCTTGTCTCGTCCAGACTGAGGTCACAGCAGCACTTGCAGTGTAGGTCCTCTCCTGTCGAATATCAGGTATCAAGTGATTGAACAGAGAGAAAATGGATGTCACGTCCGCAGCGGTGTGTACCGTCACCGCCGGCGCACATTGTCATTGCCTCCTGGGACCCATAGGGTCCAATGTTAACCAATGCAGGATTGTGCCGTGGTCTTCGACCGCCTACAGCGACGGTGTACAACGCCAGCGCAGTTACCTCATATCCCATTGTCCCACTTTACAGGTCAGACAGCCGCCATTTCATGGGCCCACATGTACATCAATAATACATAGTTTCTGTTTTCACGGAGTGATGACTTTTACATAGACTCCTTGGTCTGAACTCAACTATTTTAAGATATTCAGGTATAGATGCGTGATAGCTGGTTGGCTTTGAATGTGGATATGACTGAGCTCAGGCTCTTGGCACCCTTTGCCAACACTACCTGAATGACTTCATTATTAACCTCTTTCATAAGGTTAAAAAAAGTTTTACCTAGAGGGATAGGTTAATCAGATAACTAAGGGCCTCAATACGAGTTTGGCGGTCTGACCTATGAGTTAATCATGAGTATGAAATACATTTCTGATTAAACTACTCACATAGATGAAAAATGGCTACCAGACATATATAGTATATTAGTTGTGTTTATTGTCATGTGCACAGAAGAATAAGATGTATGTGAGCAAAGAAATAATGTTCAGACAGTGAAGGGATCGATCATAGTGGATGTAATCATTTGAAGAGCTGCCACAATATTTTTAGTCCCAAGTCCATTGTCCCACAATCCAAGAAAATTGGAAAGTGCTTTAAGAAAAGTCAACATGGTGGCGGCTGCCAAAAGACCGCCATGTTCTCAAAGACCACTGTATTACCAGTTACAGAGTCAGGACTGCCAAAAGACAGCAAAAATCATAACACCTCCAGGACTCTGCAGGGTGGGAAATAGGCGGTCCACCATCAGCCTGTCAACTAACCACCGAACCTATTCCGACTCACAAATCACAGTGGCAGTTCTTTCATGGTGGTCTTCCAACAGAGGCACAAATGGCGTCAGTCAACAGTCACCACAGTAATACACAACACAACATTGGATGGATTCAAAATCCACACAACTGACACACTTTCACACACCCCACTGCCCTTCAAACTGCACTATAAAACACACCCCTTCCCACACCGTAATCCTTTGCATCTACAACACCACACATAGAAGCCAGAGCCCAAAATCTAAGACACAGTACCATAAGTACCATAGATGAGGCCCCCTTTCAACTTTCACATAGCAACTATCCCACACCCACACTACACACCCACCACACAAAATAGCTCCCCTACACATCATTTACTATCACCCCCACACAACACAGCCCCTACACCCCAATATCCTTTTTTGTGTTGTACACCACCACCATGTCACCACAAAAAACACCCCTTTTTCACAGATGATAAGTTAGGAGTCATGGTGGATGAAATTATCAGAGTAGAGCCACGCTTATTTGGAGCCCAAGTCCAGCAGACCACACTTGCGAGGAAAATGAAAATGTGGTAAAGAATAGTCAACAGGGTGAATTCTGTAGGCAGCTACCCATTCACAAGGAAGGACCACAGGAAGAGGTGGAACTCAAGATTGGCAGTGGAACCCGACCTCTACCCCCACAATTCATAACATGGGAGGAGAAGGTCTTGGACATCCTGCATCCTGAGGGCTTGACAGGAAAGACTGGGGGTGTGGAGTTGGGTAAGTCACTACACCAATAAAGCCACCAAAAGTATTGTCATGCATGCTCTTTGATCACCTTTTACCACCTTAACAATCAACCCACTCACCACCCCTGTGCCCAACTTTCCAAATACTCCTGTCTGTCATCTTACATGTGAAGTTAACTCACCTTGGGGCACACTAACTTCGTGTGGTGTGGGTAGCACAGGGACTGATAGTACTGCAACTCCCAGAAGGCACTGTTCTACCATTAAGAAAACCAGAACAGTGCACCATATTGAAAATAGCCTTGCATGTGAACTGAACAATGGAGCATACTCACCTGAATGCTCCACAACTGTACAGTCTGTGGGAAGGGCAGCAATGCTATGGAAATCTGATAGTCCATTAACACTAACACACAGCTACAACTGTGCCCTCTACTAAACTGTCCCGTTTACCTCCTATCACTTATAGAACTGTACTCACCTAGGTGGATAACAATAGTATAGTCCATTGCCATAGGACAGCTATTGACAGGAATGCCAAGACAGCTGCCACTGATATACCAAACACACACAGCTACAACTGTGTCATCTATTACTCTGTCTCTCCTGCCTCTCATCACCTATTGGACTCTACTCACCTGGGGGGGGGGTCTCACATTAATGCTGTGTGCTGTGCTTGGTGTAACCCGTCTCATATGGCCAGGTAGAATGGTTACTCCAAATCTGATGGCCAGGTCAATGAACAGACAACCATGTGCCAAGTTACATAGACATCCTGTAGCAAGGTGACTTAAAAAGGAATTGCCTGAACCCCAAATGTCAGATCCTCATAATTGAAAACAGGTGCCACTGTTATATAAGGGGATCAAGCAAGGCCAATCTGTACATGTCCCAAAGCATATCCACCTGTCAGATTGTGTTCTACATGCCACATAGCAACCTGTAATTGTCTGTTTCCCATCTTCAACAGGTCTAACTGCCACTAGGACCATAGAAAGCACTCCTGAGACATCCACTTCCTCCCGGATGAAGCCCTCAGTGAGGATTACATTCCTGGATGTGTGAAAGTTGAGGACGACTCAGGCCCATCTGGGCAACCTGGTCAGACGACAACTGTCAGCCTCACCCTGCCCACATCGACTCCTCCCAGCCCTGTTGCATCTACATCTCAGGCAACCAGTTGCCCCCAAACCTGTGTCCCAAGGACAGTAATAACCACCATGTGCCTCCAGTCCAGGTCCCAGAGTCACAATTTGAAATCCCTGACAATGATGGACTCTGCATCAGTGGCAGTGGGCACACTGTGCCAATGGTGCAGGCACTTGAGGGTAGGGTACGTGGAAGGGATGGTGTGGGCCAAGGGCATGAGGCTGCTAGGGATACTTCTGACCACAACACCATCTCCCAAGTCTTGGGAGCCTACTAAAAATACCAAGGCATGATGGGCCAGGTAATTGCCATGATGGGAGAGTTAAAGCAGCAATAGAGGGAAAACCACCAGGAAGTCATACAACAGTGGGAGGCCCTCAATGCCCACATCGTCTCCCTAACAGGGGTGCATAGATACATCAACACCACCCTAAGCATGTTCACAACACCAGACCCCTTCCTTTCTGCAAGTTATACTAACCCCTTCAACATCTGTGGCAGCCAGTGGAATGGAGGCCCTCCCAGGGGAAGGACATGCCTCAGACCTACCTGTCTCTGTAGCTGAAAAGCCCCCTCCCCTGCAAGCGTAGATGTCTACACAAACAGCCAGGAGGTGCAGATGGCAAGACAACAACCACTGACAGGAAGTAATCCCCAACTGATAGATTAGCATTTTTGTGCCTCTGATGCACCCTGTTGACTTTTCTACAAGCACTTTCCAATTTTCTTGGATTGTGGGACAATGGACTTGGGACTAAAAATATTGTGGCAGCTCCTCAAATGATTACATCCACTATGATCGATCCCTTCACTGTCTGAACATTATTTCTTTGCTCACATACAACTTATTCTTCTGTGCACATGACAATAAACACAACTAATATACTATATATGACTGGTAGCCATTTTTCATCTATGTGAGTAGTTTAATCAGAAATGTATTTCATACTCATGATTAACTCATAGGAAGGAAATGTGAGGAGGGACATGTCACAGGTAACGTCATGCTGGGGTTCACAACCAACACAATGACACAAGTGGAGAATCACCAGTCTCTCTGTATTACTCTGTGCAGCACATTGGCTGATCAAATGTCAGGACTGTCATAGTCAAGTAGGTCTAAACATTTCTAGCTTCTGCCTAGGTGTCAGTAAATAACATCCCACTAACTACTGAAGTAAGGGACATGTCAGACTGTGGGGGTCATTCTGACCCTGGCGGTCGGTGATAAAGCGGCGGCCAACCCGCCAACAGGCTGGCGGTCCAAAAAATGGAATTCTGACCCTGGCGGGAACCGCCAACACAACCCGCCACTTTAACACTCCGACCGCCACGGCGGGACAGACAAACAGCGCGGCGGTCACCGCCAACAGGCAGGCGGCAGACAATGTACCGCCCACCCTATCACAACTCACCAATCCGCCACCTTTTCCGGGGCGGGAGCCCCGCCGATAAAAACACGGCGGAAACAGACTACGAACGGGAAAACGCTCACCTCTATACACTCCACGAGGACGGAGGACAGCATGGAGCCCGAATTGAACATCCTACCTGCTCTCGTCTACCTGCTCATCTACCACGAGTACGAACTCCGGCGCAGACGACAACGGTGAGTACCGCACCTACGACACAGGGGAGGGGGGGAGGAGGAAGGGTGACGGGCACACACATACGCATCACACCCACCCCCCAACTATCTACCCACCAATGCAGAGCACCAAGTCAAAGTGACCCCACCCAAACCCCCCGGAATAACGAAAAGATAAAATTAAAGTGCGAAAATAAATTTATGTATAAAATAGGTTCATTGAAGTCATGGTAAAATAGGAAAATGAATAAAAAAAATCCAAGTGTAAACATTGCGTAACTGATAAATAGAGGCAATAAGTCCAGCACAGTCACTGAAATTTCAACTGTCCGTGGGCCAAAGTGTATCAACACATGGGCAAAGCCCACACAGGAGACCTGAGTCCGTTGGAGAGAACACTGCAGGGGCATCAGATGATAAAACTACAGGCACCTCAGGGGGAAGGGAAGGGGGGGCACCACAGCCACATGAGTCCACGACGCCAGATCCAAGAAGGGGCCACCATGCCCACTGTTAAATCCTGGGGAGTGCAAAGCCACAGTCTCTCAAGTCTCTACAGTGGGTGGATTGCCCACTGTCATATCCTGGGGAGTGCAAAGCCACAGTCTATCAAGTGGATAACAGTCTCCACAGGCAATGGAGGAGGCAGGGTGGGCCGAGTGCAGCGTGAACAGTAGCACGACACAGAAACGGCACTGTCATTGGGCCAGCGGTGCTTGAGATGAAGGGCCCAGCGGAGCGGTGCTTGAGATGAAGGGCCCAGCGGAACGGTGCTTGAGATGAAGGGCCCAGCGGAGCGGTGCCTGACAGGAAGGGCCCAGAGGAGCGGTGCTTGAGATGAAGGGCCCAGCGGAGCGGTGCCTGACAGGAAGGGCCCAGCGGAGCGGTGCTTGAGATGGCGGGGCCCAGCGGAGCGGTGCCTGACAGGAAGGGCCCAGCGGAGCGGTGCTTGAGACGGCGGGGCCCAGCGGAGCAGTGCTTGAGATGAAGGGCCCAGCGGAGCGGTGCTTGAGATGAAGGGCCCAGCGGAGCGGTGCTTGAGATGAAGGGCCCAGCGGAGCGGTGCTTGAGATGAAGGGCCCAGCGGAGTGGTGCCTGACAGGAAGGGCCCAGCGGAGCGGTGCTTGAGACGGCGGTGCCCAGCGGAGCAGTGCTTGAGATGAAGGGCCCAGCGGAGCGGTGCTTGAGATGAAGGGCCCAGCGGAGCGGTGCTTGAGATGAAGGGCCCAGCGGAGCGGTGCTTGAGATGAAGGGCCCATCGGAGCGGTGCTTGAGATGAAGGGCCCAGCAGAGCGGTGCTTGAGATGAAGGGCCCAGCGGAGCGGTGCCTGACAGGAAGGGCCCAGCGGAGCGGTGCCTGACAGGAAGGGCCCAGCGGAGCGGTGCTTGAGATGAAGGGCCCAGCAGAGCGGTGCCTGACAGGAAGGGCCCAGCGGAGCGGTGCTTGAGACGGCGGGGCCCAGCGGAGCGGTGCCTGACAGGAAGGGCCCAGCAGAGCGGTACTTGAGATGAAGGGCCCAGCGGAGCGGTGCTTGAGATGAAGGGCCCAGCGGAGCGGTGCCTGACAGGAAGGGCCCAGCGGAGCGGTGCTTGAGACGGCGGGGCCCAGCGGAGCGGTGCTTGAGATGAAGGGCCCAGCGGAGCGGTGCTTGAGATGAAGGGCCCAGCGGAGCGGTGCCTGACAGGAAGGGCCCAGCAGAGCGGTGCTTGAGACGGCGGGGCCCAGCGGAGCGGGGCCTGACAGGAAGGGCCCAGCGGAGCGGTGCTTGAGACGGCGGGGCCCAGCGGAGCAGTGCTTGAGATGAAGGGCCTAGTGGAGCGGTGCTTGAGATGAAGGGCCCAGCGGAGCGGTGCTTGAGATGAAGAGCCCAGCGGAGCAGTGCCTGACAGGAAGGGTCCAGCGGAGCGGTGCTTGAGACGGCGGTGCCCAGCGGAGCAGTGCTTGAGATGAAGGGCCCAGCGGAGTGGTGCTTGAGATGAAGGGCCCAGCGGAGCGGTGCTTGAGATGAAGGGCCCAGCGGAGCGGTGCTTGAGATGAAGGGCCCAGCGGAGCGGTGCTTGAGATGAAGGGCCCAGCGGAGCGGTGCTTGAGATGAAGGGCCCAGCGGAGCGGTGCTTGAGATGAAGGGCCCAGCGGAGCGGTGCTTGAGATGAAGGGCCCAGCGGAGCGGTGCCTGACAGGAAGGGCCCAGCGGAGCGGTGCTTGAGACGGCGGGGCCCAGCGGAGCGGGCCTGACAGGAAGGGCCCAGCGGAGCGGTGCTTGAGACAGCGGGGCCCAGCGGAGCAGTGCTTGAGATGAAGGGCCTAGTGGAGCGGTGCTTGAGATGAAGGGCCCAGCGGAGCGGTGCTTGAGATGAAGAGCCCAGCGGAGCAGTGCCTGACAGGAAGGGTCCAGCGGAGCGGTGCTTGAGACGGCGGTGCCCAGCGGAGCAGTGCTTGAGATGAAGGGCCCAGCGGAGTGGTGCTTGAGATGAAGGGCCCAGCGGAGCGGTGCTTGAGATGAAGGGCCCAGCGGAGCGGTGCTTGAGATGAAGGGCCCAGCGGAGCGGTGCTTGAGATGAAGGGCCCAGCGGAGCGGTGCTTGAGATGAAGGGCCCAGCAGAGCGGTGCCTGACAGGAAGGGCCCAGCGGAGCGGTGCCTGACAGGAAGGGCCCAGCGGAGCGGTGCTTGAGATGAAGGACCCAGCGGAGCGGTGCCTGACAGCAAGGGCCCAGCGGAGCGGTGCTTGAGACGGCGGGGCCCAGCGGAGCGGTGCCTGACAGGAAGGGCCCAGCGGAGCGGTGCTTGAGACGGCGGTGCCCAGCGGAGCAGTGCTTGAGATGAAGGGCCCAGCAGAGCTGTGCTTGAGATGAAGGGCCCAGCGGAACGGTGCTTGAGATGAAGGGCCCAGCGGAGCGGTGCCTGACAGGAATGGCCCAGCGGAGCGGTGCTTGAGATGAAGGGCCCAGCGGAGCGGTGCCTGACAGGAAGGGCCCAGCGGAGCGGTGCTTGAGATGAAGGGCCCAGCGGAGCGGTGCCTGACAGGAAGGGCCCAGCGGAGCGGTGCTTGAGACGGCGGGGCCCAGCGGAGCGGTGCTTGAGATGAAGGTCCCCTGTTCAGCTGTGCCTTTCTGCACGGCGGGGCCCTGTTCAGCGGTGCCTTTCTGCACGGCGGGGCCCTGTTCAGCGGTGCCATTCTGCACGGCGGGGCCCTGTTCAGCGGTGCCTTTCTGGACGGCGGGGCCCTGTTCAGCAGTGCCTTTCTGGACGGCGGGGCCCTGTTCAGCGGTGCCTTTCTGGACGGCTGGTCTCTGTTCAGCAGTGCCTTTCTGGACGGCGGGGCCCTGTTCAGCAGTGCCTTTCTGGACGGCGGGGCCCTGTTCAGCGGTGCCTTTCTGCACGGCGGGGCCCTGTTCAGCGGTGCCATTCTGCACGGCGGGGCCCTGTTCAGCGGTGCCTTTCTGGACGGCGGGGCCCTGTTCAGCGGTGCTTGTTCTGTAAGTCAAGGGAGTCAGACCTGGCCACGACTCCCTGCTCAGTCGCCCTCTGACCGTGCAGTTGTTGGACCCTTCGGTGACGGTGTCCTGGGCCCTTGGGTGTCCTCCCTCACACCCGGGATGTGGCTTGTGGGGCCCTCCTGGTCCGCGCTCCTGCTGGCTGACTTCTCTGCCCTGCTGCCCTTGCCCCCCTTCGATGTGGCTCTCTGGGCCTTGCCTCCCCTGGATGTTGTGGCAGGTGAAGTGGCAGAACTTTGGTCCTTGGGGGCAGCCGTGTCAGTCGTCCTGCGGCGGCCCCTTACTTTACGGGTCCTCTTTCCAGGGGGGGGGGGCTGGCTGTCCCCTTGCTGCTGACTGATGTATCACTGCTGGCAAAGGGGGGACTCCAAAATCCATGCACTACGGTGACCCTTGAAGCCGGGCTGGTGGTGGCTGAGGCGCTCTTGGGACTCTTAGCAGATGGAGGGGGGGGGGGTCAGGTGAGGGAAAGAGGTCAAGATTGGAGAGGTAAAGTTTTTTAGGACCAGGGTAAAGGGTAGGTGTAGTGGTTATGGGAGTGGAGGAAGAGGAGGTGGTTGTAGGAGAGTCAGGTGTGCTGTCCTTGGGTGAAGGTGCATGGGCTGGAGGCTGTCGTGAGGTGGTTGGCTGTTGGGTGGGTGGCTGCCTGCGTTTGTGTGTCTTGGAAGAGGGGGTGACAGACACAGTGGGAGAGGACACAAGGGACGTGTAAATGGCAGTGGGGGTGGTGACTGCACTTGTGCGGACTGGACTGGAGGGTGTGCTGGTGATGGAAGTACTGGCTGTTGGTGGTGTGCATGCAGGTGTGAGTAGAGACGTCACAGGGAGGGAGGAGGGAGACGAGGAGGTGGGGGACACAGAGGTGGTAGTGGCTGTTGGCATGTCTGCATCTGGGTGTTGCTTGGGTGAATGTTTGTGTGATCTGTGGTGCTTATGTCTGGATGAGCTGCCCTTGGGTGTTGAGGTGTGTGCAGGCTGGTCTGATGGTGTGGGTGGGATAGGCAGAGGAACAGGAGACAGAGACAGGCTGGAGGCAGTTAGAAGAGGGAGGCTGGAAACAGGGACAATGGCTGCCGTCAGTGCTGAGGCCAGAGCATTGAATGATCGTTGATGGGCAGCCTGACCCGAATGAATGCCCTCCAGGTATGCATTGCTACGATGCACCTCCCTCTCTACCCCCTGGATGGCATTCAAAAGGGTAGACTGCCCAACAATGATGGTCTGTAGGAGGTCAATGACTTCCTCACTGAGGGCAGCAGGGGTGACAGGGGCAGGGCCTGAGGTGCCTGGGGCGAAGGAGACGCCCGCCTTCTTGGGCGAGCGGGCACGGAGCGAAGGCGGAGGGGCTGCTGGGAGGGCGGAGCTGGTGCGCTGGGTGGCGGCTGTACCTGTAGAGGCGGGGGGCGCGGATGTTGCCGCCACCGCTAGGGAGCTCCCATCCGAGGACGTGTCGGTGTCGCTGGTGTCACCACGGCTCCCCGTTGTGAAGCTCCCCTCGCCCTCCGTATCACTGGTGGCCTCGGTGTCTGTGCCATGGCCCACTGGGGCCTTGTGAGTTGCAGCTCCCTCGTGCTCCGGTGCCAATTCTCCTCCACCTGATGATGCTAAGGCACACATGCACAAGAAGATAAAGAAAAAGGGTGGGGGGAGACATAAAAACAGGTTGAGTGCATGCATTGTCAACACCGTTGGCGGAGAGGACAGACACAGGAGCCTCATGCACTAAGCCGCGCAATCGGGGTATACTACTCAGTACTTGTGACTAGGCCAACAGGTCTAGGGACAACAAACGCGCACATGGGTGATGCAGGACCATGGATAGCTGTACTTGTCACCCTACAGAGGTGGGGGGCGGGGGCACAGGGACATGGCTAAAGGAGAGGTCTACACTACGGAAAGCGCCCTGGCCTAATGTCACCCACAGCCCTCTTCCCCCACCCAGGCACCTCCACTGCGCGTAATGATAGCTGAATGTGCTGCTACTCACCCCCTTGTGTCTGCTGTGATGTCCTCACGCGCCCATCCAAATCGGGGTAGGCCACCGCCAGGATCCGGGACATCAGGGGGGTCAGGGTACGACTGGCACCCCTCCTAGGTTGGGAGGCCATCCCCAGCAGTGACTCTGCGGTCTTCCTGGTCCCGCGGCGGATGTCCTCCCACCTCTTGCGGCAGTGGGTGCCCCGTCTGTTGTGGACCCCCAGGTTCCGGACTTCCTTGGCGATGGCACGCCAAATGTCGACTTTCTGATGGGCGCTGACCTATTTGACATGTACAGGGTGGAAATTGAAATATCATCAATTTTCCGCATGATAGATGCGATTGGCCCCCCCTCCCCAACCTTGCCATGTGGCGCATGCTCTCATCTGTCATGCCTTGCACTCGTCATTGTCTCCCCACCCCACCATCTTACATCCACCATACACAACCCAGGCATAGCCCATTCAACGTGCACACAGTGTACTTACCTGTTGGTTTGGAGGACCGTAGAGTCGCGCATACTGGGGCAGGACCCCATCGACAAGTTTCTCCAACTCTTCTGTAGTGAAGGCAGGGGCCCTTTCCCCAGTCGCAGCAGCCATTGTATCTCCCAGACCGAGGTCACAGCAGCACTTGCAGTATAGGTCCTCTCCTGTGGATGATCAGGTCTCGAGTGATTAACCAGATAGAAAATGGCGGTCACGCCCGCGGTGGTGCGTACCGCCGCGGTGCGTTCCACGACCGCCGGCGCACCTAGTCATTGGCTCGTGAAACCCATAGGGTTCGATGTTAACCAATGCGGCTTGGCGCCGCGGTCTTCGACCGCCTACCGCCACGGTGTGTCACGCCAGCGCATTGACCTCACATCCCAGTGTCACACTTCTCAGGTCAGGCAGCCGCCATTTCAAGGGCCCACATGGCTTTATTTCTACTGCGTCACACAGGCCTAGGCCTTGCATTCCCACTCATACAAGCCATTCAATGCATTGAGAATCATGTACTGTGCAAGCTGTAGTTACGTACCTGTGGGTTGCTTGACTCTGTACTCCATGTTGTCCTTCCTAGGCACCGTCCGCTGGGACTTGCGAGGAGAAGGATGAATCCTCCCGTGTACCGACCGCTGGTGGACCTGTCGACAATGGAGGAATGTCATATAATACTTCGATACCGACTTGACCGAGCCACTATACATGAACTGTGTGCCCAGCTGGAGCCAGCACTGATGTCCCCCATCCGCCAACCCACAGGAATTCCCCCTCTGGTGCAGGTTCTGTCAGTCCTCCATTTTTTGGCAAGTGGGTCTTTTCAGACAACAGTGGCCATGTCATCAGGGATGTCTCAGCCTATGTTTTCCAAGATTTTGTCCAGAGTGTTGTCTGCCCTGACGAAATACATGCAGAGCTACATTATTTTCCCTGAGGAGGGTGAATTGGCCACTGTGAAGGGTGACTTCTATGCCCTTGGACATATCCCCAACATCATTGGTGCCATTGATGGGACCCATGTGGCCTTAGTACCCCCAAAAGACGATTAGCAGGTGTACAGAAACAGGAAAAGTTACCATTCGATGAATGTCCAGGTGGTCTGTTTGGCTGACCAGTACATCTCCCATGTAAATGCCAAGTTCCCTGGGTCAGTGCATGACGCGTATGTTATGCGAAATAGCAGCATCCCTTATGTGATGGAACAGCTACAGAGACACCGTGTGTGGCTAATAGGTGACTCTGGTTACCCCAACCTGCCGTGGCTACTGACCCCAGTGAGGAATCCCTGGACCAGGGCAGAGGAACGGTACAATGAGGCCCATCGGCGATCTAGGAGGATCATAGAAAGGACCTTCGGCCTCCTGAAGGCCAGGTTTAGGTGCCTGCATATGACAGGGGGATCCCTAATATACTCACCCAAGAAGGTGTGCCAGATCATCGTGGCCTGCTGTATGCTTCACAATCTTGCCTTGCGACGCCAGGTGCCTTTTCTGCAGGAGGATGGTCCGGATGGTGGTGTTGTTGCAGCTGTGGAGCCTGTGGAGAGTGAAGAAGAGGAAGACGACGGGGACGACACGGACAACAGGGACACAGTCATACAACAGTATTTTCAGTAGCACCCAGGTAAGAATCCCCCACGCCATTTTACATTTACCTCTGGCATCCTGCATCTCTACTTTCTGTGTTTCCCCCCAGTTCCTTTCAACTGCATTGTGACTTTCCCTTCCCTTTTCAGAGCTGTATGACCCACTGCGTGACTTCTGGTTTGTTCGCCCATGGAGTAAAGCACATTGACATTGGTATGTTGTCATCACAATGTAACTGAACATTTTTGAACCGTTATGTGTAATACATTTGTTAAGAATACAAGCAGACTCCTGAGTGTTTTAAGTGCAATTAGTGATTTATTTAAAGTGCTACATATAGGTCAATGATAGTAAAACGGTGATGGGTGGGGGTGGAGTGATGTCCATGGCAGAGTCCAGTTCTCGGTCGCACAGGTGCATTGTCCATATGCCTGTGGAAGGATGGAGCAGGGGCAGTTCAAGGTTGGACAGGGTGACAATGTGGGACAGTGGAATGACATCCGGGGGGATCTTATGCTGGCGGGGGTCTTGGCATCCTACTCTGTCTTCCTTTGTGATCTCAGGGTCCTCTTGCGGGGTGGTTGATCTTCAGCAGGAGGTGGGGTTCTGGTGGCCCGTCGTTGTGTGGGGGCCTCCTGACCACTAGCGCCGGCGGAGGTGGTAGGCTGTTCCTGGTCCGGGCTGGTGACAGGGGCCCTTTGGGGTGCCACATGGTCCCGCAATGTGGTGACTATTAGGGTCAGGGCCAGGACGATGTTCCTGAGCTCCTCTCTGTACCCCATGTACCGTTCCTCCTGCTGTGCCTGGATCTCCTGGAACCTGGCCAGTACCGTCGCCATCATCTCCTGGGAGCGGTGGTATGCTCCCATGATGGTGGTGAGGGCCTCTTGGAGAGTCGGTTCCCTGGGCCTGTCCTCCCCCCCCCTGTCGCACTGCAGCCCTCCCAGTTGCCCTGTTTCCCCGGGCCTCTGTCCCCTGGACGGTGTGCCCACTACCACTGCCCCCAGGTCCCTGTTGTTGTTGGGGTGTTGGGTCAGCCTGGGTGCCCTGTAGTGGCGGACACACCGCTGATTGACCTGTCCTGGAGACAGAGGCATGGGCCCGCTGGGTGGGAGCTGTGCTGATATTCCCAGAGGGGGTTAGGTCTGCTGTGGCCTGTGTCTGTGTGTGGGGAACCGACTGTCCAGAGGTCCCCGATGGTCCGGGCTGGTCATCAGGTTCTAGGTCGACAGAGCTGCTGTCCTCACTGGGGGCCTGTTCTGGGGGTGGGATGGACATATCTGGACCCTCCTGGCCGGTGTGTTGGCGTTGGGGCCCTGCAGGGGTGAAAGAGTATGGTTATTGCTTCTGTGTGTTCCATGGCGTGCGATTTGTGGGTGCCCTTGTCCCCCAGTGCTGGCATTCCCTTGTGGCAGGAGTTCTGAGGGTGGTTTGTGGGGGGGATGGGTATGTGCAGTGGTCATGCATAGATGATGGGTGTCCATGGTTTGTGTTGGCATTCAGGGTTTGGTTTTGGGTTGGGTGGGTTGTGCTGGTGAGACATTGGCAGGGAGGATGTGTGCTGGGGGGTTGGGGGTGAGGGTGGGGGTGTGGGTTGGCATGCTGGTGGTTGGGGGGGGGGAGTAGTTGAGGCTAGACTTACCAGAGTCCATTCCTCCGCCTACTCCAGCGAGGCCCGCAGGATGCAGGATGTTCAAGACCTCTTGCTCCCATGCTGTGAATTCGGGAGGAGTGGGTGGTGGTCCGCCGCAAGTCTTCTGCACAGCGATGTTGTGTCGTGAGACCATCGACAATACCTTCCCCCGTAGGTCGTTCCAGTGCTTTCGGATGTCTTCCCGGTTTCTGGGATGCTGTCCCACAGCGTTGACCCTGTCGACGATCCTCTGCCATAGCTCCGCCTTCCTGGCTATTGTGGTGTGTTGCACCTGTGTGCCGAAGAGCTGGGGCTCTACCCTTATAATTTCCTCCACCATGACCCTGAGTTCTTGGTCGGAAAACCTGGGGTGTCTTTGGGGTGCCATGGGGTGGTGTGGATGAGGTGTGGGGTGGTGTTTGTGGTGATGTGAGTGGTGGTGTGTGGTGATGTGTGCGTAGATGTGGTGTGGCTGATGATGTTGGGTTCCTGTGTGTGTTGGGGTTTTCGATTGCTGTGCTCGCTCTCTCTCTCTCTATCGCCTTCTCTCCGATTTCCAACTAGTGGGGGTTTGTGGGTGATGTGGGTGTGTGTTTTATAGTTGCTTGGATGTGTGGGGGTGGTGTTTGTATGTGTATCAGGTGTGTGTATTTCAAATTGTCCAATGTGGCTGTGTTTTGGAGCTGGGTGTGTATTTTGACCGCGGCGGTGTGTACCGCCAATGGAATACCGCGGTTGAATGACCGCCGCGTGGATTCGTGGGTCGTAATGGCATGGGCGTGTTTGTGTTGGCGTGGCGGTGGAGGTTTGGTCATCTCCAGTTTATCGCTGCCCGCTGATGAGGCGGCCTTCCGTGGATGTCGGGTTTTTGGCGGCTTGGCAGTTGTGGATCAGAATGACCTTGTCGGTTTACCGCGGCCGTAGAATGGCAGACTTCTGACCGGCGGTAAGAGCCTTTTACCGCCGAGGTCAGAATGACCCCCTGTGTCTCTCAGAATAGCCAAACAGATTGGTGGAAATTGTCATCAGCTAAACCCTTATCACATACCATTATCATGCCTACCAAATTAACATGCTCTATTATACAGACAGTGGACAGTACAACAGTCCCTAATCAGAGAAACTTCCACTTACAGTGGTAAGGCATCTGTTGGGATGTTCATCATCTATGTCAGTGTTGACGCACATGCACAGTAGTCTGCAATGAGGGAACACAATTATAGCTACATACAAGCCAAACAGGATAATTGTCAATACAATGTGAAGGTTGAGTGAATGGGTTATGTAGGAAGCTGGCCTGGTGTGTGGTGAGCACCTATGGTGCTATCACCTCATACCTGGTATCCCCTATTAGTGAGGTATAGGCAGTGTTTAGGAAGCCAGGGCTTTCTAGAGGTAGCTGTGGATGAGCAGCCAAGACTTATGTAGGAGACATGCAGAGCTTATGCAATACCACTGTATTCACACAGCACTTACACACATGAAAGAACCATGCAGTGTTACAAAAATAAAGGTACTTTATTATGGTAACACAAATACCAAAGTACTATATAGGCAATACTGGAGGTAAGTAAACACACTATTATGTATACATTGGGAGTCAGTGATTAGCATAAAAGCAATAGAATACAGTGAACGTAATAGACAATACTGAAGGCCCTTGGGGGGACCAAACCATATACTAAGTAAGTGGAATGCGAAAGCTGGGCCCCCACTCAAGGAAGTGGGATTGGTAGAGGGGAGGTGAGGTGAGGGGACTAGGAAACCCACAAGGTAAGTACCAGAGTGCCCCTAAGTGACCAGGAGAAACGAGGTAAGTATCTGGTTTCCCCAAACTGATCAAAAGGACTTCAGAAGAGAATAATGCAAGACCCAGACAAGATTTCAAGAAAACAAAGGTGGATCCTGGAAGCGGAAGACCTTTTAGGGAAGGGGACCGAGTCCAGTTCACTTTGGAGTGTCTGGTCTTGGCAGGAGCCACTACCCACTCGTCTGTGGATGCAGGACAAGGTCGACGGTGAACAAAGACAGTCAGCTATGCAGCACCAGAGCAGCTGAAGAGTTCCTGAAGTAATGCAGTTGATGCCCCACGCCAAAAGAAGGATTTTAGTCGGTCAGTGTTGTGGAATAACCACCAGCAACCCTTGGCAAAGGCAAATGTCGTGGAAGAAGAAGTGTGGAGCTGCCCGGGAATAGCATAGTTCAGGGGGACTCAACCCACAGAAGGGAGTCTTGGGTGACCCTCAGCAGTGAGGAGAGTCACAGGAAGAGAAGGCATCCCCCACAGGCGACCCACAGGCAACAAGCACAGGAGTCGCAATGAGGCCCATGCAGCACACCTTGGAAGGAGTCCCATGTCGCAAGAACAGCACGCAGAGGGCTGGTGGGGTCTGGGGCTACACAGAGCCTGAAGATCCCTTGGAGGAAATGCTAGCAAGCTTTGGTAGCTGCAAGAGATGTGGTGCAAGGGGGAACTGTCCTGCGTGGAGAGGCAAGGGCTTAACATCTCACAAGTTGGACAGCTGATAGAGAGGACCAATGGGACCACTCCAGACCACTGCCCATGATGCAGGATTCATGCAGCTCTGGAAGAGAGGAGATCCACACAACCAGTCGTTGTTGCAGTAGGTGTCTGCCAATGCGGTGGAGTGAATCGTTCACTCCTAGGGAGATTCCTCATTGCTTCTAATGCAGACTGAAGACTTGTCAACCTCATAGGATGCACAGCCTGGGAAATTTTGCAGTTGCTGGAAGGAGCTGTGTAAACAATGTTGCAAACAGAGTCATCACTGTGGATGTAGATTGTCGGTTCCTGGAGGGTCCTGTTGCAGTTCCAGTGGCCAGAAGGTGTAGTAAATGATACAGAGGAGTCCTGCTGGAATCCTGCACATTGAATCTGAGGACTCACCCAAGAGGGAGACCCTAAATAGCACAGAAAAGGGAATTGCCCACCTAGTAGGGTGACCACATATCACAAGGGGGCTGTGATGTCATCTGCCTCACCTGACCACTCATCTGCTCCCAGAGGCCTCTGCCCACCTTGGATTCAAGATGGCAGAATCAAGTGGTCACCTTATGGAGATCTGGGCACCACCCCTGGATTGGTGATGGACAGGGGAGTGGTTACTCCCCTTTCCATTGTCCAGTTTCGCAACAGACTGGTACAGACTGGTTTATGCAAGGAGGGCACCAAATGTGCCCTTCAAAGCATACCAGTGGCTTGGGGAGGCTACCCCTCCCAAGCCATGTAACACCTATTTCCAAGGGAGAGGGGGTTGCCTCCCTCTCCCACAGGAAATCCTTTGTTCTGCCTTCCTATGCTTGAGCTGGTCAAGCAGCAGGAGGGCTGAAACCTGTCTGAGGGGTGGCAGCAGCTTGGGCTGCCCATAAAACCCCAGAAAGCTGGTAAGAGCAATGCTGGGGGTCCTTACTGGCAACAGTATTGGGGTATGATCCGGACATGTTTGATGTCAAACATGCCCGGGTTTAGAGTTGCCATTATGTAGCTGGACACAGGTAGTGACCTCTGTCCAGTACACGCATAAAATGGCATCCCTGCACTTACAAAGTCCAGGAAAATGGAGCTGGAGTTCATAGGAACACTTCTGCTCATGCAGAGGTGCAGTTACACACAGGTACCTGCACCTTGCCCTCTGGGTTAGGAGGGCCTACGATAGGAGTGACTTACAGTGACCTGGTGCAGTGACCTGTAGTGAAAGGGTGCATGCACCTTTTCATGCAGGCTGCAATGGCAGGCCTTCAGACACATTGCACACGGGCTCCCTATGGGTGGTATAATACATACTGCAGCCCATGGGAAACCCCTGGTGCCCCAATGCACTGTGGGGCATATTTATACTCCGTTTGCGCCGAATTTGCGTCATTTTTTTCGACGCAAATTCGACGCAAAACTAACTCCATATTTATACTTTGGCGTTAGACGCGTCTAGCGGCAAAGTTCATGGAGTTAGCGTCATTTTTTGGCGTGAACACCTTCCTTGCGTTAATGATATGCAAGGTAGGCGTTCCCGTCTAAAAAAATGACTGCGATGCTATTGCGTCAGATTTATACTCCCGGGCAAAAATGACGCCCGGGAGTGGGCGGGACTAAAAAACCCGCATTTGCGCCGGATTTTAGCGCCCTTGCTCAGGGCAGGCGTTAAGGGACCTGTGGGCTCAGAATGAGCCCAGAGGTGCCCTCCCAAGCCCCCAGGGACACCCCCTGCCACCCTTGCCCACCCCAGGAGGACACCCAAGGATGGAGGGACCCACCCCAAGGAAGAGAAGGTAAGTTGTGGTAAGTATATATATATATATTTTTGTGGCATAGGGGGGCCTGATTTGTGCCCCCCTACATGCCACTATGCCCAATGACCATGCCCAGGGGACAGAAGTCCCCTGGGCATGGCCATTGGGCAAGGGGGCATGACTCCTGTCTTTGCTAAGACAGGAGTCATTTCAATGGGGGATGGGCGTCGTAAAAAAATGGCGCAAATCGGGTTAAGACGTTTTTTTTGCCTCAGCCTGACTTGCCCCATTTTTAGATGCCCAAACGCCATTTTTCCCTACGCCGGCGCTGCCTGGTGTACGTCGTTTTTTTTCACGCACACCAGGCAGCGCCGGTCGGCTAACGCCATTCGATAAGTACGGCGCCCGCATGGCGCTTCAGAATGGCGTTAGCCGGCGCTAATTTTTTTTGGCGCAAAACTGCGTTAGCGCAGTTTTGCGTCAAAAAGTATAAATATGGGCCTGTGTACCTAAGTACCATATACTAGGGAGTTATATGGGGCACCAGTATGACAAATGCGGGGTGTATGAAGTCCCAAGTAACCAAATTTAGAGAGAGAGAGCACAGTCACTGGGGACCTGGTTAACAGGATCCCAGTTAAGTTAACACAGTCAAAACATACTGACTTGAGGCAAAAAGTTTCGGTAACCATGCCAAAAAGAGGGTTCCTTCCTACAGATTGCACAAGATGACATGTGTCAAAGACACATAATCACACATGACACCATTGGACCCACATACCATGGCAAACTGGTCCATTGTGTAGCACGGATCTCTGCCATCCCACTGTCCGGACAGCCTGGGCATGGAACTCATACACTCCAAAAATATGTGACACAGGACCTGGACGAATCCATGTCCACCTCCCATGTAAGACCAGCTAAAGCCACCTGCCATTAACACAACTCAGAAATGTCCACATGAGGATAGCACTGTGAAGAGACTTGGAAGAAGAAAGTGGTAAACAAGGAGTTTCTGCTGGTAATAGCTTAGATGAACCAAAAACATTTTTTTTAAATATTGTTGTTTCTCAGGTTGTGCTTTTTGACTGCCACAAATGAAGAAGATCCTCACTAGAGTCACAACTCCAAGTCTACACTTGCCTAAAATCCCAAGTTGTATGCTGCAAAGAATCAAATGACCTGTCTGATGGTCACAGAGAGACCCTTCCCAACCAATCCTAACCCCAGCGCTATCCTACAGAGTTATTGAAATTACAGACCATCACATAAGTACTGATTGATGAGATCTGCGCACATGTCTCCACCTTCATCCTCATCACTGTCATCCTCACTTGGCATTTCTGCATTCTCACCCGGCAGAACTGCTAGCTCCCCCTCTTCTGGGATGTATGGGATCTGCAACCTCAGGGCAAGGCTGTGGAGCATGCAGCAGGCCACAATGATCTGACACACTTTAGCGGGTGAGTAGAGGAGGGCTCCACCAGACTTATTGATGCTGCAGAATCTTTCCTTCATGACCCTAAAAGTCCACTCCATGACATGCTGTGTCCTTCCATGGGCCTCATTGAAGCAGGCTTCCCCTGGTATGGTTGGGTTCCTCACTGGTGTCAACAACCAGGGACGGTTTAGGTAGGCAGAGTCCCCTGTAAGGAATCGCAACATATGTACAAACATGAGTCCAGGGCATCATCACATTTGGCAGCAGACATAGAATACTAACACACATGACATATGTTACGTACCAACCAGCTAGGCCCTCTCTGGGTACTGTTGTGTCATCAGTTGTGGGATAGCGCTGTTCCACATGATGAAGGCATCATGGACTGCACCTAGGTACCGTGCATATAATTGGGAAATGTAGAGGTCTGCCAAACAGACTACTTGGACATTTATGGGGTGGTAGTGCTTCCTGTTCTGATAGACATGTTCATTGCCATGTGGGGAACCAAGGTTAAATGTGTACCATCAATGGCTCCCACTACATGTAGAATGTGTGCCAAACCATAGAACTCTGCCTTCACGTGGGCAAAAGCCTCACGTCATTGAAATCGGATGTAGCTGTCCAGGTGTTTCCACTTTGCAGACAGTACATCCTTCAAGACCAGACTGAACATAGGCTGGGACATCCCTGCAGTTATGACCACCATTTTTCTGTAAGGAGCCTGTGGCCAGGAAGTGCAGCACTGCCATGACTTATACAATGGGTGCTATGCTATTTGGATGACTAATGGCAGGCATCAGATCTGTCGCCAACTGATGACAGAAATCCTTGATTGTTTGCCTATCCAGACGGTAAATTTGTATGACGTCTATTCCCCTCAAGTCTGCTATTGGAAGGTACACGGGAGGGTGTCTGACTCTTCTCATTCCAGGGTAAGTATAGGGGAGAAAATAAGAAGGTATGTCATTCACTCATTGTGTCCCTTGTAAGTGACACTACATATGTCACATAAAAAATGTGACATGCCATTTGATACAGTGAAAACATGATACACAGCACAATGGTAAAAGTATCACATTAGTTACATGTCATCCCCTTGCCACAAATACTATATGTATGTATAAACGGATGCGTCAGCGAGACTATGTGATACTGAACAATGCCTGTGATTAAAATCCCCAAAAACATTTTTGCCCATGGCCGAGAGGTTGGTAACTGTGCCACCAAAGATTACTGAAACTTAGCAGGACAACATGACAACATGTTCCTTCCATCAGGACAAATATATATCTTTGGACAATGCCAGCACTGAAGGTTTTGTGGGAGAGATGTTTCCCACATTGTGACGCATCATAAATTAACTTTTCAGACCATCGAAAGGCTTTAAAATGATGACTGCCTGACCTACTCCACTGGATAATAGGAAACAACCACGAACGCTGGCGGAAGTCGTCATCACGGTAGGCAGATGCTCCTGTGGCGGACATTGTATTTGGAATACATTGCTGCTTTTGGCGGCCTCGGGCCACTGGC
Source organism: Pleurodeles waltl (assembly GCF_031143425.1). NCBI lineage: Eukaryota > Metazoa > Chordata > Amphibia > Caudata > Salamandridae > Pleurodeles > Pleurodeles waltl. Next base: position 774,807,544 of record NC_090440.1, on the reverse strand, counting down.
AGTGTTTGCCAGCAGTGAAAGTTGTTTGTGTGGTGGACATGACTGCCATCTCCTGAGTAATCTCTCACTTGACACCTGACACTGCTGCCAGCAAGACCTTCACAACCTGACCTGCTCTGTACTGCCTCTGGGAGCAATCATGCCATGTCCTACTGGTGATAGGACCTCTGCCATCTCAACTAGAATAGCTGGAGAAGCTTGTGGAGGAGGTCCTACTCCTGTATAAACAGCTCTATAGTGCACCAGTGGAGCAAGTAAGAGCACCATGTGCACATATGTTTGTGTAGCTCTACTAAGCTTTGATTTACTTAGCCTAGGCTTATGGGCAATATGTCAGAATGTGTCCTTGAAGCTCTGTAGGTGCTATCAGTGTACTTAAATGGTTGTGTTCCCGGGCATTTACCTATTTGAAGTGACAGGTTTAGAGCCCTGAACCATTGTGGAGAGTGTGTAATGAGTGTTTCCTGACCCACCTTTTGATTGTTGCACATGGTTAGTTGAGGTGTCATAACAGCTTTACTAGGTAGTTCCCATAATCAGATGTGCCCGATGTGTGGTCATATGTGCTAACATGACAAAAGAAGGTGTTGTTTGCTGGTTTCTCACCATACGTGTGTCCTTTCTGTATCTGCACACACATCAGGCATTGTTGTAGTGTTGAATTGAAGCCAGCTAATGATACCCAATGGCCCTAGGCTCTGCACACTGACAGACATTGGGAATTGGCCTTGGGATACATTAAGTATTGTGGTGCATCTAACCTTTTGGGACATGGGTCCTCATAAAGAACATGGCGTTCTGGACCGCCACGCCGGCGGTCATTGCCACCAACAGCATGACAGTCCAGACCGCCATATTCTGAACGTGACTATACCACCACGGTTGAAACGCCACCACCGCCAGGCTCCCGCCACCAGGCAGCCTGCCGTTGTTTCAGATCCGCCCGGATAATGAGTCGCATTCCAACAGCCTTTCTGGTTTACACCACAAGTGAAAGGCTGGCGGAATGAGTGACTCGGGCCCACCTTGGCCCCCATGCACAGCCCCGTTGCACATTTCACTGCCCAAATTACTGTTGCACCCACTGTACTGCCACATTGGCGCCGGCTCCAAATGTTCAGGCCCTGTTTCCAGCTGGGCCGGTGGGTGGAAACACTGTTTCCGCCTACTGGCCCAGCTAGAAGTTCATTATGTGGCCGGGAGGCGGGGGTGTTCTTCACGCTGGCGGTTTTCTGTCGACTGTCAGCGCAGATCTTGGGGGGGTAACCCGTCAAGATCATAATATGGGCCATGGTATTTTGTCTTGATTTGTCTGGTCTGCCTTCAGAAAAAGTTGCCTTTCAATTGCTACTTTCTATAAATATTGCTATCTGGACTGCCATTGTATAGCTTTTGCCCTGCAAGTGTGAGCCTGTAGCTACACCCTGTATCCATAAACAGCATTTGAAGGTTGAAAACATGCTTCACTACTGAGGTTCATCAACTTCAGCCAATGCCTATTGTATCCCATTGTCATGGCTTTGGGGGCATGGCGGAGAGCTGTGACAGATGTGCTCAGAACAGCTATGACCATTTGTGCTGCATATCCTTGACAGGTCCCATGATCACACTGCCCTTTTGTCTCCTTAATCCAGCTCTGATGCATACTGTGCATGCTCCTGGTTTATTTAGCATTGAACTTCTGCAAACAGTGTGTTGTGAACTGATGTTCCATGATATTTGACCCAGTGTTTTGGACATGATGTGGGACATGTCAAATGCAAGGCTAGGTGTATCTTTCTTTGACATAGTTTTTGTGTGCACATATGTTTTGAAAGTATAGTTCAAACTTTTTGGACTGACACAAAGACCCCCACTTCATGAAGTAGCTTGTGGGTGCATGTGAATGTGCATAGGTGCACACATGTAGAAGCGTGCATCTTTGTGTGCACAACATGTGACTCCCTTTTATGCTGTCCTGGCAATATTGGCCTGTCTGTAGCCCGGCTGTGACCTGTGGGTACAATTTGCAGCTTGTGATTATCAGGGGTTGTGGATGTATGTGTGCAATGTTTGCTATTTGGTATAGCTGTCACTTGCCATTTAGTATCATTTGTTATAGTGTGTTCCTGGTCAATGTCATGTGGATTGCTCATGTCACACAAAACACCCTGCTCTAGTACCTGGTCAATGCAGGCCTGAGCTGGTGGTTGTGATGGGTACCCTTGTTGGGAGTTTTAGCAGTAATGTCCCTCTATCCAATGTCTGCTATGTGCCATAGGTGGACAGGATGGTCAAGAGAAGTCGTCATTGACTTGCTGACCTGACTTGTACTTAACTCTGCCTGTTCTTATGTGGGACTTGTGAACATGATTTTCTTTCTTGTCTTTACTATCCATGCAGGTCAACTCCCATCAGAAGAAGGGGATTTGGTATGCCATCACCAAGAAGGTGCAGACCCTGGGGGTCCACAGCTGGCAGAACGCCCACTGTTGAAAGAGGTGGGAAGACCTGAGACGTTGGGCCAGGATTATTGCAGAGGCCCAGCTGGGGCTGTCCTCCCAACAAGGACAGGGTGCCATTGGACCATGACCCCCTAATGGCCGTCATCTTGGCGGTGGCCTACCCAGAGTTGGATGGGAGTTTGAGGGCAGCACAGCAGCCACAAGGAGGTAAGTACAGATCTAACCATTGTTTGACCCTTTATCAGATTATTGAGTGATGGACAGAATGCTAGCTCTGACAATGTGGGATGTGTCATCTGTCACAGATCTTCTGTGCTCGCATTGGTGTTCACAGGTTATGTATTGGCAACAGGTGTGCACATTCATCCTGTTGTGAGACTTGGGGCCATATTTATACTTTTTGACGCACAACTGCACCAACGCAGTTGTGCGTCAAAATTGTTACCGCCGGCTAACGCCATTCCAATGCGCCATGCTGGCGCCTCATTTATGGAATGACGTTATGACCGGCATATGGGTAAATTGGGGTTGTGCGTCCAAAAATGGTGCAAGTCAGGTCTGAGGCAAAAATCAGGCCTCACACCTGACTTGCGCCATTGTTTTTGACACACAATTCCCATTGACATGACTCCTGTCATAGCAAAGACAGGAGTCATGCCCTCTTGCCCAATGACCATGCCCAGGGAACTTATGTCCCCTGGGCATGGTCATTGGGCATAGTGGCATGTAGGGGGGCCCAAATCATAAAAAATAAAATATATATATATATACTTACCAGAACCTACCTTTCCTTCCCTGGGATGGGTCCCTCCATCCTTGGGTGTCCTCCTGGGGTGGGCAAGGGTGGCAGGGGGTGTCCTTGGGGGCATGGGAGGGCACCTCTGGGCCCCTTCCGAGCCCAAAGGTCCCTTAACGCCTGCCCTGACCCAGGCGTTAAAAAATGGCACCCATCAGGCTGGGTGCCGTTTTTTAAAGCCGGCCCCCTCCTGTGCGTCAAAAAGACACCAGAGAATAAATAAGGCGCACAGGCCTTAATGTCATTTTTTTTAAAGGGAACGCCTACCTTGCACATAATTAACGCAATGCAGGTTCCCCCTTCCAAAAAATGATGCACATGGTGTGATTTTGACGCCCTCGGGGTCGGGCGTCAAAGTATAAATATGGGGCAGGGTTTGCGCTGAATGTGCGTCAAAATTTTTGACGCACATTCGGCGCAAGTAGAGTATAAATATGCCCCTTGGTATTCAGCTATGGGGAACCCTCAGTCCTATAGCACAGAATGGAGCACATATGAGTGTGTTTTGTGTTCAGTAATCTGCTTTTACTACCCTGGTTGATGTTAGTTCCCACCAACAGATCACTCCTCTCTAATGTCACAGTAGCAAGGTGGGTAGGCTCTTGCTCTCTTTTCTCTGCTATGTATCAGGGTGTATGTCTTTGTGTGATTGTAAGTCAGGCAGGGGCAAGTCATCTCCATTGTTTGTTGCTTTCTGATGTATCACAACATTATGTGATGCAGTGGTGTCCATCACACATGTCATATGACATACATAGCTAACATCTTCAAACCTGCTGCAAAGTAATTCCCCTTGGTAAGTGAGCAACGTACACTGACATGTCTGATGTCTCATCAGAGTTGACAATATTCATGTTGGATACCAGTGTGCATATACTACAATTCCACTGGGATACACATGTTGGTATCAGATGTGAGAATGTGATTGCCATTCTGATGTCCTGATAGCAGACGCTTGTCACATATTTTGTCCATGGTATACTCTTGTAGGTATGATACACAGGCAATGGTTGTTCACTCACAGCTATGGCCCAGATAGTACTGTGTCAACATCATGTTTATTCTAAAAAACAAAATTATGCCTCACTGTTGGAATTCATCATGTGTGGCTGCTGCAGCTATGAAGGATATGATATATGAGGCCAGGATGTTTGGGAACTTCAGGTTTGACGATAAACTTATTTGGTGCAGTTGTGGTAGTTCCTAAATCCTGTGTGTAGGTTGGTTAGTGTGACCTGACTGTTGGCTTGCATCATGGTTGGTGCACCAGTTATGTTGGTATCACTTATGGGTTGCCTCTGGGAATCCACCATAGACAGATGCTATGCTTGCGATGTCTATTGTGTGGGTAGTGATGTTGCTTCTCATTCTGTGACAAATGTGTTCATGTTAGTGTTTGCAATGTCTGTTTCCCTCCTTCCTGCCCAATACTGTAGATTATTTGATACATGCAAAACATAGTAAACTTCTATATGTGTGTGGGACATTAGCGAGAGCCTACTTGGTACTCACATGACTAATATTGTTGGTCTTATGGAGACATTTATCTTAGATATTTTGGACCTGAGTCCATTGTCACTCCTTGCTACATCACAATTGGTGCATGGTTGTGTGACATGTATATTACCTCCTTGACTAACATTTGGCAGGTGTGACATATTGATGTGTCATATGATGGTATGTTCCCATAGTGATATGGTTGAATCAATATCACTTGATGAAGGCATGGCATTTTTGTACCAGATTTGTCTGCCTTCACTTGGCAACATATGTTTTTGCCTGGTACATGACATCAGGGTAAGGTATTTGTGTGGTAATAATTGGGTCTGTGTAATTAGCAAGCTGCCTTACAATGGGAATCCATTGCTTGTTGACTGCTTGACTATGTTTTTCTGATTATGGCACCTCTATTGGGTGGAATTGTCACCTAGTCATGGTATGGTTCGTGTGATTGGTCAACTTCCTTCCTCGTATTGTAGGTTTCGGTTAACTTGCTTTGCTTATATGTTACAGTTGTAAAAATGAGGGACATGCATTGCATAGTGTTGCTACATGATGTTTGCACTTTGCTGGTAGTTCCTGCTGGGGTCAGTTGCCATGATGGTATGTGATTTCATACTGATGTGTGATGGAAGTGTTTTTATGTGTATGTTATGAACCTACTTCACTATCTATTTTCAGTATCAGCACCAACAGGTGAACTAGACAGGGCACAGCCGAGTAGGGAAGCTTCTGGCCACGGACCCTCCAGTCACGACACCACAGACACCGAGGAACAGAGTTGTCCAGAGGGTGATGGGAGTGCCACGGGGGATTGGATCTGCAACATCTTCATCTGAGTCCTCCTCCAGTGGCCACTCCCTAGTGGTGGCGGACCCATCGGGGACCACACCAGTACCATCTCTGTTGGCCATCCCCGTTCTATCACCGCCCTCCCTGTAGCTGCCCACCCAGTTGCCCGTGGCAGCACATCCAATAGGGTGAGCGTCTCCTTTGTTGCAGGCACCTCTGCCCCAGCCCCTGTTCCGCATGCTGCCCTCAGTGAGGAGGGTATTTCCCTCCTGATATAATAATGTGTGCGGCACTCCACTCACAAGAAAAATACATTGCCTATAATCAAAAAAGTAGTCTTGAAAAGGAAACATACAATTTATTGCAAGTTTAAATTGTCCAGTCTCATCGAACATGAAATAAGAATCTGCACAAATTAGAAAACCATCTGTGGTGATACAATTTTTGCCAAATTGAATTGTCCAATCTAGTCCAACATAATATCAAGAATCTGTAAAAATTTGAAACCCATCCATAGCGATACAATTTCAGCCAACATGTGTTTCGTCAAGGGAAATTCTTTCTAATATACCGAGCGACTTCTTCAGGGCTAAAAATTGTAAACATATTGATAAAGTTAGGAACCAAAATGCTCGAACCAATGGTTGCACAATAGATTTAATAGAACCCCAATTGAAAACAAAAATGTAGAAGTCTCATGCACAAGAGACCTTTTGTAATGATTCACGTGAATATTGGTTAAACCAAGAGGTAAAAGAACCCAATAGAATTACGTTGAAGTGCTCCCCCGAAAAGCACACTCAAATCTTGTGTCCTACCAACCTCCACCAAAATTCCAAATAGTGATATCATGCACTTACAATTTAATGCACAACTACCCTTATGTCGACAAATACCTTTATAAGACTCTAAATAGTACCTAACGATTAGAACAATCCTAGATAATCCATTGATTGTTGTCCGTTACTGGTCAAATGTTGTTTATATTTCTTATTACACAGTGAATGCTCCAAAACTAACATATGAGCAAAAAGCCAAAGAAATCAAAATGTCAATGATTCGCACCCAATATATCCAAAAAAGAAAAGACCACATGCAATATAATTTATTAACCAATGTGCATTGCACCAAGCCACCGTGTAAAATACCTGAAATCCAGCATCCAAAGCTAGTAATATATACTCGATGTTATGGTAGGTTCAGCCTCATATTCCACTGTAAAAATTAAAATATACTAACTGAATGACCACTGGACACAAACCAGAGCTCTGGTTTCATGCTCTTCAACACACAAATTCTTCTGGTGGAGAACCGACAATTAACCACCCGGTACTCACCTGATGTTTATAGTATCATTTCAGAAAGCGGCTTTGACATGTGTTCGGAAAACGCCGACCCGCGAGTACGCGTATCTGCTGTACCGTGCGTCTCAACCCGGAAGTTAAATACACTTCCGGGACAGCCATGCAATGCTGACATGAAAATGAAAGACAGACTCATCCCTACTGCTGTGTGATCGGAACGGATGCATTCCCAGGGCATCCATGGAAAGCTGTCATAAAAATATATAAAGGAACAGACTATCTTCAACTGCTGTTCAATCAGAACCAGATAATGACCAAACATCTCAATAAAGTAATGTTGCACCTTATCGTGAAATTGAAAGACAGACTAATCTCTACTGTTATTTGGTCGAAACAGATGCACTTCCAGGGCATCCATGAAATACTATCCTAAAAAAATATATACATAACAGACCATGTTCCACCATTGTTCAAATCGGAAATAAATAATGACCAGACATCCCAATAAAGTGGTGTTGCACCACCCAAAACCCAATACCTGGAGAGTTATATAAATTATTAATTGGTCGCCTCCTCTCACAGTCCCCTAATATCAATCGGCTACACAACTAATGTATTATTAAACTATCAGTCAAAAACCATCGTTGGTAGTTCAGACCACACCAGTGCACTATAATCAATTCCATGTAAATACTGATATATTTAGAATGAAGGCCCAACTCCAGATCCAGAGAGGCTTCAACGGATCAACAGTATTGGAGAAGCAAATCTAAAGCATTAACCATTTAAAAGATAACACAATAAGTCTATGTTCCCAATGGTGTAAACCCATGAATACCACCCAAGACCATAGAAATATAATATCCCACGACATACTTAACAAATATCCCTAGTGAAGACATGGAAACTATGTTAGAGAATTTTGGTTCATAACCGTGTAACAAGTTGTCCGTGAAACAAGAATACATTTGCATACAGTAAGAATATATCATGTACATTAACAGTGAAACAACAATAACAAAACAGATGCCAATCAAAGGATATTACAGATTTCAGTTACCCAAAAAGAACTCCAATTCCCTATCGGAGTTGAGACCTGATTCCACAGCCCTCAACCTCATGATCCAAAGTGCCTCTTTTTTACGTAAGGCTAGTTCTCAATTTCCCCCCCTAGGGTCTCTAGGTACATGTTCCAGACCAAAGAATTCAAAACTCTTGTGTGTAGTTTGTGAGTTACAGTCAACAATGTGTGCTACTATAGGATATCTTATATCATTATTTTTAAGAGCTCGAACATGTTCTCTAATTCTAGTCTTAAGTTGACGTATTGTACTCCCCACATAGACTTTAGTACATTTACAACGTATTACGTACACAACAAAAGTAGTATTACAATTGATCAAAGAACTAATGTTGAATTGTCTATCTCCCTCTGAAAATTCCCTAATGTTGTTACAAGCCCAACGGCATACTCCACAACCACCACATTTGAAAAAAACAACTGATCTTGTAGAGAGCCAAATTTTATTAAGAGAACTAGTGGTAAAGCTGGGACTTAAAATACTCTTCAAGTTTCTACCTCTCCGATATGTAGTTAGTACTCTTTCGGGTATTAGATCTTTATTTGATTCATCTTGTGACAATATACTCCAATGTTTGGTCATAAATTTTTCTAAAATCCAAGATGCAACATTGAAATCTGTGATAAATCGAACCTTATTAGAATTATCCACCATCTTCTTACAATCTCTAATTTTCAAAGTGTCACTCCTCTCTAACCGTTTAACTCTAAACTGTGCCTTTTTCACTATCTTATTCGAATAGCCACGTGCTAGAAATCTCTTACCCATATCATCAACCTGTTGTAAGAACTCCTTATCCAAACTACAGTTGCGTCTAGCCCTCACCAGTTCTGCGAAGGGAATACAGGCTACTTGGTGTCTGGGGTGTGAACTATCAGCATGAAGGATAGAGTTACATGCCGTGGCTTTGCGAAAAAGCCTACTTTGGATTTTACCATTTGCAACAAATATCTCCACATCCAGAAATTCAATACTAACTGTGCTATATTGATATGTACATTTCACATTCATGGCATTCGAATTTAGAAAACTGCAGAATTCAACCAGTTTCTGTTCTCCACCGGTCCAGATTAAAAAACAGTCATCTATATATCTACCCCAAAACAAAATATGTGTTTGCCATTGAGCAGACATAGGGCCCCAAATCCATTTGTGTTCAAACCATCCCATGAAGAGATTTGCATAGGAGGGGGAGAATTTGGAGCCCATCGCCACACCTTGTTTTGGTAAGAACCAGTCTTTATTAAACAGAAAGAAATTGTTGGTGAGAACAAGATTATTCATTTCAATTAGCATGGCAGTGTGTTTCCAAAGACTTGCTGATCTTTTGTGAAGAAAAAACCTAATGGCTTCCTGTCCCAACTCGTGATTGATACAAGTGTAAAGAGATACCACATCCAATGTCACTAATAACATATTGCTCTCCCACTCAACATCATTCAAGATACTTAAGATATGTGTGGTGTCCTTGATGAAAGAGGGTAAATTATATACCATTGGTTGCAAAAAACAATCAACAAATTCGGAAAGTCTTTCGGTAGGACCTGAAATGCCTGACACAATTGACCTACCAGGTGGAAAAGGAAGACCCTTATGTACCTTAGGTAAAGTATAAAGACAGGGATATCTAGGTTGGTCCACCCTCAGGTAGAGATATTCATCTTTGCTGAGCAGTCCCTTGTCCAACCAGGTAAGTAACTTGTTATTTATCATGAATGTAAGATTGGGAATGGGATTCCCATAAATTCTCTCATAACATGTTGTGTCATTCAGTTGCGATAAAATCTCATTATCATAGTCACTCTTGTTCATAAGAACAACGTTCCCTCCTTTATCCGCTTGCCTGATAATAATCTCCTTATTTTGTTTGAGTAATCTGAGTGCACCTAATTCTTCGGGATTCAAATTCTTAGTGAATTGCCTATAATTATTCTTCGCCAGGTATTTGTCATAATCTTGACAAACCAACTCAAAAAACCTATCAAAGGAGTTCAAACTCCAAGATCTCGGAGTCCAACATGATTTGTTTTTCAATCCACTAGGAATACTTTTGTTAGATTCAACTTCTAAATCCTTTAGCACTCTTGACAGAATATCTGGATCTTGGTCTTTTTCAGCTAAGGATAAAACCAGTGCTGTGTCATGCACTTCTTCAATAGACAAAGTACTCAAAGAAGATGTCGCCAGAACTGGTATAGAACTCTCTATTGGGTGCTGATGAAAATACTTTTTCAATTTAAGCTTACAAATAAATTTGAATAAATCTATCTTAGCTCTACAAGGATCTCCAAACGACCTTGGACAAAAATTAAGTCCTCTAGCCAGAAGACTCTTAGGGCCAGATGTAGCAAACTATTTGCGACTCCCAAATTCGTGTTTGCTATGCAGAAATGCATTTTGCGAGTTGGAACCGACTCGCAAAATGCATTTCCGAGTCGCAAATAGGAAGGGGTGTTCCCTTCCTATTTGCGAGTCGCAGTGGTATGCAATTTCATTTGCGACCGCCTACGCGGGTCGCAAATGGAGTCGCAGTTACCATCCACTTGAAGTGGATGGTAACCCACTCGCAAACGGGAAGGGGTCCCCACGGGACCCCTTCCCCTTTGTGACTGGACCCAAAATTATTTTTTCAGGGCAGGCAGTGGTCCAAGGGACCACTACCTGCCCTGAGAAAATCTGAAACTAAAGGTTTCGTTTTTTTTTTCTAAGTGCAGCTCGTTTTCCTTTAAGGAAAACGGGCTACACTTGGAAAAAAAAAACTGCTTTATTTAAAATCAGTCACGGACATGGAGGTCTGCTGTTCCCAGCAGGCCTCCATCCCCGTGAGTGTCCAGAGTCGCTATGGGGGCGCAAATTGCGACCCACCTCATTAATATTAATGAGGTGGGTCTTTGCCACCCCATAGCGACTCGCAGAAGGTGTCTGAGACACCTTTCTGCATAGCAAATTGCGACTTGCAATTTGCGAGTCGCACAGACTCACAAATTGCAAGTCGCAATTTGCTAGTTTCCTACATCTGGCCCTTAGCTCCTGCAGTTAACTCAAATTTAGAAAGATTAATGACACTAATGGATGATGATTCATCCAGGCCTATGTTCTCTTGTCCCGTGACCTCGTTGTGACTCCATCCCGATCTTTTGCTTTTACCACCTGTTCCTCTGTTGCCCCTCCTAGTTTTCTTGTACTTATGTTGTGGACAAATTTGCCTCGTTTCATCCTCATCAATTCTTGTAAAAAAGTATTTCCACTTGTGGTATCATGACCTTGAGCAGACGTGCTTGCAAAGCCATCTGCCTCACTATCACTCGTGATTGGGGTACTAATAGAAGTTGAATCTGTTGCATTAGACATGCTAGACCTTCTAGGAGTCAGATCAGTATGAATCAAATGATCATATTTACTGGAGAAAGTAAACCCCCTTCCTGTCAGGTAGTCTTTCTCGTCCCGTTTTAGTTTTCGCTATTTCCTCTGTGTCACCTCCTCTTGAAATTTTGATAGAACTCCTTCTAGAATTTTGTAATTTTTCTCAGTTGCTTCCTTCAAATTCAAGCCCTCAATTTCTCTTTCCAAAGTCTCAATTTCAGCCTGCAGCTTAATCATTTTCCACTCAGCGTTGGTGATTAATATTTCCATAAGTTTCATCGAACTGGCTGTAAGCTCTTTATTCCAAAGAGCCAGCAAGTCTGCATCTAAGTCATCATATGTGGGGAAAAGCTGGGATCTCAACCCTCGAGGGATGCGGTTTAGTTTCATGTATTGTTTCAGTGTCGTCCCATCCCACCACTTGGATAATTAATTTTTCTTCAATCTTTCTAGTCTACTAAATTTACTTCTTAGACCTTCATTTTGTACATGCAAACTGTTGCGGAACCTGTTTTGGAATGTGACCCCCTTGGCTATACTATCAAATAATTCCTCCGCTAGTTTAGTCCTATCCATAACAGTGACTGAATATTAAAGCACGGAACCAAGCAGCCCCCATATAAATACTGTAAGCTAGCTAATGGGGTGAAATGTTAGGGTTCAACAGGCGCTCAGGATCCTAGATCGCATAAAGTTATAGCACGAAAAGAGGGGTGCCTGCACCAGGGAAAACACCCATTCCCTCACGGTTCATAGAAACCCAACAGACAAGATAATAATGTGTGCGGCACTCCACTCACAAGAAAAGTACATTACCTATAATCAAAAAAGTAGTCTTGAAAAGGAAACATACAATTTAATGCAAGTTTAAATTGTCTAATCTCATAAAACATGAAATAAGAATCTGCACAAATTAGAAAACCATCTGTGGTGATACAATTTTAGCCAAATTGAATTGTCCAATCTAGTCCAACATAATATCAAGAATCTGTAAAAATTAGAAACCCATCCGTAGCGATACAATTTCAGCCAACACGTGTTTCTTCAAGGGAAATTCTTTCTAATATCCCGAGCGACTTCTTCAGGGCTAAAAATTGTAAACATATTGATAAAGTTAGGAACCAAAATGCTCGAACCAATGGTTGCACAATAGATTTAATAGAACCCCAATTGAAAACAAAAATGTAGAAGTCTCATGCACAAGAGACCTTTTGTAATGATTCACGTGAATATTGGTTAAACCAAGAGGTAAAAGAACCCAATAGAATTACGTTGAAGTGCTCCCCCGAACAGCACACTCAAATCTTGTGTCCTACCACTGGTTCAAGCATTTTGGTTCCTAACTTAATCGATATGTTTACAATTTTTAGCCCTGAAGAAGTCGCTCGGGATATTAGAAAGAATTTCCCTTGACGAAACACGTGTTGGCTGAAATTGTATTGCTACGGATGGGTTTCTAATTTTTACAGATTCTTGATATTATGTTGGACTAGATTGGACAATTCAATTTGGCTAAAATTGTATCACCACGGATGTTTTTCTAATTTGTGCAGATTCTTATTTCATGTTTGATGATATTGGACAATTTAAACTTGCATTAAATTGTATGTTTCCTTTTCAAGACTACTTTTTTGATTATAGGTAATGTACTTTTCTTGTGAGTGGAGTGCCGCACACATTATTATCTTGTCTGCTGGGTTTCTATGAACCTTTAGGGAATGGGTGTTTTCCCTGGTGCAGGCACCCCTCTTTTCATGCTATAACTTTATGCGATCTAGGATCCTGAGCGCCTGTTGAACCCTAACATTTCACCCCATTAGCTAGCTTACAGTATTTATAGGGGGGCTGCTTGGTTCTGAGCTTTAATATTCAGTCACTGTTATGGATAGGACTAAACTAGCGGAGGAATTATTTGATAGTATAGCCAAGGGGGTCACATTCCAAAACACGTTCCGGAACAGTTTGCATGTACAAAATGAAGGTCTAAGAAATAAATTTATTAGACTAGAAAGATTGAAGAAAAATTAATTATCCAAGTGGTGGGATGGGGCGACACTGAAACAATACATGAAACTAAACCGCATCCCTCGTGGGTTGAGATCCCAGATTTTCCCCACATATGATGACTTAGCTGCAGACTTGCTGGCTCTTTGGAATAAAGAGCTTACAGCCAGTTCGATGAAACTTATGGAAATATTAATCACCAACGCTGAGAGGAAAGTGATTAAGCTGCAGGCTGAAATTGAGACTTTGGAAAGAGAAATTGAGGGCTTGAATTTGAAGGAAGCAACTGAGAATAATTACAAAATTCTAGAAGGAGTTCTATCAAAATTTCAAGAGGAGGTGACACAGAGGAAAGCGCGAAAACTAAAACGGGATGAGAAAGACTACCTGACAGGTGGGGTGTTTACTTTCTCCAGTAAATATGATCATTTGATTCATACTGATCTGACTCCTAGAAGGTCTAGCATGTCTAATGTGTCAGATTCAACTTCTATTAGTACCCCAATCACGAGTGATAGTGAGGCAGATGGCTTTGCAAGCACGTCTGCTCAAGGTCATGATACCACAAGTGAAAATACTTTTTTACAAGAATTGATGAGGATGAAACAAGGCAAATTTGTCCACAACATAAGTACAAAAAAACTAGGAGGGACAACAGAGGAACAGGTGGTAAAAGCAAAAGATCGGGATGGAGTCACAACGAGGTCACGGGACAAGAGAACATAGGCCTGGATGAATCATCATCCATTAGTGTCATTAATCTTTCTAAATTTGAGTTAACTGCAGGAGCTAAGAGTCTTCTGGCTAGAGGACTTAATTTTTGTCCAAGGTCTTTTGGAGATCCTTGTAGAGCTAAGATAGATTTATTCAAATTTATTCGTAAGCTTAAATTAAAAAAGTATTTTCATCAGCACCCAATAGAGAGTTCTATACCAGTTCTGGCGACATCTTCTTTGAGTACTTTGTCTATTGAAGAAGTGCATGACACAGCACTGGTTTTATCCTTAGCTGAAAAAGACCAAGATCCAGATATTCTGTCAAGAGTGCTACAGGAATTAGAAGTTGAATCTAACAAAAGTATTCCTAGTGGATTGAAGAAGAAATCATGTTGGACTCCGAGATCTTGGAGTTTGAACTCCTTTGCTAGGTTTTTTGAGTTGGTTTGTCAAGATTATGACATATACCTGGCGAAGAATAATTATAGGCAATTCACTAAGAATTTGAATCCCGAAGAATTAGGTGCACTCAGATTACTCAAACAAAATAAGGAGATTATTATCAGGCAAGCGGATAAAGGAGGGAACGTTGTTCTTATGAACAAGAGTGACTATGATAATGAGATTTTATTGCAACTGAATGACACAACATGTTATGAGATAATTTATGGGAATCCCATTCCCAATCTTACATTCATGATTAATAACAAGTTACTTACCTGGTTGGACAAGGGACTGCTCAGCAAAGATGAATATCTCTACCTGAGGGTGGACCAACCTAGATATCCCTGTCTTTATACTTTACCTAAGGTACATAAGGGTCTTCCTTTTCCACCTGGTAGGTCAATTGTGTCAGGCATTTCAGGTCCTACCGAAAGACTTTCCGAATTTGTTGATTGTTTTTTGCAACCGATGGTATATAATTTACCCTCTTTCATCAAGGACACCACACATATCTTAAGTATCTTGAATGATGTTGAGTGGGAGAGCAATATGTTATTAGTGACATTGGATGTGGTATCTCTTTACACTTGTATCAATCACGAGTTGGGACAGGAAGCCATCCATTAGGTTTTTCTTCACAAAAGATCAGCAAGTCTTTGGGAACACACTGCCATGCTAATTGAAATTATTAATCTTGTTCTTACCAACAATTTCTTTCTGTTTAATAAAGACTGGTTCTTACAAAAACAAGGTGTGGCGATGGGCTCCAAATTCTCCCCCTCCTATGCAAATCTCTTCATGGAATGGTTTGAACACAAATGGATTTGGGGCCCTATGTCTGCTCAATGGCAAACACATACAATTTGTTTTGGGGTAGATATATAGATGACTGTTTTTTAATCTGGACCGGTGGAGAACAGAAACTGGTTGAATTCTGCAGTTTTCTAAATTCGAATGCCATGAATGTGAAATGTACATATCAATATAGCGCAGTTAGTATTGAATTTCTGGATGTGGAGATATTTGTTGCAAATGGTAAAATCCAGAGTAGGCTTTTTCGAAAAGCCACGGCATGTAACTCTATCCTTCATGCTGATAGTTCACACCCCAGACACCAAGTAGCCTCTATTCCCTTCGCAGAACTGGTGAGGGCTAGACGCAACTGTAGTTTTGATAAGGAGTTCTTACAACAGGTTGATGATATGGGTAAGAGATTTCTAGCACGTGGCTATTCGAATAAGATAGTGAAAAAGGCACAGTTTAGAGTTAAACGGTTAGAGAGGAGTGACACTTTGAAAACTAGAGATCGTAAGAAGATGATGGATAATTCTAATAAGGTTCGATTTATCACAGATTTCAATGATGCATCTTGGATTTTAGAAATATTTATGACCAAACATTGGAGTATATTGTCACAAGATGAATCAAATAAAGATCTAATACCCGAAAGAGTACTAACTACATATCGGAGAGGTAGAAACTTGAAGAGTATTTTAAGTCCCAGCTTTACCACTAGTTCTCTTAATAAAACCTGGCTCTCTACAAAATCAGTTGGTTTTTTCAAATGTGGTGGTTGTGGAGTATGCCGTTGGGCTTGTAACAACATTAGGGAATTTTCAGAGGGAGATAGACAATTCAACATTAGTTCTTTGATCAATTGTAATACTACTTTTGTTGTGTACGTAATACGTTGTACATGTACTAAGGTCTATGTGGGGAGTACAATACGTCAACTTAAGACTAGAATTGGAGAACTTGTTCGAGCTCTTAAAAATAATGATATAAGATATCCTATAGTAGCACACATTGTTGACTGTAACTCACAAACTACACACAAGAGTTTTGAATTCTTTGGTCTGGAACATGTCCCTAGAGACCCTAGGGGGGGAAATAGAGAACTAGCCTTACATAAAAAAGAGGCACTTTGGATCATGAGGTTGAGGGCTGTGGAATCAGGTCTCAACTCCGATAGGGAATTGGAGTTCTTTTTGGGTAACTGAAATCTGTAATATCCTTTGATTGGCATCTGTTTTGTTATTGTTGTTTCACTGTTAATGTACATGATATATTCTTACTGTATGCAAATGTATTCTTGTTTCACGGACGACTTGTTACACGGTTATGAACCAAAATTCTCTAACATAGTTTCCATGTCTTCACTAGGGATATTTGTTAAGTATGTCGTGGGATATTATATTTCTATGGTCTTGGGTGGTATTCATGGGTTTACACCATTGGGAACATAGACTTATTGTGTTATCTTTTAAACGGTTAATGCTTTAGATTTGCTTCTCCAATACCGTTGATCCTTTGAAGCCTCTCTGGATCTGGAGTTGGGCCTTCATTCTAAATATATCAGTATTTACATGGAATTGAGTATAGTGCACTGGTGTGGTCTGAACTACCAATGATGGTTTTAGACTGATAGTTTAATAATACATTAGTTGTGTAGCCGATTGATATTAGGGGACTGTGAAAGGAGGCGACCAATTAATAATTTATATAACTCTCCAGGTATTGGGTTTTGGGTGGTGCGACACCACTTTATAGGGATGTCTGGTCATTATTTATTTCCGATTTGAACAATGGTGGAACATGGTCTGTTTTGTATATATTTTTTTAGGATAGTATTTCATGGATGCCCTGGAAGTGCATCTGTTTCGACCAAATAACAGTAGAGATTAGTCTGTCTTTTAATTTCACGATAAGGTGCAACATTACTTTATTGAGATGTTTGGTCATTATCTGGTTCTGATTGAACAGCAGTTGAAGATAGTCTGTTCCTTTATATATTTTTATGACAGCGTTCCATGGATGCCCTGGGAATGCATCCGTTCCAAGCACACAGCAGTAGGGATGAGTCTGTCTTTCATTTTCATGTCAGCATTGCATGGCTGTCGCGGAAGTGTATTTAATTTCCGGGTTGAGTTGCGCGGTACAGCAGATACGCGTACTCGCGGGTCGGCGTTTTCCGAACACATGTCAACGCCGCTTTCTGAAATGATACTATAAACTTCAGGTGAGTACCGGGTGGTTAATTGTCGGTTCTCCACCAGAAGAATTTGTGTGTTGAAGAGCATGAAACCAGAGCTCTGGTTTGTGTCCAGTGGTCATTCAGTTAGCATATTTTAATTTTTACAGTGGAATATGAGGCTGAACCTACCATAACATTGAGTATATATTACTAACTTTGGATGCTGGATTTCAGGTATTTTACACGGTGGCTTGGTGCAATGCACATTGGTTAATAAATTATATTGCATGTGGTCTTTTCTTTTTTGGATATATTGGGTGCGAATCATTGACATTTTGATTTCTTTGGCGTTTTGCTCATATGTTAGATTTGGAGCATTCACTGTGTAATAATAAATATAAACAACATTTGACCAATAACGGACAACAATAAATGGATTGTCTAGGATTGTTCTAATCGTGAGGTACTATTTAGAGACTTATAAAGATATTTGTCGACACAAGGGTAGTTGTGCATTAAATTGTAAGTGCATGATATCACTATTTGGAATTTTGGTGGAGGTTGGTAGGACACAAGATTTGAGTGTGCTTTTCAGGGGGAGCACTTCAACGTCATTCTATTGGGTTCTTTTACCTCTTGGTTTAACCAATATTCACGTGAATCATTACAAAAGGTCTCTTGTGCATGAGACTTCTACATTTTTGTTTTCAATTGGGGTTCTATTAAATCTATTGTGCAACCATTGGTTCGAGAATTTTGGTTCCTAACTTTATCAATATGTTTACAATTTTTAGCCCTGAAGAAGTCGCTCTGGATATTAGAAAGAATTTCCCTTGACGAAACACGTGTTGGCTGAAATTGTATCGCTACGGATGGGTTTCTAATTTTTATAGATTATTGATATTATGTTGGACTAGATTGGACAATTCAATTTGGCTAAAATTGTATCACAACTGATGTTTTTCTAATTTGTGCAGATTCTTAGTTCTTATTTGATGAGACTGGACAATTTAAACTTGCATTAAATTGTATGTTTCCTTTTCAAGACTACTTTTTTGATTATAGGTAATGTACTTTTCTTGTGAGTGGAGTGCCGCACACATTATTATCTTGTCTGTTGGGTTTCTATGAACCTTTAGGGAATGGGTGTTTTCCCTGGTGCAGGCACCCCTCTTTTCGTGCTATAACTTTATGCGATCTAGGATCCTCAGCGCCTGTTGAACCCTAACATTTCACCCCATTAGCTAGCTTTTAGCTTATTTCCCTCCTGAGGTCTATCTCTGTGGGTCAGATGGCCATTGTGAATGCCATCAAGGGACTGACAAGCCAGATCCAACAGAGCAATGTGTTCCTGGAGGGCATTCACGGTGCAATTTGTGGCCTACAGAGATCATTCCAGGCTTTGGCCTCCACACTGACGGCAGCCAGTCACCTCTTGTCTACCATCCCTCCTCCATCTTCCTCTTCCCAGTCCAAATCCCTCTTTCCCGACCCAGCCAAAGCACACAAACAGACTGACATGAATCCACCTCAACAGACAAGGGAAGCACACACAAACATAAGCACCACAAGACACGCCACAAGCACCTACACAAACAACATCCACCTGCAGACACAGCAACAGTCATGACTTGCCCTGACACCCCCACCACCCCTAGCATCACAGACGCAATACCTGAAACACCTCCTGGCACCACACCAACATTCACTGATCAAGCCATCACACCTATCCTACCCGCAGATACCAGCCCAGCAGATCCTCAGACATCCACCCTAGTCACCATACCCGCAGACACCACAACCACTGACACACCTATATGCAGCACATCTACCATACCTGCAGTCACCATCCCAATAGACAGCCACCCACCCACCAAGGCATTCCCCAGGACCTACATCCCCCCTCAGCCCAAGACACATAAACGCCCCCACTCACCCACCCAACAGACACCCCCACACACAAGCACACTTCCCACAAACATGTTCCCAAGACATTCACACATAAACATCAGACAACCACTCGCTCACCCTCTCACCCAAACCTCCTTCCGATGACTGTCCCCTTGTGTCTAAAAATGTTTTCCTCTCTAACCTTGACCTTTTTATTACTAGTCCCCCCATGACACCCCCAAAAGATCTGTTTCTCTCCCCAAGGCCATCCCTTCCACCTCCAAGAACTCCCCTAGCCCCGCCCCCACCCATGCCCCTCCCCCACCAAGAAGAGATCCACCCCTTCCAAAAAGATTCTCCCACCTCCCAAACCAAAGCCAAAACCCACCCCTCCTAAGCCCAACCCCCCCTCCCCCATCACCACCCAATACACCCTGAGGTGTCTGCCTGCCCCCTAGATGCCTCTACCTATGGAGGTTACATGACAGTCAGGAGTCAAGTTGGGGCACCATTTTGTGCCTTTGGTGCCATAAATTTTGGGCTTATGGACTAGCCAATGGCCTTGCACTTTCATATATTTTGCACTGGCTAACTATTAAAGCCAACCAATTGTTGGTTTTCTGGTTCCTTCTTTGTCCTGCATTTCCTTTCCTAGGTTTGATTTGTTCCTGGCTGACATTGGTGTGTGCCAGTGTTGTTGTCTCTAAGGGGTAGGGTGTGTATTGTGTGATAGGTATGTGTATGTAGCTGAAATGACGGTGTCATAGTATTGTGTTGTGTTTGTAATGATATGTTTTTGTTGTAGTGATGTGCAATGTGGTCCAGTATGGTGTGTGCCTTGTCCCCTGATGAGGCTATTGTGTACATATGATGTGAATTGATGTGTTTTGTGCAGACATGGAGCGTGTTGAGTTGTGCAAGTGGCTTTGCTTTTGGGTGCATGTGACTATTTAGGTGTGTGTCCCTCAGAGCTGGCTGGTGTCTTGTATGGTGTTTGGAGTAGTGTATGCTTTGTAGCCTTGCTCATCACCCATATGTATGACTGTGCATTACTTTTGTTGTTGATATTGCTTGTCCATGAGACTGAATGGGGCCCGGTCATGTGGGCATGTTTTTGTGGCCCTTTTTCAACATGAGATGTGTCCCAGTATGCCCCCCTTCCATGTATGGTTTTGCTGCTCCCATTGCTGTTGTGCCGGTCTTGTTGTGATGTGTCATTTTGTGTGTTTTGACTCGGTATGCTGTGTGTGTGTGATGTGTGTGTGTTGATTGCTGGGTTGTATGATGTTATGATGGTGTTGTTGTGTGTGTTCTATTACACATGGATGTACATGTGTGTTGTATGTGTGTCCAGTTCCTGGCCAGTGTTGGGTGTGAATACGTGACATGTTTTTGTATTTGTCAGTTGTTAAGTTGTTGTTACAAATTTGTCTGCTGTATGGGAATCTGTGACATTGGGCCTGTGCTGTGTTGCCGTGCATAAATGTGTGGTATTGATGTGGGGTGTGTGTGTGCTGGCTGAAGTGTGGTTGATGTGTATGAGCGTCACTATGCTGTTACGTGTGAGTGTAGCCCTTCACACCACCCTCCCTGAGTCATATGTGCTCCATAACTGTACAAATGTATACATTTATCACAGGACCGCCAAATTTGTAATGATAACTTGTTATTATTATAATCACCAGGGTTGCCTGATGGCAAGTCACATTAAGCTTGGCAATTGTAGGATTACAACTGGACTCTGGTAGTTTTGATTTTTTAGGCTCCTCAGTGGCGTAACGAAATTGAGGGTGCCCCCCCCTGCAAAAAACATGCTTGGCGCATTCCTGATTCACCCAGGAGTTCTCAGGCCAGGGTACTGTGCTGAGTGGCCCACTGGAGTTTATGGGCCTTCCCACACTGTAGGGGTTGCAGGGGCCTTTGTTACTCCACTGAGGCTCCCCTAACCAGATCTAAAATCACTTAGAGGATTCAAAATTACACAGTAAGAGTGGTGGCTGGGCTCATATGTTTTGATCTCATCAGCAAGACTTCAGCCTTCACCCCTGTAGATTGAAAGGAACCACTGTTGGAGACGGTTCTTTCAATGTAAAATAGGTTTAGTGGATGGCCACTGTTGATTTTGGCAGAGGCTCATCAAACTTTTAACATTTAGAGCCTCATTGTGAGTTTGGAGGTCCGAGGACTGCCAAACCCACAGTGGTGGTGGGACCGCTGCATGCCAAACTGTCCAACTGCCATATTACGACCCTGGTAGTCAAACTGTTGCCACTGCTAAGAACTTGGTTCTGGTGGGGTGGCGATGGACAGAGTTGTGCTCAGCCACGGTGGTGCTGGACACAGCACCGTCGTGCTGATCACGAGTCCAGTTTCCACCAGCCTTTTCATGACGGGGACCCCTCCATGAAAATACTGGCAGAAAGCCAGGAGGGGGGCTACAGGGGAGCCCCTGCACTGCACACGATCATGTCTGCTATGGCAGACAGTTCACATTCCGAGGGTGCTGGGGGCACCCTCTGTGTGATGGTATATGACATGGCTCTGTTAGGCTGATGGTGCTGCACAATTTTCTGTGGTTTCCGCCAGCCAGCCCAGTGGAAACCTCTTGATAGGGCCGGGAGGGGAGCCTTGAGGTGGACTGCTCTCCACGGGTCTGGCGGTCTGGGTTTCGTACCTCTAGACTTGTAATGAGACCTTTAGTTTATTTATCACATGCAAACTCCAGGAGCTGGAGTTAGTTTCAGAAAAAGACAAAACAATTAATGACCCCCACGCCCTGGTAGTATCCTCTCAGGATGTGGGGGGTGTTTTATCTGACAGCTGTAGGGTGGTAATCACCCAGCTTTTTTCCTGCCTCCGTCTACTTTTCTGACACTGTTTTTGCTGGTTTTAGGAGTCTGCACACTTTACCACTGCTAAACAGTGCTGAAGTGCAGATGCCCTCTTCCTTAAACATGGTAACACTGGTTCATTCCCAATTGGCATATCTGATTTACTTGTAAGTCCCTAGTAAAGTTCACTACGGGTGCCCAGTGCCTGTAAATTGAATGCTACTAGTGGGCCTGCAGCACTGGTTGTGCCACCACAAAAATAGCCCCTTAACCATGTCGCAGGCCTGCCATTGCAAGGCCTGTGTTTGCAGTTTCACTGCCACTTCGACTTGGCATTTAAAAGTACTTGCCAAGCCTTAAACTCCCCTTTTTCTACATATAAGTAATCCCTAAGGCTGGCCCTAGGTAACCCATAAGGCAGGGTGCTATGTAGGTAAAAGGCAGGACATGAACATGTGTGTTTATATGTCCTGGTAGTGGAAAACTCCTAAGTTTTCTTCCACTGCTGTGGGTCTTGCTCCTTTCATAGGATAGCATTAGGACTACCCTTATACAGTGTTTGAGTGGTAGCTTCGAATCAGAAAGGGGTAACCAGGTCATATTTAGTATGGCCAGAATGGTAATAGAAAATCCTGCTTATTGGTGAGGCTGGATTTTATACTACTGTTTTAGAAATGCCACTTTTAGAAAGTGAGCATTTCTCTGCATTTAAAATCCATCTGTGCCTTACAGCCTGTCTCCAATCAACGTCTGGGCTGGGCTTGTTGACAGCTTTCTTGTGCATTTCACCCAGACAACCAAAAACACAGGACACTCAGTCACACCTGCACTCAACTGCATACTGAATGGGTCTACCTGGGCTTGTGGGCTGAAGGGCCTGACACATTTTAAAGGCTAGTGGCCTGTGCTCACACAATGGCCTGCCAAACCCCCTACTGAGACCCTGACAGACAGACCTGTACTGAAAGGGGAACTTGTGCACCTCAAAACCACTCTTTGAAGTCTCCCCCACTTCAAAGGCATTTTTGGGTATATAGACTGGGTCTCTGACCCCACCAACTCTGACATTTCTGGACGTGAACCTGCAACCTGTCAAAAGGAACTACATGGCTGCTCAAAGGACTCATCTGGACTGATTTGCTGAGAAGGACTGCTGCCCTGCTGTTGCCCTGCTGCTGACCTCTGACTTTGCTGAGAAATTCTCTCTAATAGCTTTGATTGAGTGCGCCTCCTGTTTTCTGAAGTCTCAGGGCCAAAAAGACTTCATCTCTTCAGGAAACTTCTTTTGCTCCGAACATTGATGCACAGCCTCCCTTGCAACCAAGCCAAACCCGAACCGGAGCGACGCAGCCCGACTTCCAGAGGGGAAATGCAATGCAGCGCCTGCCTTGTGACAGAAAATTTGACACACCGCCCTACCGGATTGACACACAGCAACCGGAACAACGTAGCCGATTTCCTGAGTGGAAAAATGACGAAACACCTGCCATGTGACAGAAAATTCAATACATCGCCCTCCCGGATCGAATCAACACCTGTGACTTCTTCCAGCGTGCCCAGGATTTCCCTGCATCATCCCTGGGCGTCAAAAAGATCACCTCATCACAGTGAGAACCAAAACTGCAAGCCAAAAAACAACACAAGCCTCTTGCAGCGTGGAAAGAAATGATGCAAGGTCCATGCCACGTCGGAAAATCCGATGCACCTTATTTTTCCACGCATCTCCTCCTCTACAGTCTCCATGCGTATTATGTGTGATGCAAATTAGGTACTTTGTGTAATCAAGAGACAACTTTTGATTTCTATGATTTAAGACTCTCTTTAAACTTGCAAATGTTATATTTCAACTTGTGCTTTTTGAATCTTTATCGTTTGACCTTATTTTACCCAGATAAATATTATCTATTTTTCTAATCCTGGGTGATGTATTTTTCTGGTGTTTTCACTGTGCTACTGTATGATTTATTGCACAAATACGTTACACCTTGCCTTCCTAGTTAAGCCTGACTGATTAGTGCCAAGCTACCAGACGATGGGCACTGGATGATTTGGATTCTGTGTGACTAAGATTGTGGTCCCTACCTGGACAAGGGTGTATACCTCTGCCAATTAGATACCCATTTCTAACAGGGGGTCATTAGTTTTTTAGCTGTCACTCAGAACCAGGTTTTTACTGGTGGCAATGGACAGGGAAAAAAAGACAATACGCCGTCCACCTTATATAAAGCAGGGGATGTAACATCCTTGCTGCATTGGCCCCTTTTCCAATGGATTGTTAGAGAAAATCTTCCACTGATGGAGTCAGCTTGGGCTACATCAATGGAAAACTTAAGATTCGCCCAACGCTAATTGAGGCACAAAAACAGAGGATTTGGAAGACACTGTACTCGGTTGCATTTGCGATGGAGTACCCTGTCTGAAACTCTAAAGTGGGCAAGATGTGGCAAGATGTGGTGGAACTAATGACCACAGGGCTCTTTCTGAGCCCCAGTCCTGGCTAGTGTCAGTATTTACTTGCTGCATGGGGCAGCTAGATACCTCTGGTTTTGGCACATTATAAATGCAAGGTGACTTGATTTGACTTAGGGGACTTTCTTTCTCCAACCGGTGTGTATTGGTTGTGTTAATTAAACTTAGCAAGGGCCCACACGACTGTGCCCTCCATGTTCTCCATTACCTTCTCCAAATAACTCAATATGAAGATTTGGCCTTACTACTTTGAGGTCATCTGGTACTGTTTTAAAATGCACGTTAATTTGTATTTAATCATTGTGTAATTATTGAAATGTTATTGCGGACCCTGGTACTAATTAAACTGAGATTAAAAATAGTGTGCTAGGTAAGTATCGTCTATGTAATAGAACGTTGGCAGTCAGTATTTGGGACTTAGCTGAACAACATCTAGCATAACTGTTGCTTTACTATGTAGCTAGTTTAATAATACACGCTGGAACGTGCTGCAAACCCACATGGGAGAAGACCTTTAGAAGATGTGAGATCAAAAATAAACAGCTACAGAAGCAATTGTTTTTGCTATCTGCACTACAAGGTGAGAAAAGACAATATCTGGAGCAATGTTTTTGCTGCAGCAGTCATTTGCAACCAAAGGTCAAATTCCTGATTGCTTTCACATCAGAAAAGAAAAACAAGCACCAGGAGCTCAAAATGTTACAAGAAAAGTAAAACATGCAAACACTGGAAACTAGACGGCAGAAAATAATACTGAAGTGGTTCAGCGTGTGAGCCAACAACTTATCTTTCTCCCTTGAAAGCCATGGGTAAGAAAGCTATTAAAGGAAGTTCACAAAAAAGCGTTCGGATGTTATTCCAAGATGTTTGATTTAACCTTATATAGGCACCTCATGTACATGTGTGCTTTTCCAAGATCCAGGTTAGTTTACCTAGATAATTGGTATTCTATCAAATGAATCGCATTGCAACTCTTAGCTCCAGCATCAGGATTTATGTTGACCCCATATTCACTCAGGATTCCAAAGGCATATAAGGTATTGGTGTAGGGGTGGGGTTGGCCACATGGACCAACAGAACATAATCTGTGTGCTTGTATTCCCTAAAGGAACCAGTGCTGCTTTTAAAAACGTTTTACAATTGGGAAATCTTTAGGCAGAACAGGCAGTCGTCCCCTGAACCACTGTCTACCCACCGTTTCTCCTCCACCAAACACCATTAACAAAGGAGAAGGTGCACCTTGGCGAATCAGTTTGAGCTGTCTTTGAAATATCAGTATCTGATCATTGGTTTAGATCATTAATCCCTACAGCACCCGATCGCACTTAGGAAGAAAACCCCTTTAACACCGTTGCCTAATTGCGATTTATTATGGATCGGAAAATTCATTTAGCATTTTAGCAATGCTTTTGTAACTCACAAAATGGGCTACAAACCTACCAAAAATACATTTAGCCCTTGCAAACACAGTGATTTTGTGAATTGTAGGATTTACAATTGCAAATTGTTTTTGTACATCTGACCCTAAAATATCACAGCAAACAATTCTGGTCTCTGACACAGTCACTTTTTTAACACCCTTGCCTAATTGCGATTTATTATGGATCGGAAAACTCATTTAGCATTTTAGCAATGCTTTTGTAACTTACAAAATGGGCTACAAACATACCAAAAATACATTTAGCTCTTGCAAACCCAGTGATTTTGTGAATTGTAGGATTTACAATTGCAAATTGTCTTTGTACATCTAAACCTAAAATATCACAGCAAACAATTCTGGTCTCTGACACTGTCACTTTTTTAAACTGTCACTGCATAGCCCCAAATAAGAAGGCACAGTTTGTGGATGCACAGTTTGAATATGGACGGTCATACGGTGGAGGGATGGACGGAAACAAGACTTGGGAGGCTTGTCTATTTTGCGTATGTTTTCTTAATTAGTGTTAGTCCTAATGGTAGATAACTGTATGACCAAAATATTATAAGCAAGGTAGATATTAGACAGCTCCTTATATCCCATGGTCACTGGGAAATAAACTTCTCCTTCTCTTCTTTCAAGGTATGGTGGGATGGCTGCCACTAGTGCCCCTCAAGAAACAGGAGAAGATTCAGGTAAGTGAATATTGAGATTGTAGGGTTTAATTAGGGGTGTCAGGAATTGTCGGGGCACTGGATAGACGGATGGCAGTGAAGACAAATAAGGCAAAACACTGGCAAAAAGCTCCCAAAGATCACACAGAGAGTCAGAGCAGGGAGGGGATTTAAAAGGGGCGCTCTATTCAAGGGAATAAGAGAAAAGGCTCGGAAAGTACAGACATTCAAGAGGCAATGTGGCTCCCAGACTAACTAATACTCCAGGATGAACGTTCAAGGCATACATATATAACAGCATAAACAATAATGGGAATAAGGGGTAAAGCACTCTGGAGCTCCACGCGGTACGTTCCTCATCCACAATTGCTGATACAGTTTCTGACTGCTAAAACCCATATATTGGATATACATGCAAAGGCAGGGACTTTGGAGCTGACCCCTATGGAGACGTTATAAAAGCAATTGAAAGGCAATACTCACAGTGGACAAGAAACACCACCTAGGTTGTCAGCTGAGCCCACGGATCCTGGTGATCAAACAGAAACACTCAAGGCAGTGACAGAAAGGGTGTAGAACTAAATACAATCACAATAGACAAGGAGCTAGCAAGGAGGAGTACTTAACAGTAAAGAAGGGAAAACAAAGGCACACTTGACAGAAAACAAGTAACAAACATAAAAGAAAACTAGAAGCAAGACAGCAGGACAGCAATAAACTTGAAACTGGATCAAAGAAATGGAAAGAAAGACAAGGACTGGGAAAGGAAAAACAAAAGGAGAGGTTTCAAGGGAGCACAAGAAATGCATGTGCAGGAATCAAGGAAACACGGAAATACAGCCAGCAGAAATAGCTCAAGGAACAAGGAATAGACGGCTCAGGAATCAAGTAATACTACAGGGAGTGATAGTTCAGGAACAATGGTTAGCTAAGTCTCAGGAGTCAAGGCAGCACTGCAGGGAGAGTTAATCCAGGAACAAGGAATAGCAAGGGGTCAGAAACAGGAACAAGAAATAATTATGACTCAGAAACCTCAGGAAATAAGGGCTGGTCTCACCAGAATACAGCTATATTGACCAACACGGGGTTGAAGGGAGCCAAGGCTTAAATGGCTCACAGTAATCACATGCATCATGTGTGAGCAGGCTAGCAGCAGCCAGCCACAGGTGTTCTGAATTCCTCCACCCATCCAGGGCCTCCATAGATGGAGACGAAGCAGTGAGCAGGGGATTCTAAGTAATGCAGTTCCAAGCATGAGCAGACTGGCTTCCACAAAACCCGGCATGGATTAGAAATGGATAGTAATTTGCAAATAGTGTCCAAAGTGCTGGAAGTCAGGATATGCATGCAGAGGAAGGTCTGGAAGCTTATTAGAACATTGGAAAGTCCCACAATTAGGCTCTGGTGATGGGCACGAGAATGCAGAGATCAAATTGTGACAAGGGGTTATGGAGACAGTGCTGCTTCCCCTTTCCCAATAATACGTGTGAGTTTTATAGGTCAGTTCAGGGAGCTCCCGTCAACATCACCCACGTGACATCCTACAAAGAGAATTTAAAAAAATCTCCTCTGAAACATTGGGGAAACCTCTGGCTTGTGATCTGTGATGCAGACCATCTATTTCCCTCTTTTGGGTCAGTTTATTGTCACCTCGGCCTTTGCCCTCACTCTGTGCTCAAGGCATTTTACGCTGGTTTGCTGTTGGCGTCTTTGGGCTGGACCACCACTGGGTAATCTGCAGGGATCCTTCCCCCCTCTCCTAGAACAGCGCTCCAAGCCCCAAAAATGCTCCCCTACTCTGAACTTCACCTGACAAACTTGTGCTTGTCCCACTCCTGCTTTCAGTTGCTTCCTCTCTGGCCACTCACTGGCAAAAACACAACTCTCTAGAGTTGCACTGGGCATCTTCTAATGGTCTGGCAGCACCCACCATTCCTCACTCCAGTTCTCCACATCCTCCAACTCCTCCATGACCTTGAGTCCTTCAGCTGCTTTCCTTGTGTCTTGGGAGTCTAGGGCTGTCCTACCTTCCTCTCCTAGCTTCTCTGCATCATCTGCAGGATTCTTCTCTTTTCTCCTTAGAGTTGGCATTCCTTCACCTCTCTGGGTACCTCACTTTCTAGCCTGTCATCTTTTTCTGTGCCTTGACTCTTGCCTCGCGGTGCTGTAAGAGGGAGTCCTTTGTCAACTTCCCTGTGTTTTCTGGTTGCGACATCAGTCCCTTCCCTCTTTTACGTGGTGTTTGTTTTGTTACAGTTGGTGTTGACATCCATCAGAATCCTCCGTAGGATCTACGGCTGCAGTATCAGGTAAGTGGGCTGGATGGGTCCGAGGTGTAGTGTCTTGCATGATTTAAAATGGATCCTTTCCGGCTCCCAGTGGACTCTGTATCAGTGTGGCGTAATCACTAGGATAAAATGTAATGAAAGCTTGGTTTAGAATGTTGGAGTTCACAAGAACACGCAGAGGAATAAAAATGTATGGTTTACAGCACTGTGGGTGGTGTAGTCTTTGTATGGTACTCAGGCTGGGGAAGACACTACAACTGGCGACAAGAAAGGGAATCAGTAACTTGACAGAGAGATTACTTTCCTGAAGAGTTTGCCATGGTCCAAGCAAACTGCTTCTGCGTGCCACATGTACTTTTGTTGAAGTGCAGAGTCACCGTTTGGTGTAGCTTCAGCCAGTGTACAGCTGGCGAGTGAATACGAAGCTTCACTAAGACGTTTGTACATCGTTGGTCAAAAAGCTATGACCAAGCCATGCAAAATAAAGTTGTACATTGTATGCTGAAGGCAGATTCAACCACATTTACAAAGCTCAGTTAGAGACAATTATGAGTTACCAAATAATGGTGTGAACAGAAGCGCTGCAAGCCAGAGGTCAACCAGGTGTGGAAAAAGAGGGGAAGATCAATTAAATATATGAAAGGGTCATTTGCTAACCTGAACCAGTTAAACAAAGTCATCATACCATAGTTGATGGTCGCCCCAAGAGAAGTGCCCGGGGTTGTGTTTATGGAGCGGTCCATATCTAAAGCATCTGATATTTGGCAGAAGGCCATTTTACCAATGGAGCCTATCAAGGGAGCATGAATGGAATTATTCCTGGTTTCATGCAAGGGTTGCGAAAGAGCACCAGCCACAGTGTCAGCCAAACCTGTGAACAGTGACAATGTAGTTCCTTTCCAAGATCAGTACCACATTTTGATACTGCCAAACAGCAAAATATTGGTGATAGATGGACTGCCTGGATAGAGATATTTGAAGATTTCATTGATGCACTTGAAGAGATGAATAACAGAAAGAATATCAAATATCTCAAAAATCTTGCTGGTGATGGTGTGAAAGAAGTCATCAAAAAATGTCTAGAACTGACGAAGAAGTCACATACTGTCAGATTAGGAATGCGTTGAATCTCAAGTTCAACCCAGTACCAAACCTTGACTCTGAATGATATGTTTTCAGTCAAGGATTGTCAAAGAGTTGGTGAAACAATGAATGAATTTGTAGAAAGACTTGACACACTCATCAAACACTGTGAGTTCAATGAATTTAATGATAAAGAAGTCATGTGGCTTAGAGTTTTTGGTGATTGCTTGTCTGATTCATTCAGACGATGAATGCTGAGAGAAACTCTCAATCTGTAGCAACTGTTGATGGCTGCCAGATCTGGGGAGCATGCTGAGAAACAAGCTGCTGACTTGGAAGCCAGAGGTGTTCAGAACGAGAAGGTCTTAAGTGTGAAAAATAATTCAAATCAAAAGACTGAAGGATGCAAAGTGATGTAAAAATAAATTGTGCTTCAGAAGTGGATTTTCATTTTCACAGGAAGGAAAGTGTCCCGCCATTGGACATTTATGCAAAGGCTATGGGAAAGAGAACCATTTTGTGACGATGTGTAAAGTGAAGGAAAAAGTAAGTGGTCATGGCGTGAAGACAAAGAGGCTGCCAGAACATTCCAGAAGCAATGTTCGACACACACCCACAAGGCACCATTAGTTGAGGCAAATAGATACTAAACAAAGTGGATCATTATTTAAGTCATTTTCAAACAGTTCTTCTATTTCAATAATAAGTGAAAGTGAAGAAAGCGATTGTGCCATGTCGATGTTTACCTCAGCAAAATAAGGACCTGTTGGACTGGTTGCATGTGAAGAATAATGTCAGTCAAAGAAAAGTTGACATTTCAAAGCAACAAAATCATGCAAACACTGTCCAATGATTACATTGAAAATTAATGGATGTTTAATACCTTTAATTATTGCCAGTGGTGAATCAATAAATATAATGCCTGAAGAGAAATACAATGAACTATCTCCATTACTGCAGCTTTGGCCATCGAAGACCAAAGTGTATACTAGGGCTGCATCAACTCCCATGAAGAGTCAAGGTTCATTTGTAGCGACAGTGAAACATAAGAAACCCAAGGTACAAGCACCTATCCATGTGCTTCAAGGTACAGCTGGAAGTACCTGTTTGCTCACTTTCAATACGGCTGCTGACATGGGACCAATTTCTGTGAATTACAACATGAATGCTCATCATGAAATAGTAAGTCAATTCCCTTTGTTGTTTCATGGTTTAGGAAAGTTAAAGACGAAGGGCCTTATTAAAAGGTTGGCGCGCTGATCTTTTGCCCACCAGCCCTGTGAAGAGGAGACAGCCGTTGAGCTGGCGGTCTCACCCCCTGGCCCTCTTACAAGGTTTCCAATGGGCTGACTAGAGGAAACTTCCAAAATTTGAGGTTTTCGCCAGTCAGCCCAGTGGAAACTGTGCATCAGCATTGGCCTCTGCATTCTCATGTAGCCAAGGCCAATCCTGTTGTGCAGAGGGTGCTTCCATCACCCTCGGAATACACACTGTCTGTCGTAGCAGACAATGTGCATTCCGAAGGAGCTGGGTATGGGGGCCCCCAGCACTGGTTTTCCGCCAGCCTTTTCATGGCAGGTCCCCACCATGGAAAAACTGGTGGAAACTGGACTTGTGATGAGCATGGCAGTGCTAAAGTCAGCGCTGCTGTGGCTGACCACGACTGCGACTGCCGCCACCCCACTGGGAACTTTGTTCCTGGTAGTGCCGGTGGTCCCCTGTTGCCAAGGAGTAATTTGGCAGTTGGACCACCTGAAGTGTGGCAGTCCCAACTGTGAGTCCTGCCCACCACATGGTGCTACCCAAGTCCTTAACCCTTGGAAGTGGACCTTAAGGTGCGCTGCCAGCCCATTTGTGGATCCTGCAGAGATGATGCATCTACTGCTCAACTGTTAGACCAGTCAGCTTTAGAGTGGTATACCCCGAAACGTTTTGCCTTCCTCCTCTCATTTTTGATGACCTTGGGACTTTGAACACTTTACCCCTTCTAACCAGTGCTAAAGTGCCTGAGCTCACTCTTTAAAACATGGTAACATTGGCGTATCCCTAATTGGCATATTTTAGTTACTTGTAAGTCCCTAGTACAATGGTACTACATATACCCAGGGCCTGTTAATTAAATACTACTAGTGATCCTACAGCACTGATTGTGCCACCCACTTAAGCTTTAGTAGACCTTTAAATATGTCTCAAGAGTGCAACTGCAGCCTGTCTGTGCAGTTTTAAACTACCATTTTGACATGGCAAAATTGCCAGGCCCAAAGCATTTCTTTGGTGACTCATCACTAGGGTAGGCCCTGGACAGCCCAGAGGGCAAGGTGTAGTGTATTGTATTTAAAAAGTTGAAATTCTTGTCTTACGTGCCCTGATAGTGAAAAACTCCTTCATTTGTTTTTCACTACAGCAAGGTACCTCTCTCATAGGATAACATTGGAGTTACCTTATTACATTGAATAAGCTGTTAATTTCCAAATAGGTACAGGTAAACTGTTCATGTGTGGTGTCTTTGAAACTGTAATGACAAATCCTCTCTTCTGGTAGAGTCAGATTATGAATTGCAATTTTGAAACTGCCACATTTAGAAAGTTGTAATTTTCCTTCCTTAGGGCCTGACCTAGATCTTGGCGATAACAGTCCTGCTGTCGTTTTTCCATCAAATGTTCCCATCCTCTCACTAGGTCCGACCTGCTCTATTTGGATGTTGGTGGGTCCATAGACGAAAGGCCGCCAACGCACCGCTGCCACTGACATGAATCACCACCCACATCAATGCCGCCTTAGGCAAAAGCGGCTGGCTGCGGGACTCCAGCCACTTTTTCTGTTAAGCCAATCACAAAGTGCCTTCAAGCCGATGCAATTGTAGGGGCTAAACCTCTGCACTTCAGTTGGTGGATTGAGAGGGAGAAAAGGACAAAACTCACCTTTATCTGAGTTTTCACACTTCCTGCCACCATGAACTCGGTCATACAAACCCTGCTGTTGCTGATGCTCCTGGTTCAAGATGAAAATTAACCCACTTGTTGCCAGAACAGGAGGTAAGACAGTGTTTAACTTGTCTTCCTCAGAATTGTTGCACTGGACTCAATCATGTTTAAGAAAGACTTGCAAGCAATGGTGCAATGATGTGCAATGCATATGTGTGTAATGTCATCTGGTACTAACTGCCTTTATGGCAATGGACACATACAACAAAAGTCACAATTTTCCCAAATAGAAGTATGTCCATACAGGTGTGTGAATAACTTTCCCTAAACTGCCATATCATTAGATGTCATTTAACTGTTTAACCCCTCCGCTGCCAGGCCTTTTCCCCCTCAAGTGCCAGGCCCTTGCTTAGGCCCTCATAACTTTTTGTTCACATAAGATACCCACGCCAAATTCATGTCCTTTTTTTCCAACATCCTAGGGATTTTGAAGGTACCCAGAGTTTGTGGGTTCCCATGGAGAAGACCAAGAAATTAGCCAAAATACAACAAAAATGTTTTTTTTTTATTGGGGAAAAGGGCTGCAGAAGAAAGCTTGAGGTTTTTTCCCTGAAAATGGCATCAACAAAGAGTTTGCAGTGCTTGAATCACCATCTTCTCAGCTTTCACAAACAGCCAGACCTGAATCAGAAAATGAAAACTTTCAACACAATGTTTGCATTTTACTAGGAGATACCCAACTTTTGCATTTTTTGTGCTTTTAGCTTCCTTCCAGTTAGTGACAAAAATGGGTGTAAAACCAATGCTGGATCCTGGACAGTTAAACGTTTATGAAATGTAGACAAAATTCTGAAGTCAGCAAGGGGTCATTTGTGTAGATCCTACAAGATTTTCCTACAGAAAATAATAGCTGAATTAAAAAAATATTGAAATTGAGGTAAAAAAAACAGCCATTTCTCACCACGTTTTACTCTGCGATATACCGTTACATCTGTGTGATATCTTAAGATGTCCTTCCAGATGAAATAAAGATGTTGAAAAGCACGTAGTTCACAAGGAGGTTTTATTCCAATAAACAGGAGGTCCCATCCAGCCAAGATCCAACTGCCAGCTCTACTCCTCAGCTCTCTCACAACAGCATGACATCACAAGATTCTAATCCCACTCCTAGGAGTTCCACATTCCTAAGCATACTACACACCTCCCCCCTTTAACCAACAACAAAACAAAGAGGTTAAAAGGAAAGCAACAACCACAATGGAAAATTAAAAAAACAAAATAAAAAAAAAACAGAACTAATTGAACATTTTACATTTGAGAACCACCACTCTATTGAGATTCCACATCTTAGAGTCTTCTGTTCTTACAGCATTCTTAAATAACTTCACCACCCTTACAGGCTTAGATTTATGTGTACCTCTGCCTTTGTTGACCGGGCCACGAATAAGTACCCAATCTCCTACTTTAACATCGGTTACTCGTGCTGATTTCTTTGAATCAAAATATCTCTTTCTAGCTTCTACTTTCTTCCGTTCACACTCTCTCCAGTTGTCATCTGACACAATCATTCCTGACCTCGACTCCATGTCGTTCACCCAACTGGGAGCTACTAAGGTATTTGGGTGTCTGGCTCGAAGTAATTCAAAAGGCGTTTTTCCCGTGGTGGAGTGCGGGGTAACCCTGTATGCCTCAATCCTTTTGATTACTTCTTTTTTCCAATCCATACCATACCATTGTCTTTGGCCAACACAATAGTTTCTTTCAACACCCTGTTGAAACGCTCTACCATGCCATTGGTTTCTGGATGGTAAAGAGCACATTTCTTGTGTCGTATGGCACAGTCCGCTAAAAACCGTTCCATTTCTTTAGACACCAACTGTACACCATTATCGGTGAGGATGAATTTTGGAAACCCTTCTCTCCCAAACACCTCCTTCAGAAACTCAATTACATGCCTCGTCTCAATACCTCTGGTAAA
This sequence comes from Pleurodeles waltl, assembly GCF_031143425.1. Lineage (NCBI taxonomy): Eukaryota > Metazoa > Chordata > Amphibia > Caudata > Salamandridae > Pleurodeles > Pleurodeles waltl. The sequence goes on along the minus strand of NC_090440.1, from coordinate 774,772,571 downwards.
TTTGATCTCTGGCCACCTTGAAAAAACATCTATCAGCACGAGGAGATAAACGTCTACACCCCCACCACGAATGGGCCCCAGAATGTCTAATGCAACCTCTTCCCAGGGTTGGGAGGGGCGTTCCCTAATTTCCATGGGTTGAACCTTGGGTTTGACTGTTTTCTCACTCATTACACATTGCATAGTCCTCTCCACCTGCCCGTCCATTCCTGGCCACCAATATGTCAATCGCAAACGCCCTTTGGTTTTGGAAATTCCTTGATGACCCCAGTGGGCAAGGGAAATAAGCTCCTGTCTAAGCGTGTTAGGAGGAACTAACCTCGTGCCACTAAACAGTAGGCCGTCTTTATTTGATAACTCTCCCCTAACATGCCAAAACTTCTGTGTCTCTACACTCCCAAAATTCTTGTTTCGCCAATCTTTCTCTAGCAAAGAAAGCACTTCTACTACTGTACTATCCAAAGAGCATTCTCTCCTCCATCTCTCTTCTGTCACCACATTGTCACTGTCATCAAAACTACTCCCTCCTATTTCACATACTGCTTCACCGTCTGAATCATCATCGCTTCCCTGTCAATTACCTGTCGACTGCACTAACCTTGATAATGTGTCAGCAACCATGTTCTGCACTCCAGGAATGTATTTCACTTTAAAGTCAAAATCCTGTAACGATATCACCCACTTTGTGATCCTGCTTGATATCGCATCAACCCCTTTTCTCTTATATATTTCACAAAGTGGTTTATGATCAGTCCTCACTTCAAATTTGCTGCCCGACAATACATTTTTAAGTTTCTTCACGGCCCAATGCACTGCCAATGCTTCTTTCTCTATAACCGAGTAATTCAGCTCAGCATTTTTCAAAGCTCGTGACAAAAACAAAACCACTTCCTTACTCTTATGATTACCTTGTTGAAGCACAGCCCCAAGACCTTTTGCACTGGCGTCAGTAATTAGAACTGAAGGGAGATTAGGGTTGACATTTTTAAGCTTGGGAGCACAAACTAACTTCTCCTTGATGTTTCTGAATTCTCTCTCACACTCATCACACCACACAAATTCCACACCGTTTCGTAACAACCTCCTCATATTCACACAAATGTCTGCAAAATTTTTGATAAACTTCCCATAGTACTCCTCCATTCCAATAAACTTCATCAACTCTTCCTTATTTGAAGGAGACTGTAAATTCTTAATGGTGTCTACTAGTTCTCTCTTTGGTGATATACCTTCTCCCGTGACCATGTGACCTAAATATTCAATGGAGTCCCTCTGGAATTTGGACTTCTCCATCTTTATGGTTAGGCCACACTCTCCCAGCCTCATCAAAACTCTACACACTCTCTCTTCATGTTCAGCATCATCTTTGCCAAAAACCAAAACATCATCTTGATATATTCTTACACCCTCAAATCCCTTCAAAACTCTTTCCAACATTCTTTGAAAGACTGATGCTGCAGAAATCAGGCCGAATGGCAACCTAGTGTATCTGAATGTTCTAAAAGGCGTTACAAATGCAGTAAGATTCTTAGATTCTTCAGTTAGTCTGATTTGATGATACGCCGATCTTAAGTCTATGGTGGAGAAAACCTTTGCTCCTTGTAACAACATCAACATATCTGAAATGTTCGGCAGGGGATATCTATCCACTATCACGTTTTTGTTTAGTTCTCTTAAGTCCACACAAAAGCGTAGACTGCCATTTGCCTTCCTGGCTGCAACGACTGGTGCCAACCATTCAGTCCCTTCAATCTCCTCAATAATTCCTTCTTTCTGAAGTCTTTCCAGTTCTACCTTCATTTCTTCTCGCAAGGCCACCAGTACACCACGAACTTTACTACACACCGGCTTAGCTCCCTCCTTGAGTTGTATATGATGAGAATAGTTCCGAAGACACCCTAATTTGTTTTGAAACACGAGAGGAACCTTCAATTTTAGTTTCTCCACAAAGCCACAGTCTTTTTTTAATTTGCTGGCCACTAGACTCATCATGTTCCTTAATCTCATTTATCTCATTTTGATCTTTGATCTTCACAGGAGGAACACTATTAGGATCAAGTATCACTCCAAGTTCTTTCTGATGAAACCAACTCAGGATACTATCCCCTTCTTTTGAAACATATATCTTTGCATTGATAAACTTGTGTTTGAATTGCAGTAAACCTCTAAAGTACCCATACAGTTTGATAGGTTTTCTACCATAAGCACGGGGAATAATATCAGGTTTGTATAACTTGACTTTGTTTAAGAGTTTTCCTACGTAGAACTCTTTCGATATGATAGTAATCTTTGCTCCAGAGTCAAAAAGAACCTTAGTTCTTTCACCATCTACCAAGATTTCATCGATGGGTCCTCGCCTTTCATTGCCGACTTGTAGAATAATTTGTCCGCACTCAAAATCATCTCCATCCACGCTATTTGAGTCATCATTAACTTCATGGATACCTCCTTTCCTACTTTTGGTTCTGCAAACGCTTGCAAAATGGCCTTTCTTTTTGCATATGTTGCATGTTACTCTAATGGCAGGGCAACTCTTATCATTCGCCATGTGGCCCTGTTTGCCACAACGAAAACATTTCCCTTGAAAGCTTTTCTCGATCTTCTTTGCCAGTACTATAACCTCATCTAGTGTCGGATCATCCTTTTGCCAGATTTCTCTGGCCTTCTCTATGTTGCAGCCCAGCATAAACTGATCCCTGATTCTCTCATCCAGAAGCGGCCCAAATTTGCACGATGATGCGAGTTTCCTAAGAGCTGTAACATAGCTCTCCAAGGTTTCACACTCTTCTTGGTTTCTCCTGCCAAAGTGGTATCTCTCGTGTATGGTGCTAACCTTTGGGAGATAATGTCTATCCAACTTCTCTATGCACGTCTCATACTCATTTAGGTTCTCGTCAAATATGTCTGGAAGATTGTCAAAAACTTCCTGACCCTCTGACCCTAGACAATGTAAAAATAATGCAGTTTTCCTTTCAATGCTAAGAGATGCACCGCATACTTTTGCGTACCTCTCAAAAACTTTCTTCCACTTTTGCCATTTTATGGGAGGTTCTCCTGGCAAAGCCAAAAAAACGAGGGCGCAGTAACATTCTGCATAATCACGTGTTGCAAACCACAAACTCTTGTCTCTGAATCCTTTACACACACAGTCTGTTTTTTTTTTTACAGAAGGTCCTGATAATTGCCTGAAACAACGGACACGAAAACTTGTGCGTTTGAGCTGCTGTGCAGCTGACTGGCTAGTTTGTAAATAAACTCCAAGTAACACGAAGATTATGGGTTGAAACAATTGTTACTGTGAGCTGAGGCGCAGCCGCAGCTGTGTCGTTTCCATGGTAACGCGTACACAGCTGAGCAGAGCTGAAACGAAGCGCACGCAGGGAGCCGCGCGCGTGCTTAGCTCTTTAGTTAAAGAAGCGCAACGGTGAGCTAGCGCGCGTGGTTCTCCCTTTAAACAACAACAAAGCGGTTTCCAGGGAAAAAATTAGAACAAGTGAACACCCAAAAAAAACTTTTCTTTTTAGAAGAAAAAAAACGAAAGTCACCTTTTCTTGTTTGTCCTTCTCTGAATCACAGTCCTTTGTTGAGACCTCCAGGTAACCAGCCGATTAGATGAAGAAGAGGGCTGAAACATCCCATCCTCGTCGCCAGTGTGATATCTTAAGATGTCCTTCCAGATGAAATAAAGATGTTGAAAAGCACGTAGTTCACAAGGAGGTTTTATTCCAATAAACAGGAGGTCCCATCCAGCCAAGATCCAACTGCCAGCTCCACTCCTCAGCTCTCTCACAACAGCATGACATCACAAGATTCTAATCCCACTCCTAGGAGTTCCACATTCCTAAGCATACTACACACTGCTTGACTCTTCTGGTTGTGGGGATATGTAGGTCTTGTAGGCTCAACAAGATCCCTAGGTGCCCAGAGCCAATAAAGGAGCTGCACCTCGCAATGGGTTTTCATTGTATACCTGGTATACAGCAATTAATTTTCTGAAATATAAAGACTGAAAAATAGGTATCAAGAAAACCTTTGTATTTCCAAAATGGGCACAAGATAAGGTTTGAAAAGCAGTGGTAATTTGCACATCTCTGAATTCTGGGGTGCCCATGCTAGCATGTCAATTGCAGGGTGTTTCTCAAATAGACGTCTTTTTTTACACACTGCCTTACATTTGGAAGGAAAAAATGTAGAGAAAGACAAGGGACAATTACACTTGTTCTTCTATACTGCGTTCCCCCAAGTCTCCTGAAAAAAATGGTACCTCACTTGCGTGGGTATTATTTTGAAAAAAGGGGGCAACCGAGTACCCTGGGACCTGGGTAAGTGAATAATATATCAAAAGATTTTTGGGTATTTGCCATCAAATGATGCTAAATAAACAGAGTCCTTGAATTGGCAATGTCGTCCTGATTTAAATATTGTATTCCTAGTTCCCATAATGGAACCCTCCAAAAGAGGTGTAAAAGACCCGCCTGAATTAATTTCTTTGATTGGGGTCAAAACGTCAACATTGTATTCGAAATTGTGGATTGACTTTGAAAAATTCAGCAAGCTCACAGTACCTATGGTTATGGGTGCTCATTTGTGACCTGATGCTTTTGACCACAGTTTGGTTTTAGTTTTCATGTAAATAGCACTGCAACACTTTTACTAACACATAATTCACTCACACTGCGCCATTATACAGGAACACCTCAATTACTTTACTTTAAATTGTTTAATCTAAGTTTCCAATAAATGTGATATATTACTCACAAACCTCATTGGTACAGAAAGTTCTTTATGGTACAACCACTGTCGTGGAGGTTAATTCATATCCTTCCCCCAGAGGGACCAAAACATTTTTTTATACATTATTTACGTGCGTGGGTAGGCCTAATGCCCCGACAGGAAACGCAACAATGAACACATAACATTTTTACAGTGAAATCTGACATGTTTTTTGGAAAGTGCCTAGCTGGTGATTTTGGCCTCTAGCTCAGCCACCACCTAGGGAAACCTACCAAACCTGTGCATTGTTGAAAAACTGGACACCTAGGGGAATCCAGGATGGGGTGACTTGTGGGGCTCTCACCAGGTTCTGTTACCCAGAATCCTTTGCAAACCTCGAATTTTGGCAAGATAAAAAACTTTTTCCTCACATTGTGGTGATAGAAAGTTCTGGAATCTGACAGGAGCCACACATTTCCTTCCACCCAGCATTCCCACAAGTATCCCAATAAAAATGGTACCTCTCTTCTGTGGGTAGGCCTAGTGCTCGTGACATGAAATGCCCCAAAACACTACGTGGACACATCAAAATGATCAACTACAAAACTACCTGTTTTTGTGGGACCACCTTTTTGGTCCTGGGCTCAGCAGCCATCTAGGGAAACCTACGAAACCCAAACATTTCTGAAAAGTAGACACCCAACGGAGTCCACGGAGGTGTGACTTGCATGGATCCCCCAGTGTTTTCTTACCCAGAATCCTCAGCAAATTTAGCTTAAAAAATCCCATTTTCCCACATTTCTGTGTGGGATCAGAACACCAGCGCAACTTTCCTACCACCCAACGTCCCCCACAGTCTCCTGGTAAAAATGATACCTCACTTTTGTAGGTGGGCCAAGTGCCTGTGACAGGGAAGAGCCAAAAACATGTTGAAAATGAGGGCGAACTGAAGCTGGTCCAAAAGGGCAGAATTGTTATCGGTATAGATGTGACAATGCTGGGGGGTAGAAATTTTGTGGATCCCTGCAAATTCCGGTAGGCTCATCATAAAAATGTGGAAAAAATGCGTGATTTCAAGCAAAGTTGGAGGTTTGCAGGGCAGTGTGGGCAAGAAAATGGTGTGGGTTGCATGTGAAGCACACAAGCCTGGACTCACCCAGATGTTTATTTTTCAGATGTGTCTAGGTCTTGTAGATTTTTCTAGATGGCAGCGTCCCAAAGTCCAAAAAGTGCAGCCCTCACCATTCCAAGTGGGACAATTTTAAGAGTTAGCCAAGCTCTCATGACCCAAATGTAAAACCAAAACCCTAAATAATCAAATTTCCTCTTGCTTGCCGTTGGAATAAGATTTTTTAGTGTGAGAGGGAGAGCTGAAAGACTGTCACCCCCTACAGTTGGGGTGGGGGCATAACCATGCCCATACTGGTTGGTAGCCACCACCCCACTATTTTATTTTCTAATTCCCTGGCATTTAGTAGGTGCTCTGCGCCCACAGGGAGTGGATCGGGGGTAATTGCCCCATCTACCTACCAGTGGGCAGAACAACTTTGTCCCCATTTATTGGGGGTTGGGGTATTGACATACCCCCACCCCTTTTTTGAAAAAAAATCTTCCCTGGTCTCTGCTGGGCTTTCTGCCCCCCTTTGGGGCAGATGGGCCTTCTAAAAATAGGCCGATCGGCTCACAAGGGGGGCAGGAATGGCCAACAGTAATGTGCCCCCATGGAGAGCAACCCTAGCCCCTGGGGCTGCCCCCCTCAACACACACACCCCAATCCCTTGTGCCTAAGTGGTTCCTGCCCCTAAGGGGGGCAGAAATGGCCTAAAATAAATTTGCCCCCCAGGGGAGCGAACCTTGCCTAAGGGGTCGCTCCCCACGTGTAAAACATAAAAAAATGTTTTATCCCTGGCATCTAGTGGCTTCTGCCCCCCCGGGGGCAGATCAGCCTAAGTACAAAAGGGCAGAAAATGCCTTAGAATAAAATGCCTCCTTGGGGAGTGGCCCTTGCCAAAGGGGCTGCTCTCCTTATGCATAAACTCACATAAACAAACAAACAAAATCACTGATGTCTAGTGGGCATTTCTGCAGCCAGATCGCTTCATGATTGGGCTGAAGAAATGCTCAGAGAGACATCAAAAGAAAGGAAAAGCCTTTTCTTTCCTTTGATGCCTCTCCCGCCCCAAGCCTGTGATCAGAAGAGAAATACAAAAGCATTTCTCTTCCGATCTGTGGAGGTGGCCTCTGATGAGGTCAGATTGCGATCGTGCTCTGACGTCATCAGACGTCACTTGGGGGAGGGGGTGGAAGGGGAAGGGATTCCCCTTCCATTCCTGCCCATGGGACGGGGATGGGAGGCTCGCCAGGTCCAGGACGAGGTGGTTACGTCCCTGGCACCTGAGCGCCACAGCCGGGGACATAACCACCTCATCCTCGACAGCAGAGGGGTTAAGTGTTATGTTCCCTGTGTAATGTATATGTGCATAATATTAAAACATCATGTTAAAATAAACACACATCCATTCTCCAGTCACAATAACAGAAACACTTAACATTTTGGTGTAAGTGTCCAGTAACATGATAAATGCTTGCACCAAAATTAATATGTCCATCACAAATCTAAAACACCAATGTCTGCATTTAAAAAATATTTAAAATATACAACCTGTGCTTGTTACTGTCACAAAAGAGAGTAAATGCAAGGCACACACACTAGCATAAATAATTTCATTAGCAAACAATTAATACCAATCCAAAAATAAGGCCAGGAGAAAGGTATTCTCAAATTATTTTTTTATATGAATGAGATAACTCTCTCCTAAATTTTTCAAGATTATTTTCCAGCAAAAAATAGCAAAGGCTCAAGTCTTTAAAGTTCAAAGTCTGGGTTGCATGCCCATAACTTGCCTCTAGTTTTGCACTGCCAAAATAAACCTTCTCTGGAAGGGGCCTGTATTAAGCAGAGAGCAGGCACCTCAATGGTGTTAGTTACGGGGGTGGTCTTTGTGTTTGGGAGGGGTGGGATTGGGATCGGTGGGTTTCGATTTAAGTAGGGTGGGTTTCGCTTTGGGAGAGGTTGGTTTGGCTTTGGAAGGAATGGGTTGGGATGTGGATGAGTGGGTTGGGGAATGGGTTCCAAGACTTTTGGGTGGGGTGGTCTTCCATTTGGGAGGGGTGGTCTGGGATGAGGAGGTAGTCAAGACCAGGGCAAACATTAGGTCCTCCTTAGAAAAACAGGAAGGGTGTTCGGGAAGGGGTTGGGGTTGGGAGGTAGAGGGAAAGGCAGTGCCTGTTGTGCATGTATCATGTTGTTGATACTGGCGGTGCCTGAGGTTCTGGTGTATGTGGTATATGTTTTGGTTTGTGTTTTCTACTGGATGTCTGTTGTGTGGGTGAGTGTGGATGTTTGTATACAGTATGTGTGTGTGTGGATGTGTCTACCGTGGAGGTGCTGTGTGTGGTTGTGCTGCTTGTGGATGTGCTGGTACATGTGTGTGTCATGGTGGTTGTAGTGTCTGCGGGTGTGGTGGTGGGTGTGGGTGTTTGTGTTGTGGGTGTGGTGTCTGCGGGTATGCTGGTGGGAGTGTGGATGTCTGCGTCATAATGGATGTGGTGTCTGCTAGTGTTCTGGTGGTCAGTATAGCTGTATGTGTTGGGGTGGGTGTGGTATCTGTGGGCATACTGGTGGTTGGGTGATGGTAGGATGCGTGGTGTCTCCATGTGTGTTTGTTTGTGTCTGTGTGTATTTGTGTTGCTTGCTGTGTTTGTGTTTATGTGAGGATGTGCTGCTTGTGAGTGTTTGAGCAGGTGTGTGTAAAGATGTGCCTGTGCTCTGGACAGCGCTGGGAAGAGGGATTTGTGATGAGGAAGGGGTGCCAGTTGGGGCATGAGGTTGGGGAGGGTGTAAGGCTGCGGTCAATGAGGATGCCAGACCCTGAAATGACCGCTGCAGGCCAGACAGGGCACTGTGAATGCGACGAGGTAACCTGCATCTGGGTCATCTGTCCACTAAGCCCCTGGATGGCATTCAGTACTGCGGTCTGGCCTACAGCGATAGTCCACAATAGATCAATAGGCTCCCCACTGAGTGCAGCCTAGTAGACATGGGCAGGAGCAAGGTGTCTACAGCAAAGGTGATGCCACCCCTTTGTGGGGAGTGGCTACAACCAAATGGGGGGAACAAGAGGGAGGGTGGAGATGAAAATGTGGGTGGCAAATGACAATGCAGGTGGAATAGCAGCACTAGGGTCTGACACCACTAGGGACTGGACTTCGTGGAGGCCTCAGAAGATGATGTGGAACCACTCATGGCCACTACGCCAGTCCACTCACCTTCCGTGGCACTGGTTCTCTTGGTGTCTGTCGTGTCTGCACCAGGACCACAGTGCCCAGCTTCTTCCCCACCAACATGGCTGCTGTCACATTCGCTTTGCCCAGATGATACTGCAAAGACAGATACACCAGTATGTGGGTATCTTAGTAAATAGTTTTGAACATGAACTTTACTCACAAAACATGTTAAACCATCTTCACATCACTCAAACCTGACTTCCTAGTCATCAGTATCTCATGTCTGTAGGGAAGAATTCCAGAAACCATTTGCTCACAGTCTAGACATTCACCATGCTAGCTCCCATATCATATATGCCTTTTGTTTCTTATCCACTTTTATTTCTCTGCATGACAAATGTTTTGAGCCTGATATTGAGTCATCAAGATGGGATACTCCAACATCTATGTGATGGAACCTTCCATCTGCAATTGTCCTTTTAATTATCACTTTCCTCACAATCATTGCTCTCCCATTTGGACGTAACCAAGAATACTTAAATGTAATTTGGGGTGTGTGTTACTCTGTCACCAATGTGAACACATTCCTGTCTGTTTCAATCAATACAGTCTGGCATGAAAATTCATGTTTGTTGACACAGACTGGCTTATATGCACATTTGGGAAGAACTGTGGCTTCATGACAATCCACTACTGTCTACATAAAATGAATTGAATTTTGCTATTAAAACCTATTTCTAATATTTTTCGGATAAGGAATGATGCCATAGTACATGTTTCTAGTCTTTTTGGTGCAAGTGCTTATGATCATATTTTCATTGTTCTGTCTTATCAATGTAAAGTCTGAAACATGAACTATCTTGTAAGTGCTTACTATGCCATGTCACCAGGAATAAGGCCTATATTACTTACTCACATTTTTGATGGAGCATCACGCCTAACCCAATCCTCAAATGGGCATGTTTGGTACAAATGTCCGTCATAAGAGAAAATGCAGGTACCCTTTTTTCCACATGCAGCCATGTGTCTGCTCCAAACAGTACTTGGCTTGTGATAAGGAATCTAGTGACAACCCTTAGCATAGAACAATACCAAACAGCATCAGTCGCTCTCTGAAAAACGTACACCTTCAGAAATCCTCATCTGTGCTGGATGTGTGTCAACCATCATGTTGATGCCAAACAACATTGCTATAAATCAAAAAGGTTAAACAACTAGATTATCTACATATAGTAACTTACCCCTTTGATGCTGCTGTTGGGCCCTCAACTGCCCATCAAGCTCTGGGTAGGCCACCACACAGATGTGGACCATTAGGGGGGTCAGGGTGCACACACATGCTTGCCTCCTTAGGAGGCCTGACTGAGCAGGACTTATGCTGACTTCCTGGACTAGCATCGGAGGTCCTCCCACCTCTTCCTGCAGTACAGGCTGTGCTGCATAAAGAGCCCCAAGAACCTTCTTCACAGTGGTTGTCATCAAATCCCACTTCTGATGGGCGTTGACCTGTATGGATGAGAGCAAAAAGGATGTTTTGAGTGATTGTGTTTGCCTTTAATGCAGTGACACAATTGTGTTGCCTCTCTCACATGCATGCCCAGATTAGTTAGTACAGATTATTTACAAGCATTTCAAACTTCTTAATTTGCAGTGATCTGTGGAGTAGCCTCAACACTTTCTTTCTCCTCTTAATACCTATCCAACACATAAACATCATCTAAGCCAGGGATATGAAACTTTTCATGTAGTGAGTCCCACTCCAGATTAGTCCAACTCATTGTAAGCTACTAAAGACTAAACAACCTGTACATTATTTGCAGATAACCACATGCACAGCTACATTTTCCTCATGTCAAACCTTCTTAGAGTCAGATCCTATGGCTTGAACCTCATACAGTGACTAAGGGCAATTTGGGAGGGCTGCCATCTATCTACGAAAGTATGGTTTTGGGTGATGTATGAAAAAGTGTGTGTTGTAATGGGACAAACTTGATGGAGAGCTTGGGTCGTTTACACTGGCAGCACAGGAAATACCTTTCCCCATAAGTGGCACCATGACATGTTTAAAACATGAAGATAGTCCTTCTATCCCAAAATATGGGCTGTACATTCACTTGACAGAACACCATCAGACAACTCCATAGCTTTAGATATTCTTCTTGGACTTTTTAAATTTCTGTCAATTCAAACAGGGCTGTAGGTTTCCACTTAAACTAGTTGCACAGTGCCTCCTAGCCACAGGAAGTACAGTGCCTGCAGTTTGTCTTATTAAACCTGCAATTGTGAGTAACAAGCACTGAAAACTCAGCTAATTCTTTAAGACAACTTTTCATTTCATAGCCCAGACATTTCTAACATCCTCAAACAACACTTTGTAACACTTTGTAACCAGCTAAATCATTCAGTCCATTCAGTTCACTACAATCCAATCACAACACTTCACTCTTTAACAAAAAGGGACCCAATAGCCTGTGGACAAAGAGAGAACATTGGCAAACATTTCTCATTCAAACATGTACCTGTTCCTCTGGGTTCCCATAGAGCTAGCTGTACAGGGACAGGAAATCCCTGCTGAGGAGGTTCAACTCCTCAAGTGAGACGGCAGGGCCCTTGTCACCTGCTTTGCCCAGCATCCTGACTCCCATAGGTTTGTAACAGCAGTAAAAAATGAAGAGGTCTTGTTGGCTGCAGTGGTAGGAGCTGAATGAGCTTTTTTTCAATACATGCATACAAGTGTACAGCATACGCGATCTGAGATGGACACAGCCATTGGCTTTCGTGCATATCCGTCACACACGTTATCCTATGGCAGGGTCCGTCATGGAGTGTTCCACCTACTACGCGGTCAGCTTCTGCTGATGGCTGTTGGGTGGCCATTGTCCTGATGGCAAGGTCAGGAACCTGCCATTTTAGGACGTGTAGCTGTGTATTTTTAAATAATACGTCACCAACACGCAACATGGTGGCTACTTTGTATACATATCTCAGATACGTGCAACACTGTATTTGGCAAGATTTGACACATAAATCAGTGAACCGTTACTGTGTTTGGCATTGATAGTGCCACTGTAAATATAATACTTCCATTGATGGTAATTTTAAAATAAAAAAATAATGTGCAAATCATACATTTCAAATGCATTATTCATACATTAGCAATGAAAATAGTTAGACTAAAAAAATATTGATTTTCAGTAGCAAATATGTTTGAAAATTATGGCAACATGTATGACACAATAAGATCACTAATCTAACCTAGACATCAGATGTGTCTTGATTGTGAAAGTCTTGTGTGACAATTTGTTATTGATAGTTTGTTTTCTCTACATGCAGACATATGAACCCAAGGATTGGTGGAAGAAGGCATCCTCAATCTTCAGACCGTTTCCAGACCGTACCACCATGGAGGAAAGGGACAAAATCAAAAAGTTCAGATTAAATAGGCAAACCATACTGGATTTGTGTCAGCAGCTGGGCCCTGGTCTCATGTCTGATATTAGGAGCACAATAGCAATAACACCAATAGTGAAACTCATGGCAGTTTTATGGCCACTTCATTACACTGTGGCAGTATCTGGAGGCATGTCACATCTAACTTTCAGTTGTGTGCTACAAGAAGTCCTTGCTTCAATGATGGTCCATTGAAGGGACAATTATATGATTTGGTGGCCTACCACATGTGGTTGAAGCAGTTGATGGCAAACATATTGCCTTGGTGCCACAATACACCAGGGAACAGGTCTACTGCAATTGGAAGAACTTCTATTCCTTCACTCTGAAAGTTGTTTGCTTACCGGATTTATACATCTCAAGTGTGTGAGTCTGCTTTCCTGGGTCAATACATAATCCCTTTGTGCTATGGAACAGCATCATACCCCTGAAAGTGTCACATCTTGGAGCTGAGAGGGCCTGGCTGGTAGGTAAGCACAATATGACAACAGAATAATTTGCTTTAATCCTAGTTTAGGAATGTACAATGGCCCAATATGATTTTAATCCATCAAGTTTTTGCTTCCATGTAGGAGACTCAGGGTATCCTAACCAACCATGGTTGTTAGCACTGCTGAGAAAGCCAACAATGACAGGAGAAGTCTGCTTCAATGAGGCCTATGCAGGAACACGGAGGCTAGTGGAGTGGGTTTGTGGGCTCCTGAAGGCCAGATTTAGGTGCCTGGCCAAGACTGGTGGAGCCCTCCTCAACTCACCCTATAAAGTGTACCAGATCACGGTTGTCTGCTGCATGCTGCACAACATTGCCCTGCCATGGAACATCCCAATCATTGCAGAGGATGGAGACTGTGAAGAGTCACCGGGTGAGGATGTTGAAATGCCCAATGAAGATGACAGTGGTGAAGAAGAAGGAATTGACCAAGACGTGAAGATGCAATTGACCACTTCTTCACCAGAGTGTAAGTGTACCATTACATATTGTGACATCAAATGTCAGAAACATTTGTGACATAGGGAACATATCAGTCTGCAACGGTAATGTGGTAGGAATGGTCAGTTCAGGAAAGTCCATGCCGAAGATGTTTGTGGATCAGAGTTTCCCTACACTGAATATTGTGTTTATTACCGTAGATTAACTTTGCTTGTGCTCAGTATATGGGTTTTCCTAACTGGTCATTTGACTCAGGTTGCATATGTAAAATCATGAATGTTCCCTTGTTATTCTGTTTCAGGGCTCTTCACCATCTCATCTTCATTTGGGCATTTCAAAGTTGTAACATCTGCAGTGATATGTTGCTGTTGGAAAGTACAAAAGGGACATAGGTTGAACCTGGGACTGACACCCACTTGGGATGGACAAATCTAGTACAGGGACAACTTGCACTGTGATTGAATGGAAGTTCTTGAGATTTTATCAGACTTGTTTTCTGTAGGATGTTGCCAACAAGGCATAATGTGTTGCTTAACTTGCTCTAACAACATCTGTATGTCAAGCCATTGCATACTGATCTTCCTTCATATTAGCTAAATCTTCAATTTGTGTTCAGTGTAGGAAGATGTTGAGGTGAAATAACTTTTTTAGTATACCACTGAATGGTGGTAATGACATTGCATCAGATATTGCCACAGTGTCCTGAAATGGTAATGTGGCCTCAAATGTTGTTACTGCCATGATGTAGACTATTGGTGCTATTGATGTAGGATTCCTATTGTGAGGGAAGGATGTCTGGCTCCAGCTGAGGTCATGCGTCAATAATAGTTTGCCTATATATAGGAAAGTCCTTTTTTTTTGCCTGATCACCCCCACTCTTTCTGGATAGGTACTGGTGGTTACTGACTCTTGGCTGTGCCCTGGGTACTGCTTACCAGTCCCAGGGCCAGTGCTCTGTGTAAAATGGATATGCAAATTAGGCTAATTATAATTGGCTAAGTTAACCTACCTATAAGTCCCTAGTATATGGTAGGGCATGTAGGTTTAGGGACCACAGCATAGGTGGTGCACACCTAGGTGCACTGCTGAGGTGCCCAGTGTCATTTTAAAAGCAAGCCTGCTTTGCTGGCTGCTTTTAAATTAAAGTTATATGCAAATTCGACTTTGGAATTAAAGGTACTTCCAAAGTCTTAAACTACCTTATTTTTACATATAAGACACCCCTAAGGTGTGCCCTATGTGCCCCTAGGGCTGGGTGCCATGTAACTATAAGCAGGGACTTTATAAAAATAGATTTATAAGCCCTGGTGAGGTAAAAACAGCCAAATTCGTTTTTCCCTCATTGAAGTAAATGGCCTTCATAGGCTAGAATGGGCAGACTTTATTTTAAATTTTAAAGTCTCCTTAAATGTTACATACCAAGAATTTGGTATCAAATTGATTGTTGTAATAAATCCCACAACTTCCAGTTGTTGGATTTAATATAACTTGTTCAGGTAAAAAGTTTAGACTTTACCTAAAAAGTTGCCAATTTCAGCTCTGCATTGTTTTTGCTGCTGTGCTCTGATTGGCCAGCCTGCAGCAGCTTCTGCCAGGCTGCCTTGATTAGGTGTGAAGTGGCCAGGCTTCACACAAAGGAATGTGCTTGGGGGAGAGAATCTCCCCTCAGCAGATGGTGAGGCAGGAAGGGGGAGGGCTGCCAAACTGGTCTTCAAAGGCAGAGAAGGACATTTGCAGCACCCAGCAACACCCCCACATCCTGCAACCCCAGACAATTAGGTGCCCCCTTGATTAGATTAGGAGAGGCCAGGAGAGGGGTGTGTTTATGATTTTTAGCCACACCAGTGGGTGGGCTCAGCCAGATGTAACCTCCAAAAATCAGATTCATCCATGTTGGATTTTTAGAGACTGTTGCCTTCTGGGATGGATTTTTGCCACACTTCCCAGGAAGTGGTCATCACAGGGGGACGACCCTGTCCCTGATTGGAGAACCAGGGCCCCCCTGCTTTTCACCCAGGAGCAAGGATAAAACTGGCAGACCTGCCCCCACACCTGAGATCCCCACCAAATTTCAAGAAGAAGGAACTACAAGGAGAAGAAGGACTGCCCTGCTGGACCCCTGGCCTGCACCTGGACCCTGCACTCAGAAAGACTGCACCAGCTGCACACTTGGGCTTCACCACAAGAAGGACTTTGCCTGGCTTCAACTGGTTCAAGGAGGGACTCCCTGTTTGCTACAGGTGAAAAATTGCTATCCAGAGTCCCCTGCACCAACTCCTAAAAAAGTGACCAGCTGACCACTGTCCAGTGGCCAAAAAGGAGTTTGCGCCAGGTGCATTCTGGGAGTTGAAGTCCGCACTTCCCAAGGACCATCACAGAACTTCTGGACCCTTGGGGTGAGCTGTGGACCCCAAAAGAACCTTGAAAGAACATCTGGGTGAAGCCCCAGAAGTTTGGAAAAGATTGGAGAATTTTTGAAAAAAAGCTCCATAAAGTGACCGACCCGACGCGGAAATTCTAGCCGGCTTGCCTCAACCGCGACCCGGTCTGACTTCGTGGTTCGTCCCGGTAAAGAAAAACATCCAAAAAAGAGACTAAGTCCGAAGGTAAAAAGTTGACCGGGACCTCCCAGCCATCGAATCCGAGAAGGGCTCCACGGACGTCGGATCAAGATCCAGGTTTACCCCGGTCGAAGGATTTTCATCTCGAAAAAACGACTAAGTCCGAAGGTAAAAATCACCACTAAGGAAACCGACTTCGCGTATCCGGACAAGGGCTCCAGGAGGTCGGATTCAACTGGCAGGTTCGTCCCGGGGAAGAAAAACATCAAAAAAGAGACTAAGTCAGAAGGTAACTTTTTAACCGAGGCCTCCCGCGACTTGTAGCCGAGCAGGGCTCCATCGCGGTCGGCCTGAAAGTTTGACTTTGCCCCGGTCCTGGTGCAACCAGATGACCCGATTGGCGCTATTTGTTTCTAAGCGCTAGAAAATAATAATACTTTAAAAATTCATATCTCCGGTTCCCCTGAACCGATTTTAATCGTTTTTGTGTCATTTTAAAGATAAAAATATAAGCTATTTTTATAAATTGGTTTTGGATTTTTAAACTGTTTCCTGTGTTTTATTTAATTACTGTTTTGTGATATTTGAATGCTTTACACTTTGGGGGTTATTCCAACTTTGGAGGAAGTGGTAATCCGTCCCAAAAGTGACGGTAAAGTGACGGATATACCACCAGCCATATTACGAGTCCATTATATCCTATGGAACTCGTAATACGGCTGGTGGTAAATCCGTCACATTTGGGACGGATTACCACCTCCTCCAAAGTTGGAATAACCCCCTTTGTCTCCTAAATTAAGCCTTGACGCTCGTTGCCAAGCTACCAAGGGTTGAGCTGGGATTAATTTACTGAGACCTAACTGTACCTATGTGGAGGTTAGTGGCTTGTTGCTAGGTGTAGGTACCTACCTGCCCTACCAATAACCCATTTTCCAACACTATATAATTGGATTTAATGTAATATTCACTTCCTTCCATGGTGTCAAGGTTCTAGATTGGCAGCTTCTAAATGGCTGTTTGCATGGGTTTTGAAATGCATATTTGATTGTGTCATACACGTGTCACCTACAAATATATGATACCAATACACTGAGATTTCATTGTTTCTTTTTCAATCTTTTTTAACATGGGAAACACATTACCAAGTTGGTATCTACTATTTGTTTTATGATCATATTGTTTGACAGATTTAAAAAAATATGGTTATGGTGTACAGAATAAATACAACACCAGTCTTTCACTTTGTTTTATGTGCATTTATTTTGAACAAAATGAAGAGTGCAATAGCTTTGAAACCAGAAAGAAAATAGTACAGTAATAAAAAACACAAGTCTATCATGGTGAATGAAACTATATTTATTGAGCACAAATTGTTTGAGCCAAATGTACAAAATACATCTACAGTCAAAAAGGAAAATGTGTCAATGTAATAGTCCACAGAGTGGATTGTAGACACACACTGGAGGAAATTAGGTTTGTTGTTTCTTGGAGGTGGTGGTGGAGGTCTTGCCATCTTCTCCCAGTGGTCTGGATTAACATCCCCTACTCGAGTAGAGGGAATGGAAAGGTGCTAGGACTGGGGTGGGTGGATCTGTTTCCTGTTGTGGCAGGGCCTCCCTGTCTGTGGCTTCAAAAGCTATATTGTGTCCATGGAGAAGGACCTCATACAGGGGTAGATGGTACAGGAGTGGTGTCTTTATTGAAGGCATGGAGCGGAGGTGTCTTCGGTTGCAGATAGTGGTCCAGTGTCCATGGTCATTGGTCTTAATATGAGTTACAAAATAAAAAAGACATTAAAGGTTTATATGGTCCCTCAAATCTGTCTTCAGTTACAGATGGTGTAACCTAGAGAAAAGAAAAAATTATGATTAATGAGATGTTGATGCCTTTAACTGATTTCTCACGTGTTACTCATGAAGGTTAATGTACACAGCTGCACTCTTCAGTAACAATGATGGTGCGCGGTCCTGAAATGTAAAATGTTATCTCGGAACTGTACATTCCATGTGCCAGATATTGAAACTCAACACAGTAGAGTGGAAATTTGAGAGCTGAGCCATTTCAAGGCATGGAACCCTCAAAAACAAAACCATGGTGCAACGTATTGGGTTAAATGGCATTGGACATCATATTAACACTGCAAAGTAAATTTTCTATCAATAATACTTACAATCAGCATGTCATAGAAAACAAGTGGAAACCTCTGAATATACACACTATGGCCCTCATTACGAGTCTGTCAGTCTTAAGACCACCATACTCGCGGTTGGACTCCTGCGGTCATGGCGGTCCAACCGCTGTGGTCCAAACCCTAGGTGGCCACCAGTCGGCAGCCTTGCGGTCTTGCAGTTGTAATCCACCAGGGTGGCACCCTGGGGATTACGAATCCCCAATCTGCCAGTCTTTTCATGGTGTTTGGACTGCCATGGAAAAGATGGCAGAATGGGGGCCCCCCACTGCCCACACACTTGGCATGGGCAGTTGGAAAGCGTGATGGGTGCTGCTGCACCTGCTGCACCGCCACACTGCAGCCGGGTCGATAAAGAGCGGGCGTCAATGTTAAGGTGCTGTTTACGCCCGCCGGCCAAGCGGGGCACTTGTAATTGGGCCGGCGGTGCTCTGCCCGCAGTGGCGGTCAGATGGCGGTCCGAGTTTGGTGGGAGGCCTCTGCCGCCAGCCAAACTCATAATGAGGGCCCATGATTTCATACAAGTAGATCAATTCAATGGAGTTAAAAGAAGTGACAGCTTATTGGATCAACACAGCAGAAGCTTTTTTTATACATGCATGAAATATTGAATGACAACTACGTAAAGCTTTGTCTTTTGTGCATATGTGGAAGGAAAGAAAGGTTGGACAACATCACATTGCACTATTGTTTTGCAGAGATAAAAGCAGGGCATCATGGTAGTTGTAGTCATTTGTAAGCACTATTGCCAATACTTGTGAAAAAGTGAGTAACACATACCTATATAAATTAAGACAGTGAACATCTAACACACATTTATTTATGATATGTACACATATGTGTATATTGCGCACTTACAAGTACTATATCTTCATGTGCATATGGATGGAGTTTGGAACCTGTTTTTAAGTACAATTACCTACATTGATACAGTAAAGTACTAGACAAATGCAAGTGATCTATGGAGGACAACATACAATCTGACAATACATATTGGTCATTGTTAAATAGATTTTAACTACCATGATGCTACTGATTTGAAAAACACAAGGTATTTTAGGAACTGAAGTTTCAATATATAGGTTTTGATAGCTATTTAGAAACATTCTCAACATGTAAGGTAAGGGCAAGTACTCCATTTATGATTATTGCAAATGCATAGGAATAACTTACCAGTCTTAGCTCCACCAGGGATTCCTGTCAAGCCTTCAGGATGTAGGGTTTGCAAGACCTTCTCCTCACAGGGAAAGAGTTGTAATGGTGAGGCTGGGAGAACCACCACCAGTGCTCTGGGCCTTCTAGTGACCCTTGAAGGCCAGTGAATGGGCTCTCTCCCCCACAGGTCATTCAACCTCTTCCTAATGTTATCCTGTGTGCACAGATCAGATTGTTAGCTACAACATTCATTCTGTTGACATTCTGTCCCACATTTGCCTTTTCTGAGATATGGTAGTATTTTGTACTTGTGTTCCAAACAATTGTGGCTTTCCTCTAATATTTTCATCCACTATGACTGTCAATTCTCAATCTTTAAAACATGGGTTCCTCCTCCCTTCAGTTGTGAAAACAAATACACTAGTGCCCCTACAGCGATTTGAAAAATAATGAAAAAAACTAAAAACTAAAAAGGGGAGAACAGCAAAACAAAAAATAACCTGGCTTTTCTTTGGCAAGGTCGTCCTCAGAATGGTGGTCAGCAGTGGAATAGCAAAGGATCATGGTCTGAAATGGAGTGGAGTGTGTTTTTTGGTGTGTTATGGAGGTGTTCACAATTGTTCAATATACATCAGGTGTGGGCTGCTAACATCCATCCATCCAAAATAACTATTGTCATAGTCAAATGCTGAAAGGGTCTCACGATGGACTCCTTCTGTCATGGGACCACCGCTGGTACACCTCCAACTCAACTGTGTTATCTCAATATGGTCTGGCCAAGGCCGCCGTCCAGCCGGCGACAGAGTGCTACTTGCCAGCACTGGAGTCCACCATGTCGGCTGCGGGTTACAGCTAGTGTGACAACGTGAACGGCGGCTGAACAGCCATAGATCTAAATACGGCGGTCGGAACACTGTCAGCTTGAAGGAGTCCTTGGGACCGTGGTGGTGGAGGATCGGGTGTAATACCATCAAGGTCCAAATCAGGCCCTGTGCCATTTAGTGCCTGTAGCCTGTCTCTAGGTCACATGACTGGGTGTAGACAGCTGCACACAATCAAGAGCTTTGGTGTAGTGTGATGGGCCATCACTGACAGGATGAGAGGGTGGAGGTGGGCACAACCTACTTATACTTGAAAAGACTATGATCTATCTCCTCACAAAGGGCTACATACCTATGGGAGTTATCCTCGAGCCAGGGCAGGGAGGACAGAAAGACTGGTGACTTTAAATGGAAACCTCCTGAAGCTTCCCGCATTCCACTTCAAAGGAAGGCCCAGGTATAAATATTGGACCTCAGACACCAACCCTTCAGTCCACTTCTGGACCTGTAGATACTCTGCCAGAAAGAAGGACTGCTGTACTACTTTAAGGACTGCCACTCTGCTGGACTGCTGCCCTGAAGGACTGCTGCCCAGCTGTTTTGACATGCGGCCTGCTGCCCTCTCACCTGGGTGAAAAGGACTAGACTAGCATCTGTTGAGTCCAGGACCCCAAAGTGACTCCAAGGGCTAGTTGACTAGCCTCTTGACTACAGCCTTAGGGACAGAAGGCTCCAATTACCTTGAACCCAGCACCTGGACATCTGTGAATCCTACCTGGCAAGTGGTGCCACCACAGTCCTTGACCCTTGTGGGGCTAAAGTTGTTCTGTGGATACAACAGAATGGATTCATCTCCTCTGCTGTGCAGCACAATCCTGAGCAGAACTGATGCATTGCCTATGCTGCGAGGTGTTTCTCACCACAAGGACTCAACCACAAATCAACTTCAATGCCCGTATTGGAACCACCACTGTGCAAAGCTTCACATATGCCTTTGCATCACAGATCTATTGTTGACTGTAGCCTCAAAAATGACGCAGCTCCTGGCAGCTTCTGGCATTGCAGCCTCACAAATCTTCAGAACCAATGCATTGCCTCTATTGCACAGTGCATCCTTGATGCATTGCCTCGATTGCACAGTGCATCCTCTATGCCAGACTATGCATCACAAGTCCTTGTCGGTGGGATTCTTGACAACCATCATAGGACCTAGTATTGCCTCTTTGCAGCACCTCAGAGCCAGCGTATTGCCTCGGCTACTAGACGCATTCTCAGCGCAGGACTTTGCAACAATCCGGAAGCGGGATTCAAACTACTACTGTTCAGCTGGCCTAATTGGGTTCCTGTCCCTGGCTCACCCTCCATCGTTGTTGGCCTGAACTTGTGACTATATCCTGGTCCAGTTCAACTAGATTACCACAGTCGGCGCTTTGTGCTTTTTGGAGTTATTTCCACTGAAATCTTTATCTCCAGTCTCCTAATTGGATTTTTGTCATTTTGGTCTTGTTTTATTTATTAAAAATTACTCTACTTTTCTAAACTGGTGTGGGTTCTTCTTATGCTGTGCTTTCACAGTGTTTCTATTTGAAGTGTTGCATAAATACATTACACATTGCCACTGAGTTAAGCCTCACTGTTCTGTGCCAAACTTCCCAAGTGTTGAGCACAGGTTGATTTAGGGCTAGCTTGTGACTTCACCCTGACAAGGATTGTGGTTCCTGTTTGAAAAAGTTTCACCTTCATCAACCAATGACCCAATTTCATACAGCGTCACAAGCCAGAACAGAACCGATGCACTGCCTTTGCTGCGAGGGTTCTTCCAGCTCAAGGACTTATCACTGACCTTGCAACCCACAGCTGCATAGAAACTGCAGCTGCACAGGATACCTTGGACTCAGGCACTCACATCACAAACTTCGCGTTGACGTTGGCTATGACAATGATGCAGAAATTTGCATCACAAGCCCCAAAGTCTCTTCAGAACCAGACTGTGCGTGACGCATCCTCGATGCAGAACTTTAGATCTCAAGCTTCCTTCATTGACGGACCCTTCGATGATGGTGCAGGACCTTGCATTGCAGCAAGCCAAAACTCGTGCATCGCCTCGGCCGCACAACACTTCCTCGACGCAGGACCTCTCAATTCTCAGCAACCAAGATTTAAGGTACTTTTGTTGGTCAGGAGGCCTAACTGGGTCCCTGAAGCTGACCTGTGCTCCATCGTGTCAGCTTGAACTTGTGACTTTGTCCCATTCCAGCACAATAAATGGCACACATCGTCAGTTCTACCAATTGGATTTTCGTTGTTTTGGCCTTATATATTTATTCAAACTACCTCTACTTTTTTAATCTGGTGTGGGATCCGTTTTGTGATGTGTTTTCACTTTATTACTGTTTGAAGTGTTGCACAGATACTTTAGAGATTGCCTCTAAGTTAAGCCTGACTTCCCTGTGCCAAAGTACCACAGGATTGAGCACAGGTTAATTTGAGGTTTGCCTGTGACTTCACTCTGATAAGGATTGTGTAAGGGTTCACCCCTGAACAAGTACCCTAATGTCCTACAATTACATGGTGAAAGAGGAGTCATTTTTAAATCTATGGGCATTCTTCCTAGGGCGGTGTGCCAAGGTTTGCCTGATTTTTTCTCCAAAAATGTAATTGTCATGATTCAAATAGAGTTGTCCGGTCAGCCCATTCCATTCCCTCTATACATACAGAATTCACATTTGCATGTATGGTGAATGTGCTTCTCAAATGTGGCTGCAAAAATTTGGCAATTCTTACCGCTATCACTTTGCTCTGAACCTAACCTTTTCCAGATTAGGAAACCTTTGAAAACGTTTCTATTCTGATCTAATAGGCTATGATGTTGTAAGTAGTAGTTCGTCCAGTGTCACGATGCAGTGACAAATGAGTGTTTCCTATAAATGATACTCAATAGTTGTTAGACCTGACAGCCTTAGGGTGGTCACCCCCAACTTTTTGCCTGCCTCCCTCCACTTTTTGACACTGTTTTTGCTGGTTTTACGACTCTGCGCATTTTACCACTGCTAAACAGTGCTAAAGTGCATATGCTCTCTCCCTTAAAACATGGTTACATTGGCTCATACCTAATTGGCATATTTAATTTACTTGTAAGTCCCTATTAAAGTGCACTGCATGTGCCCAGGGCCTATAAATCAAATGCTACTAGTGGGCCTGCAGCACTGCACTGATTGTGCCACCCACATAAGTAGCCCCTTAACCATGTCTCAGGCCTGCCATTGGAAGGCCTGTGTGTGCAGTTTTGCTGCCACTTCGACTTGGCATTTAAAAGTACTTGGCAAGCTCAAAACTCCCTTTTTCTACATAGAAGTCACCCCTAAGATAGGCCCTCGATAACCCCAAGGACAGGGTGCTATGTAGGTAAAAGGCAGGGCATATACCTTTGTGTTTTATATGTCCTAGTAGTGGAAACTCCTAAATTCATTTTCCACTCTTGTGAGTCCTGTTCTTTTCATAGGCTAACATTAAGGCTACCTTCAAATACTGTTTGAGTTTCAGGTTCTGATAAGAAAGGGGTAGACAGGTCATATTTAGTATGACCAGAATGGTCATACAAAATCCTGCTGATTGGTGAGGTTATATTTTCTAGTATTATTTTAGAAATGCAACTTTTAGAAAGTGAGCATTTCTCTGCACTTAAAATCCTTCTGTGCCTTACAGCCTCTCTCCAATCTACGTCTGGGCTGGGCTGGTTGACAGCTCCCTTGCGCATTTCACCCAGACAACCACAAACACAGGAAGCTCAGCCACACCTGCACACATCTGCCTACTGAATGGGTCTTTTGAGCTGGAAGGGTGGAGGACCTGACACTTACATTTCAAATGACAGTGGCCTGGCCTCACCCAATGGACTGCCAAACCCCCTACTGGGACCCTGGCAGACAGGGTTGTACTGAAAGGGGTACTTGTGTACTTCAAAAACCACTCTTTGACGTCTCCCCCACTTCAAAGTCAATTTTGGGTATATAAACTGGGTCCCTGACCCTACCAACTTAGACACTTCCTGGGACAGATACTCTGAACCAGATCCTGCAACCTGCCAAGATGAGCTGTCTAGCTGCCCAAATGACTCACCTGGACTGCTTTGCTGTGAAGGACGGTTGCCTTGCTGTTTCCCTGCTGCCTTGCTGGCCTCTGGCTCTGCTAAGAAGTGCTCTCCAAGGGCTTAGATTGAGCTTTCCTCCTGTTTCCTGAAGTCTCAGGGCCAAAAAGACTTCACCTCTGCAAAGTAACTCCTTGTGTTACAAAAATCGCCTCACAGCCTGCCAGAATCAACGCACAGCCTGCCTAGCGGTGAAAGAATTACCTCATCGCAGACCCGGAATGATGCAGCTAGGCTCCCCGAGTGGAGATCGACCCAGTGCCAGCATTGCGACCTGAACTTCGACGCACAGCCCACTGGATCGGCGCGTTACAGAGCTGGAACGACACAGCGGACTTCCTGCAGGATGAATCAACGCAGCGCCTGCCGTGTGACAGAAACTCCAGCGTGTCACCCACCGGTTTGAGGCAGCACCTGTGACTTTGTCCTACAGGCCCATGATTTCCACACATTGTCCCTGGGCATCAAAAGACCCCGCATTACAAAGAGGATTCAAGAAACTCTTTTTTTGTGGTGTTTTCACTGTGTTATTGCATGACTGATTGCACAAATACTTTACACATTGCCTTCTAAGTTAAACCTGCCTGCTCAGTGCCAAGCTACCAGAGGGTGGACACAGGATAATTTGGATTGTGTGTGACTTACCCTGACTAGGATCGTGGTCCCTACTTGGATAAGGGTGTACGCCTCTGCCAACTAGAGACCCCATTTCTAACAATAGTCCACAATAATAGAGATATGTGGCACTTAAATAGAGGTCTGAGCTTAGCTTGGTCTTCAGCATTGTCTTTCATCACTCAGCTTTAATCAGTTCTTCTCCCGGCAAGCTGCAAATTGTAGTATGCCCCTAGGAAGAAGAAGGCTCATCATGTGGGTCACCGTTCTCCTCAGAGCCTCGTTTCTAAGTTCTGCAGCCATCTGCTCAAGAGCACATTTCTGCAAAGTTTGGAAGTTGCACTCCCTTACTTATCCTGCAGTTTTTTAAGACTATTGTTTGCTACAAAGGCTATTTCTAATAATGTCTCTGTTGTGGCTTTGTGGTGATTGTCCTTGGCTTATGTGTCCTGGACCTAGAAGATCATTATTCCATCGTTCTTATTAGGGTATTATTTTTGCAGTATCCATATCCTGCTTTGTAAGATAAATGTGGTAGACAATTGCAACTGGTCCTAACGATAAGAACATCTGTAGCTCATTTCCCCTGCAGGAGTCAGTGTTATACAAAGCAGGAGAAAGGCATTGCTCTATAAAAGTTGAGAACAAGGTTTTTACTTCGTAGCACTATAGCTTGAGTTAAAATGTGTTTCAAGATATTTTGCCTTATCTAATTCCTCTGGAAATGTTTTGCTGATGAAGATATACATTTTCAATCTCTTTTGACTTACAAAAACAGAATATTTTACATAAAGTTAATGCAATAACTTTTTCTAGGAAAATAAATTATCGTCCAATTATAGCCCCTGGAGCTGGTGTGCCACACCACTTTCAAATGCTGGTTTCCAGACAGGGTTATAATGTAAAGTCTGATGAGCTTCAAACAAATTCCTCAGGACCTGTTTCCTTATTTTGGCATTGTTCATTAACTAGATGCTCACACTGAATACGGGTACTGCTTGTGGCTTGGCTTTGACTTTGACAGGCATCTGTTGAAATGTCTCTTAGAGAAGAGGATAATTGATGAGGCAAATGTGCTCTCATACTACTTCTTGCTCTCTTCATCTCTTTCGGAGCCAAGGAAGGTAGGAGTTGCATAGTATTTAGGGACAGATTTATGATGTGGCGCTGCACCTAGTGCAGCAACACTTTTCTAGCCCCCTTTAGCGCCCTTCTGGTGCCACCATGTATGTGCCAAACCTAAGATATGGCACACCATGCCAGTAGTTAGGGAACTAACGTCATAATTTTTTACGCTAGTTTAGCGCTTTGCAGGATTAGTGTCAAAAATGTTGATGCTAATCCTAAAAAGACCATTGAGGCCCATTGTAAACAATAGTGTGCCTCCTTTTAACTCATTAAAAGTGCTGAAAAAATGATGCAAAGAAATCTCCTAGATTTCTTTGCACCATTTTGTCAGCCTTCCTAATGTGGGAGCGCTCCCTCTGCATACATTACGTGTGGCGCCTGCATAATGTAGCACAAAGGGTTACAAAGTGGCGCAATGTATGTAAATATGGCACAGCGATTTTGGCCTCCTTGGGCCACATTAGCTTAAAGAAGATGACGCTAATGTAGGTGCTAGGGGCTCTGAAATCTGTCCCTTGGTTTCCAAGCCAGTGGCAAAGAAAGAAAAAAGGGTGACCTCTCTTTTTACTGTGGAAAATCTACACCTTTACACTCATTTATCACTCTAACGGGAAGAACCGCAGGAATAAGTCTTGCCATGCTATTAATTGAATGCCATGTTATGATTATATACCACCTTCTATTTTTAAGGAAGATCAATTAAGGCTTTATAACATTTTATCAGATCAGATAATATTTACCTTGTCAATTTCAGCATTAACTCTTATGCACTTATACCCTTATGGACACAGTTTGTAGCTCATTGCAATGTTCTTCAGGTCAGCTCAGCACAACCAGGGAATGATGGCAAGAGCTCTTCTCACCTCCTCCGTCCTCATGGGAAAAACCATGCACCACCCAGTTCCATGCAAGCCCAAAATGCATTTTATCAAGCCACATAAGCCCAACTTGTGTTGCCATGAGTGGCTTCATAAATCAGGAGTAACACAACACAAATCGCTGTGTTGCGTTATTTTACCCCAGCGAGGCATTCCATGGGTGGTGCATGGTTGTTCCCATGCAAACTCTATGGATTTTGATGCATTTGCCGATTTACCAGAAGTGGTAGACCTGGAATGCACCAAAATACAACGCCTTACCATGTGAGGTGTAACAAGGAGAAATAGCTTTACTTCTCCTCGTTACTTCCTCTTTCCATGTGTGCAGAATTATGAAGCACACATAGAAAGAGGAAAATGCCTCAGTAGATTGTTTTTGTGCAGAAAGATATCCCTTCCTGCACAAAAACAATCTTGCTTACAGTGCAGTCACCCTTGCACCATGGTGCAAGGGTGCCAGAGTTGGCACTATGCAGCTTAAATGGCACCTGGGCAGGGACCAAAACAGGAATGCACTGTAATATTCTAAATATGAAGCATTCCTGCTCTTTCCCTTTGATGCAGTGCAGTGGCTCTAAGTGTGTGGCATATGGCCCATGCACTAACTTGGAAACTGTCACACTGCTCAGTGAAATCACTACTCTGTTTCCGATCAATGCCATTTGCAGCTCATGCACTAACATGTATAGTTACTGTGTTAGTATATGCGCATATGCAATAGCTGATTTGTATGAACGTAGCTCCATTCTGCGCCTGCGTGCAATGTTAGGGAGATGGCACCCAAGTCACATTGTTAACTCTATAGCACCATCTTACAAGTGTACGAAACAGTGTTGCCAATTACAATTTGCAGTATCTGAATTTCAGCATAGAAATCCCATCACTTCAGAGTAAATGCCCACCTATCTTAGTGGACTTTGCTCATGGTGACTAGATTTTGAAAACTAAGACTAGTACATTCCACAAACATAGACGGAAGGGCACACATTTGCTTGTGTGACCGAGCTCATCAACATAGAAAACACAGACAATGAGGCTCTGAGGGGAGTTCAATTTAACTTTTACTTACAGTGCCATATGTATTAACTAAATTGCTTTCTGATTAGGGCTGCTAACTAATGCTATGTTGAAACACATGCAAAATTGCCTCCCTCTATGTACAGTCCACCTTCTATGAAAACCTGGCAACCTTGCTGCTGAAGTAAGTTGGGATCAAGTGAAGTGAAATGGTTCAATATTAGTGTACCTCAGTGACTTGTAACAGAAAATGTTATGAATATCAATAAAAATAAAATACTTTGGTTAATCACACATATTTTTTATGCAATTTCCCAACCTTAAACATAAATAGAAATATGTCACTGCATAAGGTACCAGTAAGTGTATTTTCATGATGGATTTGGGCATGGATTACCACCATATTTAACAGGGGTATGGAATAAACGGTTTCTAAACCGGTAAAACTAATTTCCAATTGACAAAAATAAATGAAAAGAAACAGAAAGCAAAGCAAACCTCAAGCTAAATCATTTTTTTTAAACATATTTTATTAAGTTTCAGATACAAACATTACAACCCTATCACGGGTTCCTTTTGTCAGTCGTGCCCCACTGCAATAGACATTGTCAATGGCTTGTACAGGATGATGAATAACTGGCATAGCATTACATATAACACTTAACATAGACAGTGGTTACTTCGTACCTAGTTATTGCACAGTGTCCCTTATTTTCCTGATCTTTCTTGCCATTACTTATGGTCCAGTGGATATTTCACTGTGACAGAGGTCCCTCGGAGTCTCAAACACCCTCTCCGTCTCACTCAACATGTCACTGTGTGGTAAATATCTCCTACTGATATAAGGGAGAAAGTCCCCTATCAGCACGTGGTCTCCTCCCATCTCCATATGTGCCCATATGGTCTCTGTTGGTGCCGAATTTGGGTGTCAGGGTTCCATAGTGGGTGCCAGCATAGAACGTTCAAGGGGGCACCATCTGATCTTGCGGCCCCTCCTCCAAGCACTCCAGCTCACACACCAGTGCCGAGTTGCCTCTTCTGCCTTTGCCCATTTCAACACTTCTCTCCTCCATATATTCTTTCAGGGACCCCGTGTCGCCTTCCAAGTCATTGCTATTTCTCTTTTATCCAAGACCAAGGCCAAATCTTGGAACTGATCTGTGTCTTTGTGCCGGGTTTGCAGGCGATAGCCTCCTAGTAAACAGTGTCTGGGATCAACAGGTATTTCTCGGTCGATCCTGTCTGCGATGTGATGTGTAATCGATATCCAGAACTCCTGTATGTTTGAACAGGACCAAAACATGTGGAGAAATTCTTCATCCTCTTCCCCACATCTTGGACAACTGGCCTTTGCGGGACCGAAGTGCCTCTTAATTCTGCCTGGGGTCATGTAGGCTCTCTGCAGCAAGTATATATTGATGAGCTCAAATCAGGCATTCCTAGAGACTCGTGGGGTTTGAGCCTCCCATTCATCATCCGGAAAAGGGACCCCCAAGTCTGTCTCCCATTTCTGTTTGTTAGTGGCTTGCAGAACGCAGATCAGATTTTCCTATATAAGCAAGTCACTGCCTTGTGGGTACCCGTGGCGCTTACCAGGTAGTGGGTCACTTCTGATAGTGGTGGCTCCGTCCGCCCACTTGCCAGTATTGGACAATGGTTTCAGTGTCTGCTTTATAAAGCAAAAAGTGCCACACTGAAATCCGATATCGCTGCAGAAATCCTCAAATGGCAGGAGTGAATCTTCCTCATATAGAGCCCCCACAGTGGTTGCCCCCGCCGCCTCCCATCGTAAGAGTCGCCTCCAGTCCCCTCTATGCGGTAACGCCAGCAAGCATTTCAGTGGTATGTCAGGTGCGTATGGTGTGGCACACTGTGATCTGAGGAGATGCCGCAACCAGCATCAATGCATCACCTTCGGCTCCTACCTCAAGCTAAATCATATACTAGATTAACCTGCATAACTACATAAATTCTATATTTCCAGGTTTTGGCCAGTTGTGACAGGCAATTGGGAACCCTGGAAAGTAGATCATGAGCCTATTTCACCCTGAATTTATCACTTTTAAAAT
Source organism: Pleurodeles waltl (assembly GCF_031143425.1). NCBI lineage: Eukaryota > Metazoa > Chordata > Amphibia > Caudata > Salamandridae > Pleurodeles > Pleurodeles waltl. Next base: position 774,742,611 of record NC_090440.1, on the reverse strand, counting down.
CCGTCTCACATTCTTTAGTTTTACTCTCGATTTGATAACATGGTGGCCCCTTTCGGTCAATTGCTGACCTTATTTAATAATTAATTTATTATTGTATTTGTATGTTATTATTTGTTATGTAGCGCAGTAATGAAAACAGCATAAACTCACACTATCAGGATTGGTTAGATTATACAAGGAGATGCTCTAGCAACCGTTTATTTAATAACAGTTTTATAGGTTGCATCACAAACAAAAAACTGAAAATATGGATCAGCAGTGGCAGAGATGTTTCCCGAACAAGGACCAATAACTATTATTAAACGTTTCTTAGATCCATGGGCAGGCAGCAAACATAGTGTGTGATGTATAAAGTGTTTTGCCACGTGGTGGCCTCCGTGGGAGTTACACTCTGTTGTCTTCAGATAATTGGCGTGACAGGTCCTTCCCCTCTACTCCAACTAGTGAGGTAGAAAATCCCCTCTGGCAGCTAAGTCCTCCTCTAGCATGTTGTCAAAGCACACCCTAGTTGTTCATATGACCTCAGCCAACTATCATACCCACAGTCCAAGTAGGCACAACACAACACAACCCTATCCCAGAACTATAACACTGTTGGTTATGCTCATATCTTGTGTAGGAAATTGGCACCCATTGTTCCACATCTAGGACAAATGTCAGTAAAATATGGCTACATTTTGTGTAGGGCCAAAGGAGCTACTTAAAATTGTTTTGTGCATACCGAAATCGTGCTTTGCAGTTATTATTTTATTGTATTTAGCTTTTCCCTCTATTTATCATCTACTATCTACCCCCAACCTCTCCCACTTTGCCATGATCAGCAGTTCCACCACTGGGCAGCGGTCCAAAGTGCCCTGTAGTGTGCCGAGGTCTGGCCCATTCCCCCTCTTCCAGCATAACACGAAGCTGCTTCAATGTGTTCATTTCAGGCAATCTGACAGGAACCCACTTTAATTATACATAACACTAATGTAATGGTTTTTGTCTATAGGTAGGAACGAGTGGCCTTTTAACAATAGCGTCTGAAAGTGAAGCTTGAACAGTCACACAAAAAAGATAGTCTGCTTTATGTTTTGGTTACAGTGTACATTGCGCAACTTCAGAAGCGATAGGCAGGTCGCATATAAAACAGAATCTTGTCATATACTATTATCTTAATTTTGTACCTTCTTCCTGTCTGTTAGGTGAGGCAGAGATAGGCTGTGAGCTGTTCATCAAAATGTTCACCAGCTACATCACAAGAACTTTTTCCCATTTCACCTCCAAGAAATATCCAATCAGCGTCCAGAACGTTTGAAGTTATGATGGAGGGGGATTCTTCCCACAGGAGACTTAAATTGGATTCCTATCTTTGTAACCTACTCCCTCTCCATCTCCTCCCCCTCCCCCCCCTTCCCCCACACACACACACACACACAAACACACACACCATGAATCGCGGCTGAATTTATAGTATTTCTTCCAACATGCGTCCGGTTTCACTGCCGTCTCTTTCACAATGCTCACAACGTCACATTTTTTGTAACAGATTTTTTTAAACGGATCTAAATATTGTCAGTCTGTAGTGAATTCTGATCTTTTTACAGCACATTTTTCCTTTGGAGGGGACCAAGCATAGACTCAAAATCTTGAATGTTTTCCTAATTAAAATAAATCAAGTGCATCCTTGTGCCTTTCTAATTTTTGCAGCATTCGGTAAACATATCTTGAAATTCCCCACAGAGAGATCTTCACATGAAATTAAAAAAACATATTTTTCAGTGCTGCATGAATAGCTAAACCCACCATGAGGAGCCCTAAGCAATGTTTCGGCTGCGTGCTGCGTTTTGTGTAAACCATTATCTAGAGAACTGAACCAAACGTTCTCACTGACCCCTGGTTTATTTTTGTTTTATTCGAGCTTGGTTCCCATGTGGCTCCTCGGAACAGAATGTTATATTCTTTGAAACGCTCGATCGGGTGTCTTCTGAGCTGAATGCCGAGTCCCTGCTCCTACCTAACGTTCTTAAACTTCTATACTGTGCAGTTGTTAAAGATTTTACTCTGTTTAATTACAGTTGTTAAAATGTGTTTCCTTAAGTAGTCATTGACAATGAAAGCGGTGTTCCCTACGTATGCATACACATATTTAATTTTTTTATATATATTTATTCATTTTTGTGTTAGGTCTTCTGCGTAATACTATTTGTGGAAATACCATGCTTATCAGAGGTTCACAGAATATACTGTTCATGAAATAAACGTGAATTTAAGTAAAATGATGATGTTGACTCAGTCAATATAGTTTCTCCCTTGATGCGCTGAAATCAGCTTCTTTTCGGCGTAGCTACGTGGATCTGGAGAAGGAGTTCCTCTGGCCATTTTTGACCTTCACTTTTTTCACAGTATATTTTTGTGACATTGGAACAGTGTATATGCCTACTGGCTTTAAGTCCTGTGTGCCATGTGCTCGGCAGATGTCGTCATGGACTCCCACTCTGCATGTGTTGCCTTGGTACCCACCACGCTGATGAATGGAATACCTGTCGACAACTGAAGCCTAAGAGTTGTGAGAGCGTTGGATGAAGCTCCTGGTGAAACTTACTCTGTCCTGTGGTGTATGAATGAGATGGGTCCTTGTCTGGTGGTAGTAAATTGTTGTGAGTGCAGTAATTTGTTGGATTTCTGTGTGGAAAAGTCTAGGAATCTGTACGCAGCCACAATTTTCCTACCACTTAGCATTCCTCTAAGCCTCCAAAGAACGTTTCCTCACCTTTTTGGGTGTGCAAGTGACCATGACAGGGGAGGGCCCAAAATGTAATGATGAGAGATCAAAATTACCTATCACAAAACCAGCTGGTTTTGTAAGATGTTCATCTGTGTCTTTGGTCCTGGGCTCTGTCGCCATATAGGGGAAGCTACAAGACCCAGAAATTCCTGAAAAATAGACCCTGGGGCAGTCCACGGAGATGTGGTGTCTATGGATCCCACAAACTTAGCTTACCCACAATACCCTGCGAAGGTGAAACGTTTATTAGAAACACTATTTTTCCTTTCTTCTCCTTTATGTAAACTACATGAATGTGCAGGGATCCACAAAAACCCTACCACCCTTCCTTTCTCCACTTGTCCTGATAAAAACACAGCCCCTCTTGTTTTCCTGTGTCTAGTCTCTGTATATGAATGGCTCACTCCAGGTTCAACAGCAGCCCTCATACAAGGACTACCATTGACCCTTGTGTGATCCATTCCTGTCAGGGGCACTAAGCCCAGGCACACATATGGGTATGGTAGAGCACTGGGGTGGGGGGGGGGTCACAAACAGGCACACAAAATACACCCTCAGTGGCACAGGGGTGGCCGGGTGCAGTGTGCAAAGTAGATGTCGGGTTGTAGATAGGAATCAATGGAGAGACCTGGGGGTCACTCTGGCAATGTAGGCAGGGCACAGGGGGGCTTCTCATGCCAGCCACCGATTGGGCACGGATGAGGGCTGCCTGCTGGTCATTCCTGCACCAGTAGTTGGTTTATCTTGGGCCTGGGGGCTGTGCGTGCAGTGCTTCTTCCAGGCGTTGGGTTCCTTTGTTACCGGGCAGTTGCGGTCAGGAGGATCCTCTGGATCCTCTCTGCAGATGTCGCAGTGGGGGTGCAGTGAGGTCGACTCAGGGAGTCCACTTTGTTGGAGTCGCCTGGGGGTCCTCTCAGCAGTGCTGGTTCTTCTGGACACGAGCCGGGGGCGTTGGGTGCAGAGTGTTGGGGACTCACGCTTCCGGAGTGAGGCTGGAGTCCCTTTAAAAATGGTTTCTTTGTTGTTGTTTGGACAGAGCCACTCTCCATGGGTGTTTCTTGGTCCTTTGGGTGCAGGTCAGTCCTCTGAGTAATCAGAGGTCATGGTCCCGCTGGATGCGTCGCTGTACAGGTTCTTTGAGTCTGGAGACAGGCCGGTAGGGCTGGGGCCAAGTCAGTTGTCATCCCCGTCGTCTCTGCGGGGCTTTCAGGTCAGCAGTCCTTCTTCTTGTTTATAGGTGCAGGAATTTGATTTCCTGGGTTCAGGGTCACCCCTAAATACTCAATTTAGGGGAGGGTGTTTAGGTCTGGGGGGGCAGTAGCCAATGGCTACTGTCCTTGAGGGTGGCTACACCCTCTTTGTGCCTCCTCCCTGTGGGGAAGGGAGCACTTCCCTAATCCTATTGGGAGGAATCCTCCAAAACAAGATGGAGGATTTCCTAAGATAGGGGTCACCTCATGATACCTTAGGATATAGTGTGCACAGAGTCCAGGGATTCCCCTGAGGCTTAACAGAGGCTAAAGTAGATAATACTAATGCTCTCTTTTGTGGTGGTGTGGTCGAGCAGTTAGACTTATCAGAGGATAGTACAAAGTATTTGTTGTACACACTCAGACAACAGAAGAAGCACAAACTCAATGACTTAACACCAAACCAATAGGTTTTTATATAGAAAAATATCTTTTGTTAATTTATTTAGGCACATTTGAGCTAGAGTTAAGTCATTGAGTGTGTGCTTCTTCTACTGTCTGTGTGTGTACAACAAATGCTTTGCACTACCCTCTGATAAGCCTAACTTCTCGACTACACTACCATAAAAGTGAGCATTATTATTATTAATATCTACTTTATCTGCTGTTAAGCCTCTGCCGAACCCCTGGACTCTGTGCAGACTATGGCCCTCAATTCAAGTTTGTCGGTTTTCAGGCAAGACCGCCATGCGAAACGGCGCCACCATACCGCCAGTGGTGGTGTATAGCGACTGCCGGATCACGAGTCAGAAAACATAAACTGCTCAAAAACAAACACAAAACCAACATCGCCAGACCAACCCACGGCAAAAGAGTGACTGATCAACCGCCGGGCCCGCCATGCCGGCACCATTCTGACTGTCATATTTAGAGCCAAACTCCAGCACAAAGGTACATGCACGGCGGTAAACCATTGGCAGTTCGCACCACGGCAGTACGAAAAGGCACCACCGAAAGTAGCCAACACCACATTGGCCAGTTCACAAATCCCACACATGAAACTTATACACACACCATACACACCTGCACACACCACCATATAACAACCCTCCTCACGCACACACACAATCCCTAGCGACAAATACGAGCAGACACACTTGACATGAAGCACACCCCAAACACAACAAAGACAATCACACTTCACACATTGTACAAATTACCACCACAGCTCACCAGCATGTACGGCCAAACACCCCCACATCACCGCCCCCCCCCCACTGCACCAGACATGCACACCATATACCAACCCCACAACATGTCATGCCAGAAGCACTCATGGGTCACCAACAATAAGTTGCAGGTCATGGTGAGATCATCATAGTAGAGCCACAGCTCATGGGAGTGCAGGTACAGCAAACATCAATATGCAGGAAAACTGAGTTATGGCAGAGGATCATCGACAGGGTCAACAAAGTCAGCACCTAACCATGCACAAGGGAGGATATCAGGAAGAGGAAACGACCTCAGGGGGAAGGTCTGTGCCATAGCGTCCAGACATCAGATAGCCATCAGCAAGGCTGGCGGTAGGCCCCCACCTCCTCACATTGACATCCTGGGACTCACTGCCCTGCATGCCTCCCCACCACCCACTACCCTCCAACCTACTACATCCCACCCCACTGCACCTGTCCCAAACAACCCTTGCCCCTCTTCTGTATGCCACACCACCCCACTCCCACTGTTCCCACTCACTCCAAATGCATGGATGACAACCACAATGTGGAGAACCACAGCTCCCACAACCCACACAGCAACACACCACAGACCCATTGCACAGTGGAACATCTACATGGGCAACCATACCACAGGCCACTTCAACTGGCTGCCACGACCTCGTCCCAACACATGGCAATGACAGCAATGCCAACCACCATCCACAACCCCCCAGGCCACATGGAAACCATGCCACAAACCCCTATACCAAATCAATGTCTGCAGTGCAGAAGTTGTCATTGCCATCACTGGGAAGAAAGGCGAGCCACTGCATGTATCACAACATGGACATAACTACAGTTACACAACTAATATCTACTGTTTCCATTCACAGGTACCCCTGCCTCTGCCACCCTGCAGAGGATGCCAGGCTCAGACAGCCCTCCCCTGGATAAAAGCCCCACTGTATGTCTGGATGGGGACGACTTGCCTGGGCAATCTGGGGCCACTGGACAATCCACCATCAGCAGACCCAGCCATGACACACCGCACGACCCCACCCATGTGGCAACAACACCACACCCAGCACCTGAACCCAAAACCTGTGCCCAAGGGACCTCATAATCAGAGGTGTGCCCATTGTACAGGGGCCAGAGCCAACAGAACACACCCCAGACAATGAAGGCCTGACTGCTACTGGGACACAGGTTGCCAGGGATAGGGGAAGGGGAACTGTGGTCCAAGTTTCGGGGCAGCCACACCAACTGACTGCCCTTGAGGCCCTCAACCAAGTCCTGGGTATATAGCAGCAGACCCAGGACAAAGTGGCCCAGATCCTTGCTACTGTGCAGGAGACACAGAGGCTGCAGGGGGAATACCATTAGAAGGCCATTCAACAGTGTCAGGCCCAAAATGCCACCATTGCCACCACAGCAGGGGTAATCAAGGACCTGACCACCATCATGCGTGAGTCCACCACCCACCAGCAGGCCCCTTCCACTGGTCACATCCCATCAGAGCCCTCTACGTCACTGGCACCCAGTGATATGGAGGCCCCGCCAAAGGAGTCCAGCACCCCTATCCCTGTAGCTGAGGAACCCCCATGCAAGATAGGACGTTCAAGCAGACATCCAGCCCGACATGATGCTAAGCCAACGACCACCGCCAGAAAGTGACCCTCTCCTGAACATTCTCCCTGTGTGTGACTGAGACACCCTGTCCACTGTCCACTTTCAGGTCTCTATTTTCCGATGGCCAGCAAACTGGACCTGGACTACCACACGGCGATCTTTAGTACGCTTAAGATTGAATGCCAACTCTCTTTTTGCGTACAGACGGTGGAGTCTCTACGCCTCATGGGAAGGATGTGGGGGTGCGTAAAAAGTAGGCAGGGTGATGGACTGGCCTACATGAAAGGTGCTAGCGCGCCTGGTCCTTAGTAAGTAAACTTACAAGGGGACGCATATAGGTCAATTAACCTTTTGAATTTCATGGAGTATCCTAATCATGCAGTGATTACTGAACCAATAATCAACATCAGAAAATAATATCAACCACTTAAAGAATCAAATTGAAAACCACGTTAATCAGAAATAACCATCACTCATGGAAAAGGTTAATAGTTTTTATTCCCTATTGATTACAATTCTAATCAAAAGTTAATTTTGCTTTTATTAATCAATCTTTATTATTGCATCAAAGAAATCAGTATTCTTCAAAGAAAATCATAAGCAACAATTGCAGATCATAAGTCAGTGATTATCAACGTTAATGGAGTAATTTAGCAAATTTAATCCGTCAGTCATTTGTCACTGTCAACGTCTCCCCTATGAGCCTACCTAACCAAGATTAGCATCAGCATGAGGGTCTTCATGCAAAAACAATTTAGAGAAAAAACATTAATTTGGAAAAAATCTACCTAGGAGATAATTTCTATAAAACAGTGCAGTTCGTACCTAGAAGAAAAGGCACAACATTAGTCAGTCACATTTTCATAGCTACCTATCCAAGATGGATCAGCAACAAGTCAGTCTTCGCCCCCAGGTCATCTGCAGTCAGCTACGGATTAGGCTCACAGAGTATAAGCCCAATTATCAGCACTTCGGACAGCGTCTCCTGACATCATCAACTTTCTCCTCGCAGTTCTGATTTCGCTCCCCTTGTCATGACTTTTTATTAGGGTCTCCCAGTCCGTCCCACTAATTGCTAATTGGTCATTCTCGTCCGAAGTGATGACTTTAACCTAGAGTTTTTATTTAACAAATCTCTATTTCTGCATGGGCTTCAAGTTCCATAAATTTGATTGGTCCTTCTTGTGATGAGAACATCAGCCGGCTCTTCAGGTAACAACATTTTTGCATACATAGGTGGTCATTACAACCCTGGCGGTCGGTGTTAAAGCGGCGGTAAGACCGCCAACAGGCTGGTGGAAAATAAAATTGAGTCACGACCGTGGCGGAAACTGCCAACAAAGACAGCCACTTGAACACTCCGACCGCCACGGCGGTACAAACAAACACCGCAGCGGTAACCGCCAACAGACAGGCGGAAGACAATGTACCGCCCACAGTATCACAACAGGCCAATCCGCCACCTTTTCCGGGGTGGTTTCACCGCAAACAAAAACACAGCGGAAACAGGACTTGGAAGGGAAAACGCTCACCTCTACACACCCCATGAGGAACCAGGACGCCATGGAGCCGGAACTCCATATTCTCCCTGCCTTTGTCTTCCTGCTCCTCTACCAGGAGCACGAACGCCGGCGGCGAAGACCACGGTGAGTACTGAACCTACGACACAGGGCAAGGGGGAGGGAAAAGAGAGAGACACACGCAACACCCCAACCCCCACCCCCATCATCACCCACTACAACACACACACAAATACATGTTGATATATTACAGTTACACCCCCCAAACCCCCCCGGAAGAATGCAAAGACAAAAGGAAATGACTTGAACGATTCTAATCTATTAAAATCCAGTACTCAAAAATATATATACACTATAAACAAATATATACACCAATAATACAAGTCCAGGTATTGCACCATTGAAGTCCGTGGACCACTAGGCCCAAAATGCATGGGCGAGGCCCACACTCGATACCCAATCAAAACGGAGAGAACACTGCTGGGGCATCAGATAGAAATGCAACAGGCACCTCAGGGGGAAAGGAAGGGGGGGCACCTCAGCCGGATGAGTGCATGACGCCAGATGCACGATGGGGCTCCATGCCCACTGCTGTATCCTGGGGAGTGCAAAGCCACAGTCTCAAGTCTATCAAGTGGGTGGTTTGCCCACTGCTTTATCCTAGGGAGTGCAAAGCCACAGTCTCTCAAGACTCTCAAGTGGGTGGTTTGCCCACTGCTTTATCCTGGGGAGTGCAAAGCCACAGTCTCTCAAGTGGATAAAAGCCTCCACTGGTTCTGGAGGGGGCTTTGTTCCCAGAGTGCTTCATCCTTCCAAGGACTGAGGTAGTGAATGCCTTTCTCCACTGGTTCTGGAGGGGGCTTGGTGTCCAGAGTGCTTCATCCTGCCAAGGACTGAGGTAGTGGATGCCTTTCTCCACTGGTTCTGGATGGGGCTTTGTGCCCAGAGTGCTTCATCCTGCTCGTGGCGGCCTCAGTAGCGGCAGTGCTTGCGGCGCTCATTGGCATGCAGTGCTGGTGGGTGGCTCAGTGAGCATGCTGGTGGCGGCGGTGTTCTTTCCAGCGGTGCTGGTGGCGGCAGTGTCCTGGGCAGCAGTGCTGGTAGCGGTGGTGTCATTGGCCGCGCTGCTGGTGGCGGTGGTGTCCTTTGCTGACTTTGAGTGAAGGTGCATGGGCTGGAGGCTGTCGTGAGGTGGATGGCTGTTGGGTGGGTGTGTGACTGCGTTTGTGTACCTTGGGAGGTGGGCTGACAGACACACTGGGAGAGGACACAGGGGATGTGTGAATGGTAGTGGGGTGGTGAGTGCACGTGAGCAGTGTGTGGTGATGGGTGTGCTGGTGATGGAGGTAGTGGATGAAGATGTAGTGCATGCAGGTGTGAGTGGAGACGTGACAGGGAGGGAGGAGGGAGACGAGGGGGAGGGGGACACAGTGGAGGCAGTGGATGTTGGTATGTCTGCATGGGTATGATGCTTGTGTGAGTGCCTGTGTGATGTGTGGTGCTTATGTTTGCCAGAGCTTCCCTTGTGTGTTGAGGTGTGTGCATGCTGGTCTGATGGTGTGCTTGTTATAGGCTGAGGTACAGGGGTTTGGGTCTGGGTGGTGGAAGTTGGAAGGGGGGGTGGACACAGGGACAATGGCTGCCATCAGTGCTGAGGCCAGAGTCTGAAAACCTCACTGTTGAGCTGCCTGACCAGAATGAATGCCCTCCAGGTATGCATTGGTCTATTGCAACTGCCTCTCTACACCCTGGATGGCATTCAGAATGGTAGACTGCCCAACAGTGAGGGATCTGAGAAGGTCAATGGCCTCCTCACTGAGGGCAGCAGGGCTGACAGGGGCAGGGGCTGATGTGCCTGGGGCGAAGGAGATGCCCACCATCCTGGGTGAGCGGCCAGGGGACACACCCTGAGGGGCTGCTTGGAGGGCGGTGCTGGTAGGGGGGTGGCGGCTGTACCTGTAGATGCGGGGGGCACCGAGGGGCCCGCCACCGCAAGGGGGCTCCCATCAGAGGAGGAGTCTGTGTCACTGGTCTCAACTCCTGTCCCCACCGTGGAGCTCCCCTCGCCCTCTGTCCCACTGGTGCCTTCAGACTCCATTGTCTCGCCCTCCAGGGCCATGTGGGATGCAGCTCCCTCCTGCTCCGGTGCCACTGCTTCTCTGCCTGATGATGCTATTGCACACAAGAACACAGAGACCAAAAAAAGGGGGGGAGACAGAAGAAAGACATGTTCAGTGCATGCAATACCGCTACCGTTGGCGGACACCACAGACACAGAAGACCTCTGCACTACACTGTGTACTTAGAGTTCCCTAATTAATCACAGGGACATGGGGTACAAGGCCTATGCCCGATTGATGCACACATGGAAGTCACACAAGCCTGACTAGGTGTAGTTGCCTCTGAACACTGGTGGGGTGAGGTGCCACATGGCCTGCCTTACGAAGGGACCTTGCCAACTAAACTCACCCTGGCCTAGGGAAACCCACAGCCCTCCTCCCCCACCCAGAAACCTCGTAATGCGCACTGAATCAGCTGAATGAGAGTGTACTCACCCCCTTGAGGCTGCTGTGATGCCCTCAAGCGCCCATCCAACTCAGGGTAGGCCACCGCCAGGATCAGGAACATCAGGGGGGTCATGGTGCGACGGGCACCCATCCCACGTTGGGAGGCCATCCCCAGCTGGGCCTCTGTCGTCTTCTTGCTCCAGCAGCAAATGTCCTCCCATCTTTTCTGGCAGTGGGTGCTCCGTCTGTGGTGGACCCCCAGGGTCCGGACTTCCTTGGCGATGGCACACCAAATATCCGTCTTCTGGTGGGCGCTGACCTAGAGGAATGGTACAGGGGAAAAGGAGAAGATATAACCGTCCGGACCGTCACAGTCAATGGCCTGCGTTCCTACCCTTGCCATGACGCACATACACTCACTGTTGTTTCATGCACGTCTCATTCTCCCCCCCCCATCTTCCATCCACACCACTCCACACAGGCATTGCCCATACAGCATGGTCACAGTGTACTTACCTGTTTGTCTGCAGGACCGTAGAGTAGCGTGTACTGGGGGAGGACCTCATCCACTAGTTTCTCCAACTCCTCCGTGGTGAAGGCAGGGGCCCTTTACCCAGACTCTTGAGCCATTGTCTCTTCCAGACTGAGGTCACAGCAGCACTTGCAGTGTAGGTCCTCTCCTGTCGAAGATCAGGTATCAAGTGAGTGAACAGACAGAAAATGACAGTCACGTCCGCGGTGGTGCGTACCATCACCGCCGGCGTACATTGTGATTGGCTCCTGGGACCAATAGGGTCCAATGTTGACCAATGCAGGATTGCACAGCGGTCTTCGACCGCCTACCGCGACGGTGTACAACGGCAGCGCAGTTACCTCATATCCCCTTGTCCCACATTACAGGTCAGGCAGCCGCCATTTCAGGGTGCCACATGGCATTAATTTTAAATGTGTCACACTTATCTAGGCCTTGCATACACATTACGACAGGGACATAGCAGATTGAAAAATGTGTGCAATAAAGTAGTGTTTCTGTACCTCAGTGTTGGCTGACCCTCTGATCGCTGTTCTCCTCCATAGAGCACATCCGCTGGGGCAGGTGAGGAGATGGCGGCATCCTCCAGTGTACAGACCACTGGTGGACCTGTCGACAATGGAAGAGCGACATGTAATTGTCACCTACAGACTGGACCGTGCCAAAATCCTGGAACTGTGTGCCCAGTTGGAGCTGGACCTGATGTCAGCTATCTGCCATCCCACAGGTATACCCCCTATAGTGCAGGTGCTGTCAGAACTCCATTTCCTGGCAAGTGGGTCTTTTCAGACGACAGTGGCCATAGCATCAGGGATGTCCCAGCCTATGTTTTCCAACGTGTTGTCCAGAGTGTTGTCTGCCCTGCTGAAACACATGCAGAGCTACATCGTTTTCCCTCAGGTGGAGGATTTGCCAACAGTGAAAGGTGACTTCTATTCCCTGGGACATATCCCCAACGTCATAGGTGCCATGGATGGGACACATGTGGCCTTGGTCCCCCCCCACAGGAGTGAACAGGTGTACAGAAACCGGAAGAGTTACCATTCTATGAATGTGCAGGTGGTGTGTTTGTCCGACCAGTACATCTCCCATGTGAACGCCAAATTTCCTGGCTCAGTGCATGACGCTTACATTCTGAGGAATAGCAGCATCCCTTATGTGATGGGGCAACTCCAGAGGCACCGTGTGTGGCTATTAGGTGAGGACATGGACCCTATACAGTGTGACTAGGTGTCTGGGTCTGGGGTTGTCCCTAAGGGTTAGTGTGTGTCTAACAGTTGTCCCTCGACATTTGCAGGTGACTCTGGCTTCCCCAACCCGTCATGGCTACTTACCCCTGTGAGAAATCCCATGACAAGGGCAGAGGAACGCTACAATGAGGCCCATGGGCGAACTAGGAGGGTTATAGAGAGGACCTTCGGCCTCCTGAAGGCCAGATTCAGGTGCTTCCATATGACAGGTGGTTCCCTATTCTACTCACCAAATAAGGTGTGCCAGATCATCGTGGCCTGCTGTATGCTTCACAACTTGGCTTTGCAACAACAGGTGCCTTTTTTGCAAGAGGATGGTCCAGATGGAGGTCTTGTGGCAGCTGTGGAGCCTGTGGACAGTGAAGACGAGGAAGCAGAAGAAGAGGATATCGACAAAAGAAACACAGTGATTCATCAATACTTCCAGTGAGACACAGGTAAGAAGACATCACTGCCTGCTATATCTGATACACTTGTTCTACCTCTCATCTGTCTGTCACTTTCACCCAGTGTATGGAGCCTGAGTTGTCACTTTCCCTTTCGATTTCACAGATGTGGGTCCCACTGTGTGACATCTGCTTTGTTTCCTCATGGACTAGAGCTGTGTGACATAGGTATGTTGACAATACAATTGATATATCATTTTTGCTCAGTTATTGCAAATACACATTTTCGAAAGCACAGATAGTTTTGTGATTTAATGGTGTTTATTTAAGTGCTAAATAGTGGAGGGGGTTGTAAAATGGTCAGGGGTGATGGTGGAGGAATGTCCATGGCAGAGTCCAGTCTATTAGTCTCACAGGTGCATTGTCCAAAGGGGCATAGGAAGTGGAGCTGGGGCAGTTTAAGGATGGACAGGGTGACAAAGTGGGACAAAAGGATGACAATCAGGGTGGTTTCATTTCTTGGTGGGGGTCTTGGCATTGTTCTCTGTCTTTGTCCTGGATCTCAGGGACTGCTTGCGTGGTGCTTCTCCATCTGCATGGGTTGGGGTGCTGGTGTCGTGGCCCTGTGGCGGTGCCTCCTGTCCACTAGCGCCGGCGGAGGAGGTGGGCAGTTCATCGTCCAGGCTAGTGTCAGGGGCCCCTTGTTGTGCCACAGTGTCCCTCCTGGTGTTGACAAGTTCCTTCAGCACCCCTAAATTGGTGCCCAGGGTGGAATTGATGGCTTTGAGTTTCTCCCTGAACCCCAAATACTGTTCCTACTGCGGCAGCTGGGTCTCCTGAAACTTGGCCAGTACCATTGCCATCGTCTCCTGGGAATGGTGGTAGGCTCCCATGATGTTGGAGAGGGCCTTGTGGAGAGTGGGTTCCCTGGGCCTGTCCTCCCCCTGTCGCACAGCAGCCCTCCCAGTTCCCCTGTGTTCCTGGGCCTCTTTCCCCTGAACCCTGTGCCCACTGCCACTGCCCCCAGGTCCCTGCTGTTGTTGGGTTGGTGGGTTAGCCTGGGTTCACTGTAGTGGTGGCCACACTGCTGCTTGACGTGTCCTGGGGAGAGAGGTGTGGGCCCGCTGGGTGGGTGCTGTGCTGGTGTTTCCAGAAGGGGGAGGCTCTGTTGTGGCTTGTGCCAGTGTGAGGGGAATTGTAGGAAAGTACCATCTTGCCTGGCATGTTACCCCCATATTTCACTGTATATATGTTGTTTTAGTTGTATGTGTCACTGGGACCCTGCCAGCCAAGGCCCCAGTGCTCATAAGTGTGCCCTGTATGTGTTACCTGTGTTATGACTAACTGTCTCACTGAGGCTCTGCTAACCAGAACCTCAGTGGTTATGCTCTCTCATTTCTTTCAAATTGTCACTAACAGGCTAGTGACCAATTTTACCAATTTACATTGGCATACTGGAACACCCTTATAATTCCCTAGTATATGGTACTGAGGTACCCAGGGTATTGGGGTTCCAGGAGATCCCTATGGGCTGCAGCATTTCTTTTGCCACCCATAGGGAGCTCTGACAATTCTTACACAGGCCTGCCACTGCAGCCTGAGTGAAATAACGTCCACGTTATTTTACAGCCATTTTACACTGCACTTAAGTAACTTATAAGTCACCTATATGTCTAACCTTTACCTGGTAAAGGTTGGGTGCTAAGTTACTTAGTGTGTGGGCACCCTGGCACTAGCCAAGGTAGCCCCACATTGTTCAGGGCCAATTCCCCGGACTTTGTGAGTGCGGGGACACCATTACACGCGTGCACTACATATAGGTGCACTTCTGATAGGCTCCTTCAGGTGTTGCTAGCCTATCTTCTCTCCTAAGCTATGTGTAGCTTCACAATGGTAACTCCGAATATGGCCATGCAACATGTCTAAGATCATGGAATTGCCCCCTCTATGCCATCCTGGCATTGTTGGTACAATCCCATGATCCCACGGGTCTGTAGCACAGACCCGGGTACTGCCAAACTGCCTTTTCAGGGGTTTCGCTGCAGCTGCTGCTGCTGCCAACCCCTCAGACAGGTTTCTGCCCTCCTGGGGTACAGCCAGGCTTGGCCCAGGAAGGCAGAACAAAGGACTTCCTTAGAGAGAGGGTGTTACACCCTCTCCCTTTGGAAAATGGTGTGAAGGCAGGGGAAGAGTAGCCTCCCCCAGCCTCTGGAAATGCTTTCATGGGCACACATGGTGCCCATTTCTGCATAAGCCAGTCTACACCGGTTCAGGGACCCCTCAGCCCTGCTCTGGCGCGAAACTGGACAAAGGGAAGGGGAGTGACCACTCCCTTGACCTGCACCTCCTCTGGAGGTGCCCAGAGCTCCTCCAGTGTGCTCCAGACCTCTGCCATCTTGGAAACAGAGGTGCTCCTGGCACACTGGACTGCTCTGAGTGGCCAGGGCCAGCAGGGGACGTCAGAGACTCCTTCTGATAGGCTCCTTCAGGTGTTGCTAGCCTATCTTCTCTCCTAAGTAGCCAAACCCTCTTTTCTGGCTATTTAGGGTCTCTGCTTTGGGGAATTCCTTAGATAACGAATGCAAGAGCTCATCAGAGTTCCTCTGCATCTCTCTCTTCACCTTCTGCCAAGGAATCGACTTCTGACCGCGCTGGAAGCCTGCAAAACTGCAACAAAGTAGCGAAGACGACTACTGCAACTCTGTAACGCTGATCCTGCCGCCTTCTCAACTGTTTTCCTGGTGGTGCATGCTGTGGGGGTAGTCTGCCTCCTCTCTGCACTAGAAGCTCCGAAGAAATCTCCTGTGGGTCGACGGAATCTTCCCCCTGCAACCACAGGCACCAAAGAACTGCATCACCGGTACCCTGGGTCTCCTCTCAGCACGACGAGCGAGGTCTCTTGAGTCCAGCAACTCTGTCCAAGTGACTCTCACAGTCCAGTGACTCTTCAGTCCAAGTTTGGTGAAGGTAAGTCCTTGCCTCCCCACGCCAGACTACATTGCTGGGAACCACAACTTTTGCAGCTACTCCGGCCTCTGTGCACTTCCGGTGGAAATCCTTTGTGCACATCCAAGCCTGGGTCCACGGCACTCTAACCTGCATTGCACGACCTCCTGAGGTGTCCTCTGGCGGCGTGGGACTCCTTTGTGCAACTTCGGGTGATCATCGTTTCACTCCTCTTTGTAGTGCCTGTTCCAGCACTTCTGTGGGTGCTGCCTGCTTCTGAGAGGGCTCCTCATCCTGCTGTGCGCCCCCTCTGTCCCCTGACGCAATTGGCGACATCCTGGTCCCTCCTGGGCCACAGCAGCATCCAAAAACCCTAACCGCATGACTTGCAGCTAGCAAGGCTTGTTTGCAGTCTTTCTTCAGGAAAACACTTCTGCACGACTCTCCACGGCGTGTAGCATCCATCCTCTAAAGGGGAAGTTTCTAGCCCTTGTCGTTCTTGCAGAATCCTCAGCTTCTACTTTCCAGTAGCAGTTTCTTTGCACCCACAGCTGGCATTTCCTGCGCATCTGCCCATCTCCGACTTGCTTGTGACTTTTGGACTTGGTCCCCTTGTTCCACAGGTACCCTCATTTGGAAATCCATTGTTGTTGCATTGCTGATTTGTGTCTTTCCTGCAGAATTCCCCTATCACGACTTCTGTGCTCTTTGGGGAACTTTAGTGCACTTTGCACTCACTTTTCAGGGTCTTGGGGTGGGCTATTTTTCTAACCCTCACTGTTTTCTTACAGTCCCAGCGACCCTCTACAAGGTCACATAGGTTTGGGGTCCATTTGTGGTTCGCATTCCACTTTTGGAGTATATGGTTTGTGTTGCCCCTATCCCTATGTGTCCATATTGCATCCTATTGTAACTATACATTGTTTGCACTGTTTTCTAATACTATACTGCATATTTTTGGTATTGTGTACATATATCTTTTGTATATTTGCTATCCTCATACTGAGGGTACTCACTGAGATACTTTGGCATATTGTCATAAAAATAAAGTACCTTTATTTTTTAGTATATCTGTGTATTGTGTTTTCTTATGATATTGTGCATATGACACTAGTGGTACTGTAGGAGCTTCACTCGTCTCCTAGTTCAGCCTAAGCTGCTCTGCTAAGCTACCATTATCTATCAGCCTAAGCTGCTAGACACCCTATACACTAATAAGGGATACCTGGGCCTGGTGCAAGGTGTAAGTACCCCTTGGTACTCACTACAAGCCAGTCCAGCCTCCTACATTGGTTGTGCAGCGGTGGGATAAGTACTTTGTAACTACTTACCACTTTTGTCATTGTACTTTTCATAAGAGAAAAATATACAAAACAAGTTCAGTGTATGTACACCTAACCAAAAAGTTTTGCATTGCTTTTCTCACTTCTTTTCTAAAGTGCTGAAAAGTACCTCTAACTTTCTAAAAAGTTCTTAAAAAGTTTTTAAAGTTTTTTTTCTGTCTTTCCAAAAGTTCTGAAAAACTTTTTTCTCACTTTTTCTATCACTTAAACACTTTCTAAAATGTCTGGCACGGGCCAAACTGTTGATCTGTCCAAACTTGCTTATGATCACCTTAGCTGGAAAGGAGCAAGGAGTCTCTGCATAGAAAGAGGATTAAGTGTAGGGAAGAATCCCGCTAGAGAACTGTTGGTGAATATGCTTGTTGAACAGGATAAGGCCAGAGCTGGCACTCCTGTTGAAAAGTTAGCTGATGGTTCCCACTCTGATTCTGGGGCGCCCCTAGCAAAAGATGTGGGAGGGAAACTTCCAAGCTTGCCCCCTAGCAAGCCACCTAGCATAGCTGGTACTGATGTAGAGTCACACCATACTGATAGTGTTGTCTCACATCACAGTAAGAGTATCCCTTCTCATCATAGTAGAAGTGCTGTTTCTGTTAGTCAAGCTATTAAGGTGCCATCTGTTAGGGCCAGGTCTCCTTCTGTTCAATCTCAGCATACTTCTGTCTCTAGACATGCCTCACCCACCCACCCTAATGACAGAGTGTTAGAAAGGGAGCTCAATAGATTGAGAGTGGAACAAACCAGACTGAAGCTCAAGAAGCAACAGCTGGATTTGGATAGGCAGTCCTTAGAAGTGGAAAGAGAAAGACAGAAATTGGGTTTAGAAACCCATGGTGGCAGCAGCAGTATTCCCCATAGTCATCCTGCAAAAGAGCATGATTCCAGGAATCTGCACAAGATAGTTCCCCCTTATAAGGAGGGGGATGACATTAACAAGTGGTTTGCTGCACTTGATAGGGCCTGTGTTGTACAGGATGTCCCTCAAAGGCAGTGGGCTGCTATCCTATGGCTATCATTTAGTGGAAAGGGTAGGGATAGGCTCCTTACTGTGAAAGAAAGTGATGCCAATAATTTTGCAGTTCTTAAGAATGCACTCCTAGATGGTTATGGCTTAACCACTGAACAGTACAGGATGAAGTTCAGAGAAACCAAAAAGGAGTCTTCACAAGACTGGGTAGACTTTGTTGACCATTCAGTGAAGGCCTTGGAGGGGTGGTTACATGGCAGTAAAGTTACTGATTATGAAAGCCTGTATAACTTAATCCTGAGAGAGCATATACTCAATAACTGTGTGTCTGATTTGTTGCACCAGTACCTGGTGGACTCTGATCTGACCTCTCCCCAAGAATTGGGAAAGAAGGCAGACAAATGGGTCAGAACAAGGGTGAACAGAAAAGTTCATACAGGGGGTGACAAAGATGGCAAGAAGAAGGATGGTAAGTCTTCTGACAAGGGTGGGGACAAATCTAAAAATGAGTCTTCATCAGGCCCACAAAAACACTCTGGTGTGGGTGGTGGGTCCAAATCCTCTTCAAATCAAAACAAAGAAAAGAAACCATGGTGCTATTTATGCAAAATATAAGGCCATTGGACAACAGATCCCAGTTGTCCAAAGAAAAGCACCAAGCCTCCTACCACTACAACCCCTACTGCTACACCTAGTGTCCCTACTAATAGCAGTGGTGGTAGGAGCAAACCTACTAATAGCCAATCCAAGGGAGTAGCTGGGCTCACTTTTGGTAACTTAGTTGGGGTTGGTCTTGTTAGGGAGACCACAGAGGCTGTGTTAGTCTCTGAGGGGGCTATTGATTTAGCCACCTTAGTTGCTTGTCCCCTTAACATGGATAAGTACAAGCAACTACCCCTAATAAATGGTGTTGAGGTTCAGGCCTACAGGGACACAGGTGCCAGTGTTACAATGGTAATAGAGAAACTGGTCCACCCTGAACAATACCTACTTGGTCACCAGTACCAAGTAACCGATGCTCACAACAACACACTTAGCCACCCCATGGCTGTTGTAAATCTCAACTGGGGGATGGGGGGGTTACTGGTCCAAAGAAAGTTGTGGTTGCCTCAGATTTACCTGTAGACTGTCTACTTGGAAATGATTTAGAGACATCAGCTTGGTCGGATGTGGAGTTGGAGGCCCATGCAGCAATGCTGGGCATTCCAGGGCATATTTTTGCTTTGACAAGGGCTCAGGCCAAAAAGCAAAAAGGACAGGGTGACTTGGATCCTGGAAGAATGGACCAAGTTCTCCCTAAAGCTAGGGCTAGTAGAAGTAAAGCACTACCTACTATCCCTCCCTCTACAGTGGATTCTTCTTCTGAGGAAGAAGAATTTCCACCCTGTGCAGAACCTACACCAGAGGAGCTGGAAGCAGACACTGCTGAGCTTTTGGGTGAAGGGGGGCCTGCCAGGGAGGAGCTGAGTGTGGCACAGCAAACCTGTCCCACACTAGAGGGTCTAAGGCAGCAAGCTGTCAAACAAGCAAATGGGGATGTCAGTGACTCTCACAGAGTTTACTGGGAGGACAACCTCTTGTACACTGAAGCAAGGGATCCAAAACCTGGAGCTGCCAGGAGATTGGTGATTCCTCAGGAGTACAGAAAGTTCCTCCTAACTCTAGCCCACGACATTCCCTTAGCTGGACATTTGGGGCAAATGAAAACTTGGTACAGGCTTGTTCCCTTGTTTCATTGGCCTAGAATGTCAGAGGACACAAAGGAATTTTGTAAGTCCTGTGAA
Organism: Pleurodeles waltl; assembly: GCF_031143425.1. Classification (NCBI taxonomy): domain Eukaryota; kingdom Metazoa; phylum Chordata; class Amphibia; order Caudata; family Salamandridae; genus Pleurodeles; species Pleurodeles waltl. The sequence continues at coordinate 774,722,576 of NC_090440.1, read as the reverse complement.
ACCTGTCAAGCCAGTGGCAAGACAGGTGGCACTCCAAAGGCACCCCTTATTCCACTACCTGTGGTTGGGGTTCCCTTTGAAAGGGTAGGGGTTGACATAGTTGGCCCCCTTGACCCTCCTACTGCTTCAGGCAATAGGTTTATCTTGGTGGTAGTGGACCATGCCACCAGATATCCTGAAGCAATTCCTCTAAGGACCACTACAGCTCCTGCAGTGGCAAAGGCCCTCCTGGGAATCTTTTCCAGGGTGGGCTTCCCAAAAGAGGTGGTATCAGACAGGGGAAGCAATTTAATGTCTGCTTACTTAAAGGCCATGTGGAAGGAGTGTGGTGTTACATACAAGTTCACCACACCCTATCATCCACAAACAAATGGACTGGTGGAGAGATTTAACAAAACTCTCAAAGGCATGATTATGGGACTCCCTGAAAAACTCCGCAGGAGATGGGATATCCTGTTACCATGCCTCCTTTTTGCTTACAGGGAGGTACCCCAAAAAGGAGTGGGCTTTAGCCCCTTTGAACTCCTATTCGGACACCCTGTGAGAGGTCCTCTAACACTTGTTAAGGAGGGTTGGGAACAACCTTTAAAAGCTCCAAAACAAGACATAGTGGACTATGTACTTGGCCTCAGATCAAGGATGGCTGAGTACATGAAAAAGGCCAGTAAAAACCTTCAGGCCAGCCAAGAGCTCCAAAAGCAATGGCATGACCAGAAGGCTGTTTTTGTTCAGTACCAACCAGGGCAGAAAGTGTGGGTCTTGGAGCCTGTGGCCCCAAGAGCACTCCAAGATAAATGGAGTGGACCCCACACAATTGTTGAGAAAAAGGGTGAAGTCACCTACTTAGTTGACTTAGGCACTGTCAGGAGTCCCCTTAGGGTGCTCCATGTCAATCGTCTGAAACCCTACTATGACCGGGCTGATCTCACCCTGCTCATGGCAACAGATGAGGGACAGGAAGAAGAGAGTGACCCTCTCCCTGATCTCTTCTCTTCCACAGAACAAGATGCTCTAGTGGAAGGGGTTGTACTGGCAGATTGTCTTACTGCTGAGCAGAAAGACCACTGCATAAATCTCCTGGGTCCGTTTTCTGAACTCTTTTCTACTGTGCCAGGCACCACTTCTTGGTGTGAGCACACTATAGATACTGGAGACAGCTTGCCTGTCAAAAGTAAGATCTATAGGCAGCCTGACCATGTCAGAGACTGCATAAAACAAGAGGTGCAGAAAATGTTAGAACTGGGAGTGGTTGAGCACTCTGAAAGTCCATGGGCCTCTCCTGTGGTACTTGTACCAAAACCTCATTCCAAAGATGGAAAGAAGGAAATGCGGTTTTGTGTAGACTATAGAGGTCTCAACCAAGTAACCAAAACTGATGCTCACCCTATACCCAGGGCAGATGATCTCATAGATACACTGGCATCTGCCAAGTATCTAAGCACTTTTGACTTGACTGCAGGGTATTGGCAGATCAAATTATCAGAAGATGCAAAAGCAAAAACTGCATTTTCAACCATTGGAGGCCAATACCAATTCACAGTAATGCCTTTTGGATTGAAAAATGCACCTGCCACTTTTCAAAGGTTGGTGAATACAGTCCTACAAGGGCTGGAGGCTTTTAGTGCAGCATATCTGGACGATATAGCTGTCTTTAGCTCCAGTTGGGATGATCACCTGGTCCACCTATGGAAAGTTTTGGAGGCCCTGCAAAAGGCAGGCCTCACTATCAAGGCTTCAAAGTGCCAGATAGGGCAGGGGAAGGTGGTTTATCTGGGACACCTGGTAGGTGGAGAACAGATTGCACCACTTCAGGGGAAAATCCAAACTATTATAGATTGGGTTCCCCCTACTACTCAGACTCAGGTGAGAGCCTTTTTAGGCCTCACTGGGTACTATAGGAGGTTCATAAAGAACTATGGCTCCATTGCAGCCCCTCTTAATGACCTCACTTCAAAGAAAATGCCTAAAAAGGTATTGTGGACAGCTAGCTGTCAGAAAGCTTTGGAGGAGCTGAAGCAGGCCATGTGCTCTGCACCTGTCCTGAAAAGCCCCTGTTACTCCAAGAAATTCATTGTCCAAACTGATGCATCTGAATTAGGGGTAGGGGCAGTCCTTTCACAACTTAATTCTGAGGGCCAGGATCAACCTGTTGCTTTTATCAGCAGGAGGTTGACCCCTAGAGAAAAGCGTTGGTCTACAATAGAGAGGGAGGCCTTTGCTGTGGTCTGGGCACTGAAGAAGTTGAGGCCATACCTGTTTGGCACTCACTTCATTGTTCAGACAGACCACAAACCTCTACTTTGGCTAAAACAAATGAAAGGTGAAAATCCTAAATTGTTGAGGTGGTCTATATCTCTACAGCGAATGGACTATACAGTGGAACATAGACCTGGGAGTACCCACTCCAATGCAGATGGACTCTCCAGATATTTCCACTTAGACAATGAAGACTCATCAGGTCATGGCTAGTCTTATTGTCCTTCGTTTGGGGGGGGTTGTGTAGGAAAGTACCATCTTGCCTGGCATGTTACCCCCATATTTCACTGTATATATGTTGTTTTAGTTGTATGTGTCACTGGGACCCTGCCAGCCAAGGCCCCAGTGCTCATAAGTGTGCCCTGTATGTGTTACCTGTGTTATGACTAACTGTCTCACTGAGGCTCTGCTAACCAGAACCTCAGTGGTTATGCTTTCTCATTTCTTTCAAATTGTCACTAACAGGCTAGTGACCAATTTTACCAATTTACATTGGCATACTGAAACACCCTTATAATTCCCTAGTATATGGTACTGAGGTACCCAGGGTACTGGGGTTCCAGGAGATCCCTATGGGCTGCAGCATTTCTTTTGCCACCCATAGGGAGATCTGAAAATTCTTACACAGGCCTGCCACTGCAGCCTGAATGAAATAACGTCCACGTTATTTCACAGCCATTTTACACTGCACTTAAGTAACTTATAAGTCACCTATATGTCTAACCTTTACCTGGTAAAGGTTGGGTGCTAAGTTACTTAGTGTGTGGGCACCCTGGCACTATCCAAGGTACCCCCACATTGTTCAGGGCCAATTCCCCGGACTTTGTGAGTGCGGGGACACCATTATACGCGCGCACTACATATAGGTCACTACCTATGTGTAGCTTCACAATGGTAACTCCGAATATGGCCATGCAACATGTCTAAGATCATGTAATTGCCCCCTCTATGCCATCCTGGCATTGTTGGTACAATCCCATGATCCCACGGGTCTGTAGCACAGACCCGGGTACTGCCAAACTGCCTTTTCAGGGGTTTCACTGCTGCTGCTGCCAACCCCTCAGACAGGTTTCTGCCCTCCTGGGGTCCAGCCAGGCTTGGCCCAGGAAGGCAGAACAAAGGACTTCCTCAGAGAGAGGGTGTTACACCCTCTCCCTTTGGAAAATGGTGTGAAGGCAGGGGAGGAGTAGCCTCCCCCAGCCTCTGGAAGTGCTTTCATGGGCACACATGGTGCCCATTTCTGCATAAGCCAGTCTACACCGGTTCAGGGACCCCTCAGCCCTGCTCTGGCGCGAAACTGGACAAAGGGAAGGGGAGTGACCACTCCCCTGACCTGCACCTCCCCTGGGAGGTGCCCAGAGCTCCTCCAGTGTGCTCCAGACCTCTGCCATCTTGGAAACAGAGGTGCTGCTGGCACACTGGACTGCTCTGAGTGGCCAGGGCCAGCAGGTGACGTCAGAGACTCCTTCTGATAGGCTCCTTCAGGTGTTGCTAGCCTATCTTCTCTCCTAAGTAGCCAAACCCTCTTTTCTGGCTATTTAGGGTCTCTGCTTTAGGGAATTCCTTAGATAACGAATGCAAGAGCTCATCAGAGTTCCTCTGCATCTCTCTCTTCACCTTCTGCCAAGGAATCTACTGCTGACCGCGCTGGAAGCCTGCAAAACTGGAACTAAGTAGCGAAGACGACTACTGCAACTCTGTAACACTGATCCTGCCGCCTTCTCAACTGTTTTCCTGGTGGTGCATGCTGTGGGGGTAGTCTGCCTCCTCTCTGCACTAGAAGCTCCGAAGAAATCTCCTGTGGGTCGACGGAATCTTCCCCCTGCAACCGCAGGCACCAAAGAACTGCATCACCGGTACCCTGGGTCTCCTCTCAGCACAACGAGCGAGATCCCTTGAGTCCAGCAACTCTGTCCAAGTGACTCCCACAGTCCAGTGACTCTTCAGTCCAAGTTTGGTGGAGGTAAGTCCTTGCCTCACCACGCCAGACTGCATTGCTGGGAAACGCAACTTTTGCAGCTACTCCGGCCTCTGTGCACTTCCGGCGGAAATCCTTTGTGCACAGCCAAGCCTGGGTCCACGGCACTCTAACCTGGATTGCACGACCTCCTGAGTTGTCCTCCGGCGGCGTAGGACTCCTTTGTGTAACTTCGGGTGAGCACCATTTCACTCCTCTTCATAGTGCCTGTTCTGGCACTTTTGCGGGTGCTGCATGCTTCTGAGAGGGCTCCTCGTCCTGCTGGGTGCCCTCTCTGTCCCGTGACGCAATTGGCGACATCCTGGTCCTTCCTGGGCCACAGCAGCATCCAAAAACCCTAATCGCATGACTTGCAGCTAGCAAGGCTTGTTTGCAATATTTTTTCAGGAAAACACTTCTGCACGACTCTCCACGGCGTGGGGCATCCATCCTCTAAAGGGGACATTTCTAGCCCTTGTCGTTGCTGCAGAATCCTCAGCTTCTACTTTACAGTAGCAGTTTCTTTGCACCCACAGCTGGCATTTCCTGGGCATCTGCCCATCTCCGACTTGCTTGTGACTTTTGGACTTGGTCCCCTTGTTCCACAGGTACCCTCGTTTGGAAATCCATCGTTGTTGCATTGCTGATTTGTGTCTTTCCTGCAGAATTCCCCTATCACGACTTCTGTGCTCTTTGGGGAACTTTAGTGCACTTGGCACTCACTTTTCAGGGTCTTGGGGTGGGCTATTTTTCTAACCCTCACTGTTTTCTTACAGTCCCAGCGACCCTCTACAAGGTCACATAGGTTTGGGGTCCATTCGTGGTTCGCATTCCACTTTTGCAGTATATGGTTTGTGTTGCCCCTATCCCTATGTGTCCCCATTGCATCCTATTGTAACTATACACTGTTTGCACTGTTTTCTAATACTATACTGCATATTTTTGGTATTGTGTACATATATCTTGTGTATATTTGCTATCCTCATACTGAGGGTACTCACTGAGATACTTTGGCATATTGTCATAAAAATAAAGTACCTTTATTTTTTAGTATATCTGTGTATTGTGTTTTCTTATGATATTGTGCATATGACACTAGTGGTACTGTAGGAGCTTCACTCGTCTCCTAGTTCAGCCTAAGCTGCTCTGCTAAGCTACCATTATCTATCAGCCTAAGCTGCTAGACACCCTATACACTAATAAGGGATACCTGGGCCTGGTGCAAGGTGTAAGTACCCCTTGGTACTCACTACAAGCCAGTCCAGCCTCCTACAGGAATCGACTGTCCCGGGGTCCCAGATGGGCCGGGCTGGTCATCTAGTTCCAGTTGGACAGAGCTGCTGTCATCACTGTGGGCCTCTTCTGTGGGTGGAGTGGACATGTCTGGACCCTCCTGTCCGGTGACGTTGGGTAGGGGTCCCTCAGGAGTGTAAAGGCATGATTATTGCATCTGTGTGTGCCATGGTGTGCAATGGGTGGGTGACCCCGTATCCCAGTGCTTGCATTCTTGTGTAGGACCTTGTGTGATAATTGTTTATGGGTCTGTGTGGGTTTGTGTAGCGGACATGCATTGGTGATGGGTGTCCATGCTTTGTTGTTGCATGCAGGGCTTGGTGTTGGGATGGGTGGGTTGTGATAGAGGGACATATATGAGGAGTTGGAGTGATGGGGGTGAGGGAAAGGGTGGGGGATGTGATAGCATGCAGGTAGGGTGGGGGATGAAGTAGTGAAAGATTTGACTTACCAAAGTCCATTCCTCCAGCTACTCCTGCGAGGCCCTCAGGATGCAGTATAGCCAAGGCCTGCTCCTCCCATGTTAGTTCTGGGGGAGGAGGTGGGGGTCTGCCGCCAGTCCTCTGAACCGCTATGTGGCGTCTTGAGAACACGGAACGCACCTTCCCCCGTAGGTCGTTCCAACTCTTCCTGATGTCATCCCGTGTTCTTGGCTGTTGTCCCACTGTGTTGACCCTGTTCACGATTCTGCGCCATAGCTCCATCTTCCTAGCCATGGTGGTGTGCTGCACCTGTGATCCGAATAGCTGTGGCTCTCCCCGGATGATTTCCTCCACCATGACCCTGAGCTCCTCCTCAGAAAACCTGGGGTGTCTTTGCGGTGCCATGGGGTGGTGTGGGTGATGTGTGAGGTGGTGTGTGTTGTGATGTGTGGGGTGATGTTTTGGGGTGTGTGGTGTTTTGTGCGTGGATGTGTATGTGTGATGGTGTTGTGTGCCTCTGTATGGTGGGGTTGTCTTTGCTGTGCAGTATCTCTAGCCTTCGTCTACATTTCTGGTCGTAAGGGTTTGTGGGTGATGTGGGTGTGTGTTTTAAAGTGGTGTGAGTGTGTGGGAGTGGTGTGTGTATGTGTATCAGGTGTGTGTATTTGGAATTGTCCAATGTGGTAGTGTTTTGTAAATGTGTGTGCATTTTGAGAGTGGCGGTGTGTACCACCAATGGAATACCGCGGTTGAAAGACCGCTGCGTGGATTCGTGGGTCGTGATAGTGTGGGCGTATTCCTGTTATCGCCAGTTTATCACTGACCTTTGGTGTGGGGCGGACTTGTGTGGGTGTCTGGATTTTGGCAGATTCTGAGCTGTGGGTCGTAATAGTTGTGGCGGAATTCCGCTGTCGCAGCGGTGTGTTGGTGGTCTTCTGCACGACGGTAAGCGGCATTTACCGCCAATGTTGTAATGACCCGCATAGTCTTTAGTCAGTGCCTCTTTTGTTCAATACCTGGGAAAGTACATTTAGCCTACACTACACATAATTGTATCAAATTGTCTTCATCATCTCCTGTCCGATGGTACATTGCAGAATGTTCTAGCAGAGCCAACTGAACTCTGAACAGTTCAAGGTCCTTTCCCTCCGTTACCAGTCCTCGTAAGGTTTTTCGAAGTCTCCACGTTATGAGCAAGCAGGGCCCAGCGAAACCAGGCCTTTGGTCCAGCTAATTTAAGAACATGAATTAACATAAAACATAGGTTATACATCCAGTTATGATATATTAATACATTTTATATAGGTCTTCTCATTATTGAACATCTGTTAATACACATGGTGACCACTCCCTGTGGGCACATTTTTGATTATACATGTTGTTTTCCAACATTCATTTCTCTATACGTTTTTCTCAATAATAATTACACATTAATCATTAATAATTTATTTAATAAACATATCTGCACCATCAAAGGCGTAACCACCTTGGGAAGGTAGGAAGCCATAGTGCGCAACACCACTTTGTCAGGGTGCACAGACAAGAATGGAGGTTTGGACGAAAGGGCCTGAAGCTCACTCACCCTGCGAGCAGAAGTGATGGTAACAAGAAAGACAGTCTTGAAAGTGAGGAGCCGTAAGGGACAATTGTGCATCGGCTCAAAGGAAGTACGCATTAAATAAGTAAGGACAAGATTGAGGTCCCACTGAGACATGATAAATGGAGTGAGAGGAAATCAATGGGTGAGTCCTTTTAGGAATCTACTTACAATAGGAGATTTAAAGGGTGAGGGCCGATCAGGTAACCGAAGAAAGGCCGAAATGGCAGATAAATACCCTTTAAGGGTGCCCAAAGCAGAGCCCTGTTGGTCCAAAGAAAGAATGAACAAAAGAACCTTAGATAGAGGGGCAAAGAGGGGATCAACAGATTTGTTGGTGCACCATGCAACAAATTTATGCCAACGACAGGTGTATACCATTTTGGTGGAGGGACGCCTGGCTGCCAAGATAACATTACAGACTTAGGGCTGAAGATCAAAAGTCGTCAACTGTCACCGCTCAATCTCCACGCATGAAGGCAGAGATTGGACATGTTCGGGTAGAGAACCGTCCCCTGCTGCTGCGATAGAAGATCCGGCTGAAGAGGCAGTCTGAGTGGAGGATCGATGGCCATACTCAATAGCTCTGGATACCATACTCTCCATGCCCAGTCCGGAGCAACCAAGATGACTTGGGCCTGGTTGTTCCTGATCTTCTTGAGAACTCTGGGCAGAAGTGGTATAGGCAGAAAGGTGTAAAGGAGGCCGGAGTTCCACTCGAGACGAAAAGCGTCTCCGAGCGAGTGCCACCTTGGAAACTCCAACGCGTAAAACAGCTGACATTGCGCGTTCTCTGTGGAGGAAAACAGATCTAACCAAGGCTCTCCCCACTGCTGAAATATATCTTGCGCCACCTCCGGATGGAGAGGCCATTAATGATGGGCTATGCATTGACGGCTGAGTTTGTCCGCTCTGGCGTTGAGAGAACCCTCCAGATGTTGAACCACCAGGGTAATGTCCTGATGTTCCAGCCATGTCCAGAGGCATAGTGCCTCCTGACAAAGGGTCCAGGACCCTACTCCGCCCTGTTTGTTGCAGTTCCAAATGGTGGTAGTATTGCCCGTGAACACCTGCACTACCGTCCCTTTGAGAGAGGGAAGAAATGCTTTCAACGCAAGCCTGATCACCTGGAGCTCCAGAAGATTGACTTGGAGCCCAGACTCCACCGAAGACCAGAGGCCTCTGATATCTGCCTCTCCCATGTGGCCACCCCAACCCAGGAGCGACGCATCTGTCACTATAGATAGACCTGGTTGGGGAAGGGAGAGGAATCTGCCACAGACCCAATGCAGATTCAAAAGTCACCACTGCAGGTCTTTCGCAGTCCCCTCCGAGATCTGGACCATGTTGGAGAGATTCCCCTGATGCTACTCCCACTGGAACTTTAAGTCCCACTGCAGAGCCCGCATATGCCATCTGGCATGTGTCACTAGCAGGATGCAGGAGGCCATGAGGCTCAGCAGCCTCACAATCAGTCTCACTTCTTCTTTTTCTTACCCGCACCCAAAGATTTGGAGGAAGACGAATGGTGGTGGCTCTGCGAACAGTCTTGAGACCTTCCTCTCGAGCAAGACCGGGACCTACGTGGAGTTGAGCACCCGGCCGCCATGAGCTTGAGAGAACGCTCCCTCAAGGCCTTCAGGTGCATGGTCCGGCTCTCGGAGCACAACTTCGGGTCATGGCCGCACTCCAGGCACCACAAACAAACCTGATGCAGATCCATCACTAACATCATGCAGTGACAGTCTTCGCACAGCTTGAACCCGGGCTTTGGGGACATCCTCAACGCACCTAAAAACTCACACAAAACTCAACAAAAGGGTCTAAATCGGTCAAAAAGAGACCAGGGTAGCTCTCTCCGGATCACAGCATGGGGCAGAAAGAAAGCTGGAGAGCCTCGGGCGGCTCCCGGTTCCAGCAGGAGGAGCATTGGAACGTCTCTTGGCACAGGACCACCTGGAGGGGCCACTTGGAAAAGGAACTGGTTTGCAGATTTAAAGATGGTGCCTTGGGGTCCCCTTGGGCTGTTGAGGTCGCAAGGGGCTTGGGGCCCGGGGCACACAGCAGATCCTGCAATGTAAGGCCCAGGGGGGCCAGGTGCAGGGCGGGTTGGAGATCCTAGAGCTGTGCGCAACGGAGTCCTTTGGAGCTGGAGGTGAGTGTCTTTGAGGACTGCTTACTGGACAACGGGGGCACTCTGGTCAGTGGTCCGGGGTGTTCCGGTAATTTCTCAACTGGGGCTTCCGCCTGATCCTTTTTCAGCTCTGGGGGAGCTTGTTTTCTGGTTGTCCGATGTCAGCTGACCAGTACCCAGGGTATTGGCGTAACTCGACCACTGGAAGGTGCAGTGCCACCAAACTTTTCACACTTGTAGGTCACGTCCAGGCAGTTGTCGGTGTGTCATCGAGTTCTGGTTGAAGAGATATCAGCCATTTGGTGAAGTGACCCTCACCAGTTTGTTGGTTCTTGGTTGGTTTTTGAGTGGTGCCTCCACTCAGAAGGGTGATCTGGGGTGATTCTTGAAGCCTCGATGCCCCCTGGGTTTCTTGGGATCAGTCCAGTGTCCAGCTCCTCAGTGGCGATTTTCTGGGTGTAGCAGGCAGGATCTGGTGCCTTTTCTTGTGTAGCAGGTCCACACTTCTCTTGCTTTGTATCTTTTTTGGTGCTGGTCTTCTTTGTTTCTTCCAGTCTGATTTCTTGGTTCAGGGGAGCCTACTAACTACTGAATGTGGTGGGTGTTTTAGGGGGAACCTGGTATTGTCCAATGGGATGGTTACCCTTGGTGGCTACACCCACTACACTAACCACTTCCTGTGGGAAGGGTCACTTCCCTAAATCTAATTGGTTATTTTCCTGTCATCCAACATGGAGGAAAATGAAATGAAGGGTCCACTTCACCTGCAAACCCCTAGGGGCGGTGCATGCTTAGTGAGGCTATTCCTCCTACCCTTTGTGTGGTTTTCCCACCTTTGCGCCCTCCAAAAGTGGGGGTTTGCAAGCGGGTGGCCATCTGCTGATAGCAGCAGGCCTGGGGATTGAGATTCAAGGGCAGTAGCCCTTTGAAGCTCACTGCCAGGGCAGTGCACATTCCTGAGGGAGGGGGTGTAGCTCCACCACCCAGGAAGGACATTGTTTTACAAACCAGAGACTGGACTCTCCCTCAGGTTTGCATATTGGATGTCTGGATGTGTTAGGCTTGCTGGAATGGGTCAGCAACCATGCCAGGCTAGTTAGTTTTTGCAGGGGGGTACCTCTAAGGTACATTTTATAATAAATCCAGTACCAGTACCAGTTTAGATTTATCATTCTGAGTGGTTTGATACCAAACAACCTACGGTTCAGAGTAGCAATTATGTAGCTAGGAAGCTCATGTTCACCAATGCCCAGCACATATATGAAAATGGCTGCTCTTTTCACTCACTGTCTCGGGTTTTGCAAGGACACAGTGGGTGCATATTGCTCATGCAATTATGCACTCACATATAGGCCCGTATTTATACTTTTTTTAGCGCCGCATTTGCGCCGCTTTTTGACGCATAACGGCGCAAACCTACAAAATACAATGGCATTTTGCAAGTTTGCGCCGTTTTTGCGTCAAAAAACGACGCAAATGCGGCGCAAAAAAAGTATAAATACGGGCCATAGTATGGTGCACCCTGCCTTAGGGCTGGAAGGCGTGCTAGAGGTGGACACCACTGTATGGTGGACAGGGCACACGGGAAGTGTGCCATGTCGAGTTTATATTTTAGATTTGCACCAGGACACTCAGCCTGCTTTTGAGGGTGGCACAATCAGTGCTGCTGCCCTCAGGGGCTTAGCCATAGTACCCCATGACTTTGATCCCTAAGTATCTTTTACTAGGGACTTATAGTGGTAGCTAATGGTGTATCCAATTACTATTATAATGTTTTAGGGATAGAACACTGGCACTGGGAACCTAGCTAGCAGAATCCCAGTGCACTTCAGTCCAAGTTGCATTCAGAAACCAGGCAAAAGGTGGGGGGGGTACTGCAACAAGGTGCCAGTTTCTCACAACTGTTGAATCAGCTCCCCCCTGGAGTTAGCTCCATCCTCATCATCCTCCTCTTCATCGCACCCCATATCCCCCTCATCAGCCAAGAATGGGATGTGACGCCTAAGGGCCTGAATGTGCAGCATGCAGCAGGCCACAATGATCTGACACACCTTCTGTGGGTTGTAGAGCAGGGCACCCCCGAAAATATGCAAACACCCGAATCTGGCCTTCAGCAGGCCGAAGCACCTCTCAATGACGCATCTTGTACTACCGTGGGCCTCACTGTAACGGTCAGCTGCATCTGTAGTTGGATGCCTCATGGGTGCACGAATTGCAATCCGTGTCCCATGGCACCTATGGACCTGGTTGTGTTCCTGAAGGTGGGTGGTCCCTCTTAAATTGTTCATTTCTACAAGGCTTTTGGTGGCGGTGGATCCGCCCAGTAAAACCTGGTGGTGTGCAACCTCGTTATGTGGTCCTGGGATACTGCCTGACCGCCGGCCTTTAGATGCCTGCTGCCAGACGCGCTGGCCACTCTGCTGTGGCAGTGCAAACAGTAACTTGGCTGTGTTCTGCAGGTGCCTTCCCAGTACTTGGAATATGGCGGTCTTCACCACTGGGGTCACAGCTGGGTGACCGCCAACTCCACCACGGAGGTTCGCTGACCACCATACTTATCATGAGGGCCTATATCTCATTTTGATATAGTATATACAGAGCCAGCTTCCTACATGCAGGTTCTTTGAAGTAGGAGACAGGCCAGTAGGACTGGGGCCAAGTTAGTTGTCGCCTTCGTCCTTCTCTGCTGGGGTTTCAGCCTAGCACTCATTCTTTCTTGTCAGGTCACCAGGAATCTGGAGAGCTGAGTTCAGGGAAGCCCTTAAATCCTGGATTTAGGGGCGTTGCAGGAGTCAGAGGGCAGTAGCGAATGGCTACTGTCCCCGAGGGTTGCTACACCCTTCTTGTGTGCACTCCCTTTGAGGAGGGGGACACAAACCAAACCCTGTTGGTCCCTGTCCTTCAAACAAAGATGGAGGATTCTGCAGGGAGGGGGGTCACTTCCGATTTGGACACCTTTGGGATGGTCTTGGCTGGAGGGGTCACTCCTCCCTGTTTTCCATAATATTCACACCAAACTTATAGCCAAAAGTGGGGCTTTGTCCAGTGGGAGGGCAACTCCGCTAGCTGGGGTGCCCTAGGTCACTGTAACAACAGGCTTGAGCCTTTGAGGCTCACCACAAGGTGTTAGAGTTCCTACCGTGGGTGGGGGTGTGAAGCACCTCCACACAGGACAAGCTTTGTTTCTGGCCACTGAGAGCACAATGCTCTCACCCCATGTTGTCAGAAACTTGTCTGGAAGTGGCAGGCTGGCACAAACTGGTCATCCCTGCACTAGAATTTTGGCTAACATACAGGGGGCATCTCTAAGATGCCCTCTGTGTGCATTTTTCAATAAATCCCACACTGGCATCAGTGTGGATTTATTGTGCTGAGAAGTTTGGTACCATGCTTCTTAGTATTCAGTGAAGCCATTATGGATCTGTAGAGTTCGTAATGACAAACTCCCAGACTGTATACTTAATTTGGCCACACTTCACTTACAATGTCTAAGAATGGACTTAGACACTGTAGGGGCATATTGCTCATGTAGCTATGGCCTCACCTGTGGTATCATCCACCCTGCCTTAGGGCTGCAAGGCCTGCTAGAGCAGGGGGTGGGGGGGACTTACCTATGCCACAGGCAGTATTTTGTGGACAGGGCACCCTGAGAGGTGTGCCATGTAAACTTTTCCTTTTTCTCCCCAACAGCACACACACAAGGTGCAAAGGCAGTGTGCTTGTTCCTGGTGAACGGTTCTCCAGGGTGGCATAATACATGCTGCAGCCCTTGGTGAGATTCACTGGCCACAGGGACCTTGGTATGAAAAGTACTTTTTGCAAGGGACTTAAATGTGTGCCACAGGTGTGCCAATTGTGGAAACAAAGGTACAGATATTTGGAAAGAATACTGGTGCGGGGGGCTTGTTACAGGATTACAGCACACTTTCAATCAAAGTTGGCATCAATATCTGGCAAAAACTGGGGGTAATCAAGCCAAAAAGGGCACTTTCCTACAATCGGCAACTAGAATATGTAACTACCGGATAAAATTAAGGTAACTAACTTGTGCATCTTCTAGTCGCAGATTTGTTACCTTAGAATAGATACCCAAGCGATGCCATCCTCGGTGGTGGGCTGCGAACTAAGATCACAGAAGAAAAACCTGTAGGACCAAACGACCAATGTAGCCATCTCTGCAGACCTGACTGTCAAGGCAGTAGTGTTTAGTAAATATACATAGGGATGCCCACGTTGCTGCTTGACAGATATTCAGGAATGAACTCTGCTTGTTAACGCTGTGGTCGCAGAAGTTGCTCTGGTGGAGTGAGCCCGAAAGCCCTCAGGGAGTTGCTTCTTTGCCAGAGCATAGCACATTTTGATGCTTAGAAGCACCCATCATGAGATGGTACGCTTTTGCAACACCTTCCCTTTATTGCACCTACATATCCAACGTTGAGTTGATTGTCCACCCGGAAAAGTTTAGTATGATCGAGGTAAAACACCAATGCTCTTTTGGGACCCAGGCGGTGTAGTCTCTCCTCTTCATGTGAAGGATGTGAGGTGCGTAAAAAGTAGACAGAGTGATGGACTTGCCTACATGAAAAGGAGTAACCACCTTAGGAATGAGTGAGACATTAGTACACAACACCACCTTGTCAGGGTGCACGGCCAAGAATGGGGGATTTGAAGAAAGAGCCTAAAGCTCAATCAGTCGCCAAGGACAGGTGATACCAGCAAGAAACAGTTTTTAGGAGCCATAGAGGGAAATTGTGCAACAGCTCAAAAGGAGCACACATCAAGAAGGTAAGAACCAGATTGAGATCCAACTCTGGCATAATAAACAGAGTGGGAGGGAATAAATGGGTGAGACCTTTCAGGAATCTAACAATAGGAGGTAATAACATTGCAGTGGTATTAGCTGTAAACACCTGCACTACTCTCCCTTTGAGAGAGGGAAGTAATGCTTTTAATGCAAGCCTGATTGCCCAGAGCTCTAAGAGGTTGATGTAGAGCCTGGACTCCGCCGGAGACGAGAAGCCTCTGATCTCAGCCTCTCCCATGTGGCATCTGTCACTACTAACAAATGTGGTAAAGGAAGGGAGAGGGATCTGCCTTTGACCCAATCCTGGTTCAAAAGCCAATAAGACCAGAACCAGAGTGAGCATTTTGAACTTCTTTTTGAGGAAGAGATTGAGAGCCAAAGATATTGGATAGGAAGTAAGCCCTTGCTCTTTTTGGGCACTAGAAAGTTGTGGGAATAACAACCACAACCTACTGCTGGTGCAGGGACCCTCTCTCTGGTTCCCTTGGCCAACAGTGCTGCGACTTCCTCACACGGAAAAGTACCAGATGATCCTCCGATAGGCAGCCATACGATGAAAACATGGCCATAGGTGCAGTCTCAAAGAGGAGGGATTAGC
The DNA here is from genome assembly GCF_031143425.1 of Pleurodeles waltl. NCBI lineage: Eukaryota > Metazoa > Chordata > Amphibia > Caudata > Salamandridae > Pleurodeles > Pleurodeles waltl. The sequence continues at coordinate 774,707,515 of NC_090440.1, read as the reverse complement.
CCCTTCGAACAATCTGCAAAACCCACCTATCTGTAGTGATGGATTCCTAGAGGGGCAGGTGATGGCGAATCCTACCACCAACTGGTCTGGAGTGGGGATGACGGACTAGGAAAGTTTGGAGGATGCAGCAGGGTCAGGGGTGTACTGGGCAGACCTCTGGTTCCCTGTCCCACAAGCCTGTCTGATTCCACGTCCCCAGCCACACAGTGGCTGAACAGCTTGGGTGGCACAGTGGATGGAAAATGGACACAAAAGGGAACCCCTTCCATGGCCACAAAAGGGGCGAAAGGCAGACTGTTGCAGATGAGGGGCAGTCGAAAGGCCGATGGACAGAGCCATAGCCCAGGATTCCTTGAACCTCTCAAGCGCTGAATCCACCTGGTCTCCATAGAGACGGTGCCATCAAAGGGCATGTTCTTAAGGGTCTGCTGGACATCCCCTGAGAAACCAGATCACATGGTGAACTTCGCCTCCCATCAGCAACTGCTCGTGAGATGATAGTCCAGGCCTTCTCTGATACCTGCAGCACGACTGGGAGTTGCCAGTGTATCTTTAAGCTCATCTGCTCTGGGGATTGGATGAGCATCTGTTTTTGTCACCGTGTTGAACCCTCTATAGTCAATACAGAACCTCATTTCTCTTTTCCCATTTTGAGAGTGAGGTTTTGGGATTAAAACCACTGGGCTAGCTCAGGGGCTGCCAAAGTGCTTAATGACTCCTAGGTCCAGCATCTTTTGCACTTCTGCTTTGATGCAGTGTCTAACATGGTCAGGTTGCTAATAGATTTTACTTTTTAAGGGCAAACTGTCACATCATGTGGGCTGGCCAGGTGTTAGAGAGAACAATTCTGAGAACTGTCCTTGGAGGTTCTTACAATCTTCTTTCTGTGACTGAAAGACAGTCAGCAAGGACTACGCCATCAACTGAGCTATCAGCTGCACTGTTGGAGAAGAGGTCACGGAGATAGGGTCACTCTCTTCCTACTGTCCCTCATAAGTGGCCATGAGCAGGGTCATATCAGCCCTGTCATAGTAGAGCTTTAGGTGGTTCACATAAAGCACCCTGAAAGGGCTTCTGGGAGTGCCTAGGTCTACCAGATAGGTGACCTCACCCTTCTTTTCCGCTGTGGTGTGGGACTTCACCGAAAACATGACAAAAGATTTGAGGTCAGTCACAAATGGACCACAGTAGCTCTCTCCGGATCAGCGCATGGGGCGGAAAGAAAAGAACTCATGTCACCGTGCTGAGGAAGCATCTATATCAGACTCCTGACGTCATCACGGCAACCACAGTGCCCACAGACTAGCGAGACACCACCTAACAAGCAACAGGCAAGGCTGCTCGAAGAAAAATCTCTGCAGCCAGTCTGATGCCTGGGGGAAAATTGTAAGGTAAGGAATCTGCAACCAGAAGTCTCTCTCAGATATAAAGGTACTTTATTTTAGTGACAATTACTAAAAGCACTAGCTGCAACCCTTCAATAGGAGGGAAGTAACACACTAAATATGTACTTGAGTAATCAGAGATAAGCATTAAAAGCATTAGAAAACAGTGCAAATAGCAATAGACAATAGTGAGTCTAGAGAAAGCCTAAACCATATTCTAAAAAAATAGAAGGCACATATGGGACCCCCACCTAGGTAAGTAGAGTGTGCAAAGGGGAGCTGGGTGAACCAGGAAACACAAAAACCAGTGTGTCGTTCCTCCCCCCCAGACCACCCAAAATGAAGAAAAGGATATTGTAGGAAAGTAGCCTCTTTCTAGCTTGGTTACCCCCACTTATGGCCTGTTTGTCAGTGTGTTTGTCTGTCTTCACTGGAACCCTGCTAACCAGGACCCCAGTGACTGTGCTCTCTGCTCTAAATTTGATTGCTGGTTAATTTGTATCCCCACAATTGGAATACTGGTGCACCTTTGTAAGTCCCTAGTATATGGTACCTAGCTACCCAGGGCATTGGTGTTCCAGGGGATACCTATGGGCTGCAGCAGTTATTCTGCCACACATAGGTAGCCCATGCAAAGGGTTCTGCAGGCCTGCCATTGCAGTCTGTGTGAACCGGGTGCACGAACCCAGTTATCACTACACTAAGGTGGTCATTACAACCCTGGCGGACGGTGTTAAAGCGGCGGTAGGCCCACCAACAGGCCGGCGGTAAAAAATTTGTAATTACGACTGTGGCGGAAACTGCCATCAAAGACAGCCACTTTAACACTCCGACCGCCACGGCGGTACAAACAAAAAGAGCGGCGGTCACCGTCAACAGACAGGCTGAGGACAAAGTACCGCCCACAGTATCACAACAGGCCAATCCGCCACCTTTTCTGGGGTGGATTCACTGCAGATAAAAACACGGCGGAAACAGGATTCCGAAGGGAAAACTCTCACCTCTACACACCCCACAAGGAACTAGGACACCATGGAACCAGAACTCCAAATTCTCCCTGCGATAGTCTTCCTGCTCCTCTACCAGGAGCACGAACGCCGGCGACGAAGACCACGGTGAGTACTGCACCTATGACACAGGGGAGGGGGGAGGAAAAAACTGTGACACACACAAGCAACACCCCCACCCTCACCCACTACAACACACACACTAATACATATTAATACATGATAGTTACACCGCCCAACCCCCCTGGAAGAATTTAAAGACAAAAGGAAATGAGTGTAACCATTGTAATATATTAAAATCAAGTAGGCAAAAATATATATATACACCATAAACAAAATATACACCAAGCATAGTAGTCCAGGTAGTGCTCCAATTAAGTCAGTGGAACACTGGGCCCACACGGTATGGGCAAGGCCCACACAAGATCCCCGACCATGACGGAGAGAACACTGCAGGGGCATCAGAGAGCAAGAAAACAGGCACCTCAGATGGAGGGAAAGGGGGGGCACCTCAGCCGGTTGAGTGCACAACACCAAATCCACGAGAGGGCCACATGCCCACTGTTCAATCCTGGGGAGTGCAAAGCCACAGTCTCTCAAGTCTCTACAGTGGGTGGGTTGCCCACTGTTCAATCCTGGGGAGTGCAAAGCCACAGTCTCTCAAGTCTCTACAGTGGGTGGGTCGCCCACTGTTCAATCCTGGGGAGTACAAAGCCACAGTCTCTCAAGTCTCTACAGTGAGTGGGTTGCCCACTGTTCAATCCTGGGGAGTGCAAAGCCACAGTCTCTCAAGTCTATACAGTGGTTGGGTTGCCCACTGTTCCATCCTGGGGAATGCAAAGCCACAGTCTCTCAAGTGGATAACAGTCTCCACTGGTTCTGGAGGAGGCAATGTGCCCAGAGTGCTTCATCCTGCTAAGGACAGAGGTAGTGGATGTATCTCTCCGCTGGTTCTGGAGGGGGCTTTGTGCCCAGAGTGTTTCATCCTGCTAAGGACAGAGGTAGTGGATGTATCTCTCCACTGGTTCTGGAGGGGGCTTTGTGCTCAGAGTGCTTCATCCTGCCCATGACAGACTCAGTAGCGTCAGTGCCCTTGGTGCTCAGGGGCCAGGGGTGCTTAAGGCGGCGGTGCCCTGTTCAGCAGTGCTTGAGGTGGCGGTGCCCTGTTCAGCGGTGCTTGAGGTGGTGGTGCCCTGTTCAGCGGTGCTTGAGGCGGCGGTGCCCTGTTCAGCGGTGCTTGAGGTGGTGGTGTCCTGTTCAGCGGTGCTTGAGGCGGCGGTGCCCTGTTCAGCAGTACTTGAGGCGGCGGTGCCCTGTTCAGCGGTGCTTGGAGCGGCAGTGCCCTGTTCAGCGGTGCTTGAGGTGGCGGTGCCCTGTTCAGCGGTGCTTGAGGCGGCGGTGCCCTGTTCAGCGGTGCTTGGAGCGGCGGGCTCCTTTGCAGTGACTTAGCTGCTGGCGGTCCTCTCTGTCCCAGCGGGGCTTTTGCTGGCGGTCCTCTCTGTCCCAGCAGGGCTTGTGCTGGCGGTCCTCTCTAGGCCAGCGGGGCTTGTGCTGGCGGTCCTCTCTAGCCCAGCGGGGCTTGTACTGGCGGTCCTCTCTGTCCCAGCGTGGTTTGTGCTGGCGGTCCTCTCTGTCCCAGCGGGGCTTGTGCTGGCGGTCTTCTCTGTCCCAGCGGGGCTTGTGCTGGCGGTCCTCTCTAGCCCAGTGGGGCTTGTTCTGGTGGTCCTCTCTAGCCCAGCGGGGCTTGTGCTGGCAGTCCTCCCTGTCCCAGCGGGGCTAGTGCTGGCGGTCCTCTCTGTCCCAGCGGGGCTTGTGCTGGCGGTCCTCTCTAGCCCAGCGGGGCTTGTGCTGACGGTCCTCTCTGTCCCAGCGGGGCTTGTGCTGGCGGTCCTCTCTGTCCCAGCGGGGCTTGTGCTGGCGGTCCTCTCTAGCCCAGCGGGGATGATGGCGGTGGCCTCCTGGGCAGCGGGGATGATGGATGTGGCCTCCTGGGCAGCGGGGATGACGGCTGTGGCCTCCTGGGCAGCGGGGATGATGGCAGTCTCCTCCGCCGTGCTGCTTTTCCCAGACTTTCCTGGTTTCTTGTGGCCCTTCCCCACCTTGGAAGGTGTCGCAGCTGACTCCACACTCCCACCGGGACCCCTGGGAGCGGCTTTGGTGGCTAGAGTCTTCCCCCTCTCCCGCCAGGCACTGGCCAACTTTTGATGCTTCACAGGTGGGGAACTGTCTGTGCTGTGGCTCCGTGCCACATTGGCTGCCCTGGTGGCCGGTGTACTCCATATTCCGATGACTTCAGGCACCACTGGTACCGGAGATGTTGTGGCTGAAGTGCTAGTTTGGGACCTAGGAGACGGACGGGGTGGGGGAGGTGTGGGAAAGAGGTCAAGGTTGGACAGGAAAAGTTTCTTGGAGACACTGGGACGGGTAGCTGGAGGGGGTTTGGGAGTGGAGGAAGAGTCGTGGTTGTAGGAGGTGTTCGTTTGGTGACTTTGGGTGAAGGTGCATGCGCTGGAGGCTGTCGTGAGGTGGATGGCTGTTGGGAGGGTGTGTGCCTGCATTTGTGTATCTTGGGAGGTGACGTCACAGGCACACTGGGAGAGGACACAGGGGACATGTGAATGATAGTGGGGTTGGTGACTGCACTTGAGCGGGGTGTGGTGGTGGGTGTGCTGACGATGGCAGTAGTGGCTGTAGATGTAGTGCATGCAGGTGTGAGTGTAGACAAGACTGGGAGGGAGGAGGGAGACGAGGAGGAGGGGGACACAGTGGAGGTAGTGGATGTTGGTGTGTCTGCATGTGTGTGATGCTTGCGTGAGTGCCTGTGGGATGTGTGGTGCTTATGTCTGCCTGAGCTTCCCTTGTGTGTTGAGGTGTGTGCATGCTGGTCTGAAGATGTGCCTGGGATAGGCTGGAGTACAGGGGATTGGGTCTGGGTGGAGGAAGTTGGAGGGGGGAGGCTAGAGACGGGGATAATGGCTGCCATCAGTGCTGAGGCCAGAGTCTGAAAAGCTCGCTGAAGGGCCGCCTGACCAGAATGAATGCCCTCCAGGAATGCATTTGTTTGTTGCAACTGCCTTTCTACACCCTGGATCGGATTCAAAATGGTAGACTGCCCAACAGTGAGGGACCTGAGGAGGTCAATGGCCTCCTCACTGAGGGCAGCAGGGGTGACTGGGGCAGGGCCTGAGGTGCCTGGGGCGAAGGTGATGCCCATCCTCCTGGGTGAGCGGGCATGGGGCAAAGGCTGAGGGGCTGCTGGGAGGGCGGTGCTGGTAGGGGGGGTGGCGGCTGTACCTGTAGATTAGGGGGGCACAGATGTTGCCGCCACCACAAGGGAGCTCCCATCAGAGGACGAGTCCGTGTCGCTGGTGTCAGCTCCTGTCCCCGCTGTGGAGCTCCCCTCGCTCTCCGTCCTACTGGTAAACTCCGAGTCCGTAGTTTCGCCCTCCAGGGCCATGTGGGATGCAGCTCCTTCCTGCTCAGTTGACACTGCTCCTCTGCCTGATGATGCTAATGCACACAAGAACAGGGAGACCACAAAAAGCTGGGGGATGACAGAAGAAAGACATGTTGAGTGCATGCATTACCCCTACCGTTGGCAGACAAGACAGACACTTAAGCCCCCTGCATTATGCTGCCCTCTTGGGCTCCACTGTTCCATTCCTGGGAAATGGCCTACTAGGCTATGGACGACATATGCACACATGGATGACACAGGGGCATGACTAGGTGTACTTGGCACTCTACAAAGGTGGGGTGGGGTGCCACATGGCCTGCCTTACGGAGGGACCTTGCCTACTAAACTCGCCCTGGCCTAGGGAAACCCACAGCCCACCTCCCCCACCCAGACCCCTCCACTGCGTGCAAAATCATCAGGATGAGAGAGTACTCAGCCCCTTGTGGCTGCTGTGATGCCCTCAAGCGCCCATCCAACTCCGGCTACGCCACCGCCAGGATCCTGAACATCAGGGTGGTCATGGTGCGACAGGCACTCCTCCCACGTTGGGAGGCCATCCCCAGCTCAGCCTCCGCCGTCTTCTTGCTCCAGCGGCGAATGTCCTCCCATCTTTTCTGGCAGTGGGTGCTCCGTCTGTGGAAGACCCTCAGGGTCCGGACGTCCTTGGCGATGGCACGCCAAATATCTTTTTTCTGGTGGGCGCTGACCTACATGATTTGTACATGGGGAAGATAAACTTATTACCAACTGCACCATCACAGTCATTGGACCCCATCCCTACCCTTGCCATGTGGCACATGCACTCACTGTCATTTCATGCACGCCGCATTCTCCCCCCTTCCTTCTTACATCCACCCCTCTCCACACAGGCATAGCCCATACAGCATGCTCCCAGTGTACTTACCTGTTTGTCTGGAGGACCGTAGAGTAGCGTGTACTGGGGGAGGACCCCATCCATGAGTTTCTCCAACTCATCCGAAGGAAGGGGCCCTTTCCCCAGACACTCAAGCCATTGTCTCTTCCAGACCGAGGTCACAGCAGCACTTGCAGTGTAGGTCCTCTCCTGTCGAAGATCAGGTATCGAGTGATTGAACAGATAGAAAATGGCCATCACGTCCGCGGCGGTGTGTACCGTCACCGCCGGCGTACATCGTCATTGGCTCCTGGGACCCATAGGGTCCAATGTTAACCAATGCAGCATTGCGCCGCGGTCTTCGACTGCTTACCGCGACGGTGCCTGCGCAGTTACCTCACATCCAATTGTCCCACTTTACAGGTCAGGCAGCCGCCATTTCAGGGGCCCACATGGCTTCATTTTTAACTGCGTCACACATACCTAGGCCTAGCCTCAACACACATACAGTCCACTTTTTGGATTATGATTGGTGTTCTGTGTAAGCTGTGGGTACGTACCTTTGAGTTGTTTGACGCTGTGCTCGCTGTTGTCCTTCATAGGCACTGTCCGCTGGGACATGTGAGGAGATGGCAGCATCCTCCGGTGTACCGACCGTTGGTGGACCTGTCAACAATGGAGGAAAGACATGTGATCATCACATACAGGCTTGACCGTGTCACAATCCAGGAACTGTGTTCCCAGCTGGAGCCAGACCTGATGTCAGCTATCCGACATCCCACAGGAATCCCCCCTCAAGTGCAGGTGCTGTCAGTGCTCCATTTCCTTGCAAGTGGGTCATTTCAAACAACAGCGGCCATAGCATCAGGGATTTCCCAGCCTATGTTTTCCAACGTGATATCCAGAGTGTTGTCTGCCCTGCTGAAACACATGCGGAGCTACATCGTTTTCCTTCAGGTGGAGGATTTGCCTACAGTGAAAGGTGATTTCTATGCCCTGGGACGTATCCCCAACATCATAGGTGCCTTTGATGGGACCCATGTGGCTTTGGTTCCCCCCCCCACAGGAGTGAACAGGTGTACAGAAATCGGAAGAGTTACCATTTAATGAATGTACAGATGGTATGTTTGGGAGACCAGTACATCTCCCATGTTCATGCCAACTTCTCTGGATCAGTGCATGACGCCTACATCCTGCGGAATAGCAGCATCCCTTAGGTGATGGGTCAACTCCAGAGGCACTGTGTGTGGCTATTAGGTGAGCACCTGGAAGCAAGACAGTGGGAATGGTTGTCTGGGTCTGGGGATATCCCTACACATTAGTGTGTGTCTAACAGCTGTCCCTCGCCATTTGCAAGTGACTCTGGTTACCCCACCCTGTCATGGCTACTGACCCCAGTGAGGAATCCTAGGACAAGGGCAGAGGAATGCTACAATGAGGCCCATGGGCGAACTAGCAGGGTGATCGAACGGACCTTCGGCCTCCTGAAGGCCAGGCTCACGTGCCTCCATATGACAGGTGGATCCCTATTCTACTCACCAAAGAAGGTGTGCCAGATCATCGTGGCCTGCTGTATGCTTCACAACTTGGCTTTGCGACGACAGGTGACTTTTCTGAAGGAGGATGGTCCAGATGGTGGTGTTGTTGCAGCTGTGGAGCCTGTGGACAGTGAAGACGAGGAAGCAGAAGAAGAAGACATGGACAACAGGGACTCAGTGATTCAGCAATATTTCCAGTGAAACACAGGCAAGAATACAAACCTGCCTACTACATGTACTTAAACACTACTACCTCTCTACTGTCTGTCGTTTTCACCCAGTGTATGGTCACTGAGTTGTCACTTTCCCTTACGATTTCACAGATGTGGGTCCCAATGTGTGACATCTGCTTTGATTCCTCATGGACGACAGCTGTGTGACATAGGTATGTTGACATTACAAATGAAAGAGCTTTATGCCACAGTAATTGCTAATACACTGTTCCGAAATCACAGACTGACTCCAGATTGTTTTGTGGTTTAACGGTGTTTTTTTAGTGCTCAATATTGGAGGGGGTAGCAAAATGGTGAGGGGTGATGGCGGAGGAATGTCCATGGCAGAGTCCAGTCTATTAGTCTCACAGGTGCATTGCCAAAATGGACATAAGAAGTGGAGCTGGGGCAGTTTAAGGATGGACAGGGTGACAAAGTGGGACAGAAGGATGACATTCAGGGTGGTCTCATTTCTTGGTGGGGGTCTTGGCATTGTTCTCTGTCTTTGTCCTGGATCTCAGGGACCGTTTGCGAGGTGGTTCTCCCTCTACAGGGGGTGGGGTACTGGTGTGGTGGTCCTGTGGCGGTGCCACCTGTGCACTAGCGCCGGCAGAGGTGGTGGGCAGTTCATCCTCCAGGCTAGTGTCAGGGGCCCCTTGTAGTGCCACAGTGTCCCTCCTGGTGTTGAGTACTTCCTTCAGCACCCCTACGATGGTGCCCAGGGTGGAATTGATGGCTCTGAGTTCCTCCCTGAAGCCCAAATACTGCTCCTCCTGCAGGCTCTGGGTCTCCTGAAACTTGGCCAGTACCGTTGCCATCGTCTCCTGGGAGTGGTGGTAGGCTCCCATGATGTTGGAGAGGGCCTCGTGGAGAGTGGGTTCCCTTGGCCTGTTCTCCCTCTGTCGCACAGCAGCCCTCCTAGTTCCCCTGTGTTCCTGGGCCTCCGTCCCTTGGACTGTGTGCCCACTACCACTGCCCCCAGGTCCCTGTTGTTGTTGGGGTGGTGGGTTAGCCTGGGTTCCCTGTAGTGGTGGACACACTGCTGATTGAAGTGTCCTGGGGACGGAGGTATGGGCCCGCTGGGTGGGTGCTGTGCTGGTGTTTCCAGAGGAGGGAAGCTCTGTGGTGGCCTGTGCCAGTGTGAGGGGAACCGACTGTCCCGAGGTCCCCAATGGGCCAGGCTGGTCATCAAGATCCAGTTGGACAGAGCTGCTGTCATCACTGTGGGCCTCTTCTGTTGGTGGTGTGGACATGTGTGGACCCTCCTGTCCGGTGACGTTGGGTAGGAGTCCTGCAGGGATATAAAAATATGTTTATTGCATCTCTGTGTGCCATGGTGTGCAATGGGTGGGTGACCGTGTACCCCAGTGCTTGCATTCCTGTGTGGGACCTTGTGTGATGATGGTTTAGGGGGGTGAATGGGTATGTGCAGTGGCCATTCTTTAGTGATGGGTGTCCATGCTTTGTTGTTGCATGCAGGGCTTGGTGTTGGGATGGGTGGGTTGTGATAGTGGGACATTTGTGAGGAGTAGGAGTGATGGGGGTGAGGGTGGGGGTATGTGCTGGCCTGCAGGTAGGGTGGGGGATGTAATAGTTAAGATTTAACTAACCAGAGTCCATTCCTCCAGCTACTCCTGCGAGGCCCTCAGGATGCAGAATCGCCAAGACCTGCTCCTCCCATGTTAGTTGTGGGGGAGGAGGTGGGGGTCTGCTGCCAGTCCGCTGAACCGCAAGGTGGTGTCTTGAGACCACTGAACGCACCTTCCCCCGTAGGTTGTTCCACCTCTTCCTGATGTCATCCCGATTTCTTGGGTGCTGTCCCACTGCGTTGACCCTGTCCACTATTCTTCGCCATAACTCCATCTTCCTTGCAATGGAGGTGTGCTGCACCTGTGATCCGAATAGCTGTGGCTCTACCCGGATGATTTCCTCCACCATGACCCTGAGCTCCTCCTCCGAGAACCTGGGGTGTCTTTACCGTGCCATGGGGCGATGTTGGTGATGTGTGGTGTGGTGCGTGGGCTGATAAGTGTGCTGATATGTAGTGGTATGTAGTGTGAGGTGCGTAGAAGGTATGTGGGTGATGGTGTTGTGTGCCTGTGGATGCTAGTATTGTTGATGGTGGTGTCTCTCTCTAGCCTTCTCTCAGTAATTATGGTCATAGGGGTTCGTGGGTGATGTGGGTGTGTGTTTTATATTGTATTGGGTGTGTGGGAGTGGTGTGTGTATGTGTATCAGGTGTGTGTATTTCAAATTGTCCAATGTGGCTGTGTTTTGTATGTGTGTGTGTATTTTGAGCGCAGCGGTGTGTACCGCCAATGGAATACCGCAGTTGAAAGACCGCCGCGTGGATTCGTAGGACGTGATGGTGTGGGCGTATTTCTGTTGGCGTGACAGTGGAGGTTTTGTTATCGCCAGTTTATCACTGACCTTTGGTGTGGCGGACTTGTGTGGGTGTCTGAATATTGGTGGATTCCGTGCTATGGGTCATAATAGCTGTGGCGGATTACCGCGGCCGTGGCGGTGTGTTGGCGGTCTTCTGCACGGCGGTAAGTGGCTTTTACCGCCAATGTTGTAATGACCGCCTAAGTCACCCCTATGGTAGGCCCTCTCAGCCCAGAGGACAGGGTGCAGGTATCTGTGTGTTATGGCACCCCTGCATGAGCAGAGGTGCCCCCACGAACTCCAGCCCCATTTTCCTGGACTTTGTGAGTGCAGAAACGCCATTTTACATGTGTACTGGACATAGGTCACAACCTATGTCCAGCTATATAATGGTAACTCCGTACCTGGGCATGTTTGGTATCAAACATGTTGGAATCATACCCCAATACTTTTGCAAGCATTGGTTGTATGATTCCATGCACTCTAGGGGCTCCTTAAAGGACCCTAAGCATTGCTCCTACCAGACGCCTAGGGTTTTCTAGGAAGCCCTTGGTGCTGCCACCCCTCAGACAGGTTTTCTGCCCTCCTGCTGCTTGAAAAACCTGAAGCCCAGGAAGGCACAACAAAGGATTTCCTTTGGGAGAGGGGTGTTACACCCTCTCTGTGGAAATAGGAGTTACAGGCTTGGAGGGGTAGCCACTCCAAGCCACTGGCATGCTTTGAAGGGAACATTTGCTGGCCCTCATGCATAAGCCAGTCTACACTTGTTCAGAGACCCCAAGGCTCTGCTCTGGAGTAAAACTGGACAATGGAAAGGCGAGTGCCCACTCCCCTGTCCATCACCAACCCTGGGGTGTTGCTCAGAGCTCCTCCAGAGGGTCCCTGGGTTCTGCCATCTTGAATCCAAGGTTGGCAGGGAACTCTGGGAGCCTCTGAGTGGCCAGGCCAAGCAGGTGATGTCAGAGCCTCCTCCTGACCAGGTGACCAGTCCACTTTTCAGGGCTATTTAGGGTCTCTCCATGGGGTGGGTCCTCAGATTCAGCTTGCAAGATTCCAGCAGGATTCCTCTGCAACCTCCACTTCAACTTCTCACCCAGGAAACTGCATCTGGACCTCCAGGAACTCACAAATCTGCATCCACGAAGAAGACTCTGCCTGCAACATTGTTTCCATGGCTCCTTCCAGACTCTTCAAAATTTTCCTGGACAGGTCGAATTAGTGCCGGGGGAGTGGTAGTTACTCACTAGAGTCAGTCCTCCGGGTATTCCAGTCAGGCCCTCAGGATGTCCCAGACCTTCTCCTCCCATGATGTGAGCTTGGGGGAGGAGGTGGGGTCCCACTGACAGTCTTATGCAGGCTATCTGATATTGTGAAGCCATGGAACACACCTTCCCCTTAAGGTCATTCCACCTCTTCCTGATATCCTTCTTTGTGTGTGGATGGCTGCCCACTGAATTGCCCCATTGCACTATTCTCTGCCATAACTCAATTTTCCTGGCTATGGAGGTTTGCTGTACCTGTGCTCCTAAGAGTTGTGTCTCTACCCTGATGATTTCAGTGACCATGACTCTGAACTCATCATTTCTGAAGCGTGGGTCCCAAGAAAGTAAAAGATAACCAAACCCTAAAGTGTGGTCCATACACCATTTGTGCCAAGGTATGATTCATGAAGGGCCAGTGAATGGCGTCAAAATCTTTCTCAGCGTCGAGAGACCAGTAGGTGGGTATTCTGTCTATGGATAACTGTCATCAGCCAGTCATGGAGCCTATGCAGGTTTTCCCTGGTACAGCGTTTTGGCATGAAGCCGTATTAATCATTGTGTATCAGCAAGGTGATCACTCTGAGGAGTTTGGTGCCTAAAATGTTGCCAAGGACTTGGGTCTCTCCATTTTTCAGGGAAATCGGTTGGTAGGAGCCACAAGAGGTCAGGGGGTTGCCTTACTTAAGCCTGGCCACAATTGTGGCCTTTTGAAGGTCTGGGGGAAGTATCCCCTCCTCCTGCACCCTACAGTAAAGCTTGAGCATGTAGATCTACCCGTTTCTTAAAAGATTCAGCGGGGAGGCCAATCAGTCCCGGAGTTTTCCCACTGCTTGGTGAGCTTTCTTCTTCTTAAATTCAACAATGTTTTGAAGTCTATCTCGCACTGTTGCCTTGTATAATTCCCACAGCATGGCGGGGGATGTCACTGAGCCTACACTGGTAATGAAATGCAGCTCAGTTTCAGTATGTACCGCATGAATCGAAGATTCGTCGGTGAGTTCCCAAGCATTGAGTCTCCACACCCGGGAAGTGTCCCAAGGTTTTGCATGAATGTCACTCATAGGGGAGAGTAGTCCGAGAGTCCCTGTACCAAATATTCTGCCCTGTCTATCGTGGCTACCTCCCTGGCTGGTGCAAGGAAGTAGTAGAGTCTGGAGTAAACATTGTGTACTCCAGAATAGTAAGAAAAGGTAAGACCAGGGGGTGGAAACAACTCCATAGGTCAGTGAGGCCCAGTGTGTCTGCAAAATAGGCCAGGGGCGTGTTCTTGGGCTGGTGCACTGACGCACACGTTCTATGTCAGGGGGTCATCTCGTTATTGAAAATCATCTCCCACTATATGTAGCGCCGATTGGGTTTCAAGTAGAATATTGGTGAGGTTAATTAGTGTGTATGCTTGAAGTCGGAGGGAGGACGGGTGGGCATAAGCACTAATCAGGGTCACTGCTGTCCTGCCCCATGTTCCCTGAGCTGCTGCATAGGTTCCTAACGGATACAGCTAGAGTTGCTCCACCTGGAATAGTGGGGACTTCCTAATCAATAGCGCCATATCTTGGTCAGAAAATTAAGAAGCTTGGCAATGATGGTGTGGGGGGGTGGCACCAGGAGGGGACTGACCCAGCAGGGCTCTATGTGCCCTTTTGATCACAAAACTGGAGAAGAATTTGTCATCAGGAAAAGTGGCTCTGAGCCATGCAGAAAGAAATCTTGCGATGGAGGTGCCCTCGACCCCTTGCTGGGAACCTAACAAAGCAGAGGTTGCTGTGCCTGATGCAATTTTCTGCATCTTCAATCCGCCACATGACCTCCATATCCAAGCACCCACCACCAGCAACACAGGGACACTGGGTGCAGAAGTCAAAGTTGAGCAATTTTAACGTGGCTCCTATGGAGACAGGGGGCATTTGGAATCAGATCTACCTGCAGGTAAGTACCTGCATCTTTGGGGGGCAAACCTGGGGGGTTTAGAGGACCACAGGGGGGGATTGGGGGAGTTTATCAGGTCATTCACACTGCAGGAGTCGTCGTGGAGGACAGAAGAAGTCATCCAAGGGTAGGCACTTGCTCAGAATCAGCTGGGAATCCTCTCCAGTCGTTTGGGCCACCCAGTCACAGGCTGTGGGCATCGGGTGCAGAGTGGACATAAATGGCGGATCCGGGGAGTCTCTGGAGTCATGTCACGGAGTTTCTTTTTGGACAGGTCTGCTGTCCACGGTAGTTCTTGGTCCTTTCGAGTGCAGGGCAGTCCTCTGGAGCTTGGCAGAGGTCACTGGACCTGCTGAATGCGTCGCTTTTCTTTTGCAGGTTATTTGAAGCAGGAGACAGGCCGGTAGGGCTGGGGCCAAGTCAGTTTTCTCCTTTCCTTTTCTGCTGGGAGTTCAGCTAAGCAGTCCTTCTTTTTCTTTTGAGGTCATCAGGGATCTGATGTGCTGGGTTCAGGGAAGCCCTTAAATCTTGGCTTTAGGGGCCTTACATGGGCCAGAGGGCAGAAGCCAATGGCTACTGTCCCTGAGGGTGGCTACACCCTTCTTGTGTCCACTCCCTTTGCGTAGGGGGACACAAACCTAACCCCCTATTGTTCCCTATCCTCCAAACCAAGATGGAGGATTCTGCAGCGAGGGGGGTCACCTAAACTCTGGACACCTTAAGGGTGGTCCTAGGTGGGGGGGCGTCACTCCTCCCTGCTTTCCCTGCATTGAAGGTTTGCACCCTGCCGCTGAGGGTGTGTGTTTAGTGCCTACTTGGGGCCCCGCCAGTGCTCTTCCAAACCCCCCAGGTCTTCCCTCTGAAACCGCTGGTACTTACCTGCCAGCAGACCAAGTTCTGAGTGCCCCCTGTCACCATAGGAGCCCACGTTAAGTTGGCTCCTCCTTGACCTCTGCACCCGACCGGCCCAGTGTTGCTGGTGGTGGGTGTTTGGGGTTAACTTGAACCCCCAATGGTGGACTACCTAAAGCCCGGAGACAGGAACTGTAAGTTGTGTAGTTACCTGCAAAACTGTATTATCTTTTCTTCCCCCAGAAACTGTTGAAAATTGCAGTGTCCACTTTTAAAATAGCTTTTTGCCATTTTAAACAAAATTGTATACATTGTCGATTCCATTTAAAGTTCTGGTGATATATATGCAAAGTACCTTTTATGTACTTACCTGCAAACTAAAGCCTGTGGAGTGCATGAAGTGGATTAGATTGGAGTGATTTGATTGAAATGGCTTAGATTGGGGTGGGGTGAATTTGATAGGAGTGAAATGGACTGAGTGGGGTGGACTAAACTGGAGAGGGGTAGTCTAAACCGGAGTAGATTGGATTGGGGTAGAGTAGACTGAATGGGCCTGAGGTGGACTGAGGTGAAGTGGATTTGATCAGATTGTTTTAGATTGGAGTGAGACAATTTTTTTGGATTGGAGTGTGGCAGGTTATTTTGCATTGGAGTGGGGCAGATTGTTTTGCATTGTCGCTGAGCTAATTCTGTTTCACACTCAAAGGAATATCAAAATCATTATATTCCTGCATGCAGAGAATGTTTCTACTTTATTAACTGGTTTGTTCACAGGTAGACAAATTGCTAAAGGCACAACCTGGCCAAATTTCATAGCAACCTCAATACTGGGTTGGGTATGCATTGTTGCACTTACTAGAGGCTCCAATGTGTTGATGTCGTTTATTTTGTTGTGACTCTGGTTAAAATGTGTGAGTCATGCACTCCGCTCTGCAAAGTCTTCAGTACTCCTGGAGATCCTGTTATCACTTAGTTCCAAATAGCAACTACAAATACAAAACACTGTAACAGCCTTGCTATCACAGGAGCCCACTTACTTTTAACACCAGTACATTTGTAGTGGTATGATATCCGTATTTCATAAATAAAGTTGCAGGTATTTGAAAATTGACAATTAGGATAACCCAACATTACTACGAACATTATGAAGGTTACATTGCAGGGCATACATGCCATCACAAGTGCCGAAACCTAATGTCTATTGTATCCCTGTACTTACCTTTTGCAGCTTGGGGAGATTGTTGATCATGACTGAGGAACTCCAAGTTGTTCAAGTCTGATGTGACCCCCATGATCTATTAGTTATCTGAGCAACAGTTGTCCAGCAGCAGCTGTTTCACCTGGGGGGGGGGGATGGAGAGAGAGAGAGAAAGAGAGAGAGAGAGAGAGAGAGAGAGAGAGAGAGAGAGAGAGAGAGAGAGAGAGAGAGAGAGAGAGAGGGAGTATGACCTGAATGTTGAATGTCCCAACCTTTACTCACGCGGGTAGCTGATTAAATGAATTGCTAGCTAGATGTGCTCTGGTAGTGCAGTGAGAGAACTTGCTGGGAGCGGACTGCACACCTGGGTCTAATATTAACTGCTATGAGCAATAGAGTAACATAATATGGAATTGATTGACACTGTAAACAACCGGACATCTCAGGTGAGGTGCAAATGATTAAAGCAGTCCCTGTGAGCTGAGAATGGGGTAAACAGGCTTTGGCATTCGGTTTCCAAACCTTGTGGTATGCTTACTGTTGTATGTACAGTGAAAACTCCCACAAACAAACATGAGCCTGTTGTGGCTCAGAGAAATTCAGACAGAACGACTTAAGCAGCTCACAACTCTAAAAAACAAAACAAAAACAAGTTGTACTGTTTCTAAACCCAAAAACAAAATCAGTTTAGGTGTGCCTCATCCAAGTATATCAGTGTGGCTGGAAAACTAACTGACTAGTGAATACTGTCTGGGCAATTCGTACAGCAACAAAATGGGAATGCCTGTACAACATCAATAGTGTATTTGAAACACCCACAAGGTACCCTTATCCATGGACACTGGAAAGGTGTTTTACTATGCAAAATGGTGATATCTTTATCGATTGATGGAAAAAGCCCAAATTATGTAGGCAAAGCTCATTTGATCTACTTGAACAATACTGCCAGATTGTGTTTGTTTTCTGTCAGATGTCTTTGTAGTCAAGAAGCACCAGACAAGGGTGCCTACTGTCTACGTTGCTCTTTCTGGAACATGAAAAAAATTAACAGAGAAGATTAAGCAGTCTCTGTATAGGATGGTATTGACATTATGACAAATTATGCTGCGCCATGATACCTAAAGAAATAATGTGTAAAGTATTTCTGCAACACACTCAGAGTAAGACAAAAAGACTCCACACAGGTTTATAAAAATAGGTTGTTTTAAACACATTATGGCCAAAACAATAAAATTCCAATTTATGCTTTTCAATATATGAGCATTTTTAAATATGAGGAAAAACAGTGTTACAAAAAACCTTCACTCCTCACAGATTATTTACAGTAATGTTCAAAGCTGTGAGTGCCGGGGCGAGCACTAAATGACTAAGGCAAGACAAAGCTATCTTTCTAAAAGTGGCATTTTCAAAATTGTAATTTAAAATTCAACTTTACCATAAGAGAGGATTTTTCATTACAATTCCAGAGACAACAAACATGAATTGGTTAACTGTTCCCATTCAAAATATATCACTTATTAGATGTAATAAGGCCACACCAACATTATCATATAGGAAGAGCCTGTCTTACAGCATTGAAAAACGTATTGAAGAGTTTTCCCTACCAGGACATGTAAAACTTAAAAGTACATGTTATACTTTTTAAATATACCTAACCTTGCCCTCTGGGCTCTCCGGGGCCTACCTTAGGGGTGGCAATTGCATTAAAAAGGGGAGTTTGGGACTGGGAAAAAAGTTGAAATGGCAGTTCAGAAAAATGCCCATGTAGGCTGCAATGGGAGGCTGGAGGCAGGTTTGCCGGACTACTTAAGTGGGAGGCACAGTCAGTGCAGCAGACCCACTAGCAGCATTTAATTTGCAGATCCTAGGTCCGTGTATTACCACTTTACTAGGGGCTTATAAGTAAACTAAATATGCCACTCATGGATAAACCAATTCTACTATGTCTTAAAAAGAGAGCAGAACCACCACTGTAGCAATAGTAAAGTGCACAGGGTCTTAAAATCCAATAAAAGCAGGGTCAGAAAACAAGAGGGTGAAGGCAAAAAGTCCAGAGATGACCCTGCAGAAAGGGCCAAGTTCAACAATAAGCAACAAGCTATAAAGCAAATGAATATTTCACAGAAAGGCCTTCTTTTGATGTTGGGATACAGTATTATTAAATACTTTATTCGGTATGAAAACATTCAACCATAAAAGCACAATACAATACATAAAACCAAATTAGCAATAAATCAATGTATAAAAATATCAATCCAAAATTCATAAAAAAAAATAAAAAAAAACATCAATATTAAAAATGATAAAAAACATTCTTAAAAGTACTCTAAATTATTGCGCCAAGTGATAGCTCCCTTCAGAAAAGATCCCAGTACCCGCCACACCAATACATCAGAAACCATTTACAGCCACAAAAAGGCAGGGCAATATTGCACAAAACCTTTGGGCTGCAGCAGGGGGAATAAAAAATGACGCCTAAAAGGTGCATAAAAAACACAAAACAATGTAAAATGAGTCAAAGTCTTCAAAGACACCCCGTCACAGGGACAAGGTCCAATGGATTTTTCATCATACTGGCCTAGCGGGAAGCATAAATTACTTCTAATAACCCTAAGGCGAAATCGTGTAATAAGAGACCTTTCCCTCACATCACTTATCTCTAAAAGATAGGGCTCAGGGCCCACCCCCATCTTAAGTATGACAAAATCCCTAACAGATTTTTTCCTTAAAATCTCCTCCTCCCTTTTGGACCCCAGGGTTCTCATAAAATTATCCTTTACCCAGTTTTTAGCACGACTAATCAGACCCTCGGAGTCTCAAACATATCAGGCCGCCCCAGTTCATAGGCCACCTTTCTTATATACATCAGCCTGGGGATATTCTTCACAAGATCACAAGCCAAGCAATCCCGTAAAATCTCTCTATTAAAAGAGACATACTCATTAGTCCAAATAGAGACCCATTACAAGAGGGGGGCAAGCTGGATGGTGTCTTGTACAAACTCAAGATCTAATAAAAAATGAAGGCAAAAACCAGAAGTGTTTTGGCCGAATCCCAGTAACCTTCTGCAAAAACGATTTTCTTCTACAGCAAGGGCTCAGGTGTCCAAATACCCCCAAAGTGCAGCACCATACAACAGGACTGGGAGACATTTCCCCCTGTAAACTTCGAACACAGACTTAATGGGTTTGTTTCCTACTCTAGCAGCAAAATCAAATGTAGCACCAACTGTAGCATAAAAAAGCGTTCCTCTTCCAGCAATACAGTGTTTCCATGTACCTTTATCATCAAAGATAATCCCTAAATAGGGGAAGTCATGGACCCTGCTAATAGTTTGCTCTTTGATCTTCAACTCCCCCACCCAGCTAAGAGGTTTTCCGCAGACCATAAAATGTGATTTTTTTCAATTAATCTCTAAGTTCAGAGCTGACATAAAAGAATCATAGGCTCTAACAGCTTCACGGAGGCCATTCATAGTGCGGGCCATAAGGACAGCATCATCCGCATAGATCAATACAGGGACACTATTACCATTAACCTTAGAAACATCCCTACAGTGTTCCACCAAAAAATAAAACAATCCATTTGTATATAAAAGAAAGAGAATAGGAGCCAGGGCACAACCCTGGCGTACGCCCCTATTAAGCTTGAAAGCATGTGAACACTCCCCATTTGTCCCCACCCTCACATTTGCAACCGTTACTAAGTGGAGGTACAGAAGCAACTCCACAATGTTAGGGTCCATCCCTAACTGATTAAGCCTCTCCCACCTGTTTAGCCCGATTTACCTTATCAAAGGCACAGCTGAGGCCCATAAAGGCAAGATAAAGGGTGCCCCTCTTGGCTTGAGTATATTTCCCAATCAGCATCAGCAGATTTAGGCACTGTTCCCGGGTACCAAGCCTTTCCCTGAAGCCGTACTGGGCCCGGCTCAGAATTTCATTATCGGCCATCCGGGCCTCAATGCACCTTAAGATAATCCGACCCATGAATTTTGCTGAAGAATCAAGGAGGGAAATAGGGCGATAAGACTTGGGATCATTCCAGTCTCCCTTTTTAAACACTGGGATGATACAGGCCGATCTCCAAGAAGCGGGAATTCCCACAGTGACTGCGGCATTGAGGACATTTAGCAGGATAGGCGCCCTTAACTGAGGACAGGATTTATAAAGATCCATGGAGAACTAATTCGGGCCTGGAGTTTTGTTACTGGCGCTACCCTGGAGTGCCACCCTCACCTCATGAAGTGTAAACCTAAGAGCTAGATTGGGAGACACATCAGACTCTCCATCCCAGTTATTTCTGAAGGGGCTTCCCTGAAAAAGTCTGCAGAAATAATTTACCCAGACCTCCGGGCAATATTGCAGCCCAGGCCCTCAGATGTTTCAGTTTCAAAAGCCCCTATTTACAACCTTCCAAAACAAGCCAGGGTTTTTAAGCACTGTTGCACGCTCCAATTCCGCCCAGGCTATTTCCTTAAGTTTTAGCTTTCTGTCCCATAGAGCAATTTTAGATTTAACCATTGCATCTCTGACTAGGGCCTTATCTCTGGGTTGTTCTTTTAGGGCCTTCTTCAAGTTTTTCTTAGCGCCATAACAGGCCTTACTGAACCACCCACACCTGTGCTTACTGGGGGATGAATAACTGATAATAGACAGTCTTTAAAGGATATGTTTATACTGAGCATCGCAGCCATAACTTCCTTTGGACTGTAAGTCTCTGCCAGAAGTATACCCGTGATCAGATTTGGATTATCACCCACAACCCTTTCTATAACTTGCTGGGTATTTATCTGTTTCCAACCAACTCTCCTGCCCTGATCTTTTATCCTCACTGATGCAGGCCCACCCCGTCCTAGTTTACATAAGGCCACTGGGAGATTAAACCAGACTGTGAGGGGGTTATGATCACTAAGGTGCTTCCCTAGCACCTCTCCTCCTATCACCAGGTCTTTTAGTGGTGGGGACACAAAGATATAATAAATTATTGAGCCAGACCCTCTACCTGCAAAAGTTGGGAGCTGGTAAGTGTCCACCACCTCAATATCACAGATATTCAGAAGGCCCATCTTCCTTAGTCCCTTAATCAAAACCCTACCTCTAGAATCCTGTACACCTTCTGCCAAGTGGTCCTCACAATCAGAATCAAAAAGATTCACCACTGTTCTAAGTATTCCTATCTTTGCATTAAAATCTCCCGACACAATAGCACAGAATTCCAGCCCCACCTCCTCCATTCTACACTTCAGTACCTGAAGAACTGAAAAAAGGGCCCTGATTTGGCATCCCATATCCCAGACAGCGTTATAAAAATTACCAAAAAACATGGAAGCTGTTTGGAAAAATTACCCAGACAAGCAATATACCCTGATGGTTACAATTAATTTGAAATGCACCCACTATTTTTGAGAAATGGATTAGGGTAATCAAACCACCTTTAGAGCGGCCTCCAAGAGACCGCGCAGCCAGGACTGTAAATTTGTTATATCCATCCCATGCAGCCTGCCCAGCCGACCAGGTTTCTTGAAGCATAATAATATCATAGTTAGCCAGGAACCTGACCCATGCCTGATCAGATAGCTTAGCATCATACCCTGCAACGTTCCATGAGATGAGGCAATACTTCGTAGTCTTCTCCTCCTGCACCACCCTAGACATATCAGCATTAGGGGATACTACCAGGTTCACTGTGTGTCTCCTAGCACATCGTCATTCCACCCCTTCCAAGTCAGGGTCTCTAATGTAATCAACTCTCCTACTGGGTGGCTGCAGGGCACTCTGACCTAGGGGGAGATTCCTACCGATTTCAGGTAAAAACTCAGCACCTTGCCGCATATGAATATAAAAATAGCCCAAAGGGACCATGCCAATTTTATCCACTCTTGAGGAGGCTAGGCTATACGTAGAGAGAAGCCGTTTGGCCAGGCCAGGATATCTACAATTTATAATAATACAATCCTCATTACCCTCTTTTTTTTGGGGCCCAGTCAATTCTTCTAACAAACAAAATGTCCCTGAGGTCCTTGCATGCAAAGTCACACTTTTTGCTCAGCCAATGGCCAGTCTTGTTTTTTAGTTGATCCATGGATTCACTGGTGCCAGGGGCAAGAGCAGGAACGTTTGTCAACACCACCACATAGGGGGCACAGGCCGGGGGGAGCTCCAAACGGACCAACGGGGATTTTTCTTCAACAAGTACTGGTTATGATTTTCACCATTCTGTTGTGAATTCCCCCCAGTTGCCACAAACCCACTATCAAGTTGCCTGCCACCGCTAGATCTAGTTACTGCCCTCCCATCTGTTGATTGGACAATTGATGGAACCGGCACAGACTCAACACATGCGCCCTGAGCCCCAGGTTTTAATTTTTTTTCCGGTTTCCGTGTCACTCTCTTCAAAGCCCCAGAAGCATCCTCCTGCAAAAACCCTCCTCACTTGGTTGATACAAACAACTGGGGGCCACGTAACCACCTGTGAATTGGCTAACCCTCTCCTGCTCACATAACCGGGAGACAGCTTTTTCAATAGCCAATAGTTTCACCACAGCTGGAGACAAGCTGGCCTCAATCATCTCCTTAAATTTTGACAATATATTAGTTACATCACACCCCAAAGGATGGCGAGAATCTGTACCATTATTCAGCCCCATAGAGCTTTTTAAAAAGGGATGATTTCACTTTGGCCCCGCTTTCTTCAAAATCTTTTTCTTTCTCGGGGAGGGATACAGTTATCTCGGGAGCAGGTCTGGGGAGGGGCCAACAGGAGACTTTTCCTCGAAGCCCCCGGACCACCAAGATTCCCTATTACAGCAGGTTGGGTGGTCCCAAGAGCAGTGCATTGATCTCTCCCAGAATGAGCCGCCTCCTCATCCAGGGCCCAGAGGGATCATTAGCTACAGAAACATGGCGCCAATCATCCATCTCCATGGAGAGCCTCCTCTACGCCAGATCGATCTCCTTAGTCACAACCCCAACAGCTCTGGCAATGAAATAATCCAACGTGGTATTTAAGCTCCCCTGCCTTCCACCACCACTCAGGACTCCAGTTTGCTGCCCCCTCTTCCTAACCATCTTCACAAGAGATGTGTCGTAACTGGACAGGTCAGGAGCAGTCACAGATAAAGAAAAAAGGGATCAATAACTCAGATTTCACAAGGGATCTCAGACACTAATAATAGATTAGTCACAGACTCACCCTCCATACAGGAATTAAGGGGGGGGGGGCCAGCCCGGCCTCTGTCGGTCAATGCCGGGCGAAGGACGGGTCCGCCCTTGGCCCGGGCTTAGCCCGGGCACTGTCCGCACGCGTCCCACGCAGCGGTAGAGTGTTTCGCGCTACGTAGCGCTGACAGGGCTTGCTCCGCCCCCAGCCTCAGCTCCAGCAACATTCTGGGACACGGAGTCCCCTACTCCCAAACAAGCGTGCGTCCCGCGCAGCGGTAGAGTGTTTTGCGCTAAGTAGCGCTGACAGGGCTTGCTCCGCCCCCTGTCTCAGCTCTAGCAACCTTCTGGGACACGGAGTCCCCTGCTCCCAAACAACAAGCACGCGTCCCGCGCGGCGGTAGAGTGTTTTGCGCTAAGTACCGCTGACAAAGCTTGCTACGCCCCCTGCCTCAGCTCCAGCAACCTTCTGGGACACGGAGTCCCCTGCTCGCAAACAACAAGTGCACAATTTGCATGACGTTTCCCCTATTTACAGCCAGATTTTAAAGAGAACATGATGTCGAGTGCAGAATATTTGCAGTACCAGGTGCCAGAACTGTTTGAGCCTGATTTTTATTGTTAGCTCAAAACCATAAAGATATTCATCAAATTAGTAAGCTAGCCAAAGCAAATTAGATTTGTGCCTGGTTTCTGACTACCTTTAACACAGCATTTTGGGGAAAATTACTAAGAAATGGTACTTCAACAACCAACTATCTTAGGGATACTACTTAAATAGAAAAACATGACCAACGCAGTGATATATATGATGCATTAACATAGAGTATGCTCAATCCTGGTGAAAAAACATGTTTTTCCATTTTGTTATAGCGCTCAATTCTGAATGTTCTGTTAAATTATAAAGTGTGTCATAGGGGGTTTTGCCACCAAAGATAGGTCAAAACGCAAATCTCTTAGACGGTTTGAACTTAAAAATTGTAAACCTATCTGCATTTTTCAGATTGGTAAGTAGGAAAGAGGATATTGAAAAAGGTGATGTGTTGAAATAGCAAGATGGGGAGAGATAACAGATATGAAGAAAGAAAGTGGATTGAGAAGGTCAGTTGAATGTAGGCAAATGGAGTGGCACATAGGTAGAGAGGTGTTTAGGTCCAAGAATACGTGGTGAGAAATGTCAGACAACTAGCAAAAATTGTGATAAATGTAGGTGGGAGATAGTTGCAAAAATAGTGTGAGAACAGTGGACCCTGCAGATGCGGTTGTTTATCTAAGAACCCACTTTGAAAGGAAGTTAGTGGGAACCACGGAGAGAAGAGAATCACTCCAGGCCCTCGAGGCCTCACTGTCTCCTGGGCTACGGGGTCCGGAGGTGAGGGAGCCAGAGGGAGCAGCACCACCCTGGGCCACTCATACCAGAGCTCGCGCCCCCCTCCCTCCCAGCCCTAAGCTCGAGGTGCTAGCAGGGGTAGGCGGAGGGACAAGGAGCCCGAGGGTAGCCGCTATGCACTGACCAGCCTGCAGTCCTCGGAGGCCTCTGCCCTGCAGGGTGTGCGGCCAGTGGAGCTGCTGCACCGGCCCCTGGTGGCCTAGGTCTGGGAGATCCTGGGGTCCTCGGCGCCCTTTGCCCCCAGGGTGTGTGGCCAGTGGAGCTGCCGCACTGGCCCCTGGCAGCATTTGTCTGGGAGGGCCCGGGCCCTCGCTGTCCTCGTGTTGGTGACTGCAACCTGTGCTTCTGCCAAGAAGAGCGGCAAGAGCTCCTTCTGGGTGATCACACTGATGATAGCCGGGCAGCAGAGGGGATCGGCCCAAGCAGGGACCTAGGTGCCCACCAGGCCAGAGATGTAGCAAGCCCCCGGGTCACGGGACAAAAGGAGAAGCCCCCCGACCACCCAACCCACTCCAAAGGCCCCCATGCACAAGACCATCAATGCACGAGCACCAGCGTGAGAGTGCGACGCAGTTCTTACTGTCTAATCCTGCCTGTAGTGCGGGGGAAAGGAGAAGCAGCCTGACCACCCCACCCGCGCCTAAGGCCTCCATGCACAAGACCATCGGAGCCTTGACGCTGCAAGAGCACTCTCGGAATAGCGCGCCACAGCAGCGCAGCAGTTCTTACCTTCTGATTCTGCCTGTACTCGCTCCCCTAGCTCCAGCAACAGCCTGGTGTGGGGGCTCACAAACACAATCTCGAATGACATACTGCGCACGCGCCCAAAACACAAGGTGTCTGTGACAGACAGTGTTCATAATACATCATAGTGCGCATACGTATTATAGTGCGCATGCGCACAAAACACAGGGAGACTGTCACAGACGGGGTGTGCGTCACATATCATAGTGCACAAGCGTACAGTAGTACGCATGCGCAAAAAAACCACAGGGGGACTGCCGCGGACGGGATCCTGACACATACATAACTCCGGCCGTCTCGGGCCAGCCAAACACACATGCGCTCTAGGCTGTCTCCAAAAGATTTCACGATAAGGTGCAACATTACTTTATTGAGATGTTTGGTCATTATCTGGTTCTGATTGAACAGCAGTTGAAGATAGTCTGTTAATTTATATATTTTTATGACAGCTTTCCATGGATGCCCTGGGAATGCATCCGTTCCGATCACGCAGCAGTAGGGATGAGTCTGTCTTTCATTTTCATGTCAGCATTGCATGGCTGTCCCGGAAGTGTATTTAACTTCCGGGTTGAGACGCACGGTACAGCAGATACGCGTACTCGCGGGTCGGCGTTTTCCGAACAAATGTCAAAGCCGCTTTCTGAAATGATACTATAAACATCAGGTGAGTACCGGGTGGTTAATTGTCGGTTCTCCACCAGAAGAATTTGTGTGTTGAAGAGCATGAAACCAGAGCTCTGGTTTGTGTCCAGTGGTCTTTTACCTTGCACACCCCCTCCAAGCAAGTGCAAACCACCCTAACAACATTCTTATCACACACCATTGCACAAGCTTCACTATCTTCTAGTGATCAGGCAATACTCCTCAATCATTTTGGGGATGCTGCTTACCTTCTCAGTCATTGCACCCTCCTCATGCCTGTGAGAAAGGGCCTCTTTTGACATGGTTATCCCCCACTTTTTGCCTGATATTTCATGTGGTTTCAAAGTTGTTAGTACCCAGGACCCCTTCAAACCAGGTTCCCTGGTCCAGACCTCTTTCTCAGAACTGTTGTGATGCATTGGCACATTGGGAACACCTTAAGGTACCCCTATAAGTCCCTAGAAAATGGCACTCAGGTACCAAGGGCATGAGGTACTATGGGCAGGTCCCTGAGGGCAGCAGCACAGATTGTGCCTCCCTCAGAGACCATGCATCCAAGTACACCCAGCACTGCCATTGCAGGCTGACTGTCCTGGTGCAATCCTAAAATGCAAAACTGACATGGCATACAGCGTGTGTGCCCTGTTGACTATACACTGCATGCAACATAGGTACGTCACCCCTCTGGCAGGCATTCCAACCCTAAGGCAGGGTGCACGATACTGCATGTGTGGGCATAGGTGCATGGGCAATAGGCCCCTACTGTGCCCCTGCCAAATCTGGGGCATAGTAAGTGAACGGAGCAGCCATTTTACATGCTTGTGCTGAACACTGGTTAGTACTAGTTTCACAGCTACATGATGACAACTCTGCACCCTGGGCTGTTAGAATGCTAAATCGAAACATGCATCAGTATTGGATTTATTGAAAAATGTACCCAGGGGTCACCTTAGAGGTGAGGAACCAGCCTGCCACCACCAGACAGAATTCTGGAACCCTGGGGTGAGAGTCTGTGGTCTCCAGGACCAGAGAACAAAACCCTCCCTGGGCATAGGTGTTTCACCTTCTCCCCCAGAAATGTGTACAGACTTGCCTATGAGCTTCAACGGGTTTACGCCCCTGAAACTCGACCCCCAGCCCTGCTGCTAGCAGCAGATGACTGCGTCCATTGCAAACTCCCACTTTTGGCAGGAGCAACAGGCAGGAAATTGCACAAAGGACAGAAGGAGTGGCCATCCCTAGCTGGCACGCGAGATGATCCCTCCATTTCATTTTCCTCCATCTTGCCTGGTAGGAAAATAGCCTGTCAGGGATAGGGAAGTGACCGCTGCCCACAGGAAGTGGTAAAATAGTGGGTGTAGCCACCCTAAGGTAGATGACACATTGGTCACTACTAGGTACTCTCCTAAACGCCCACTAGAGGCAGTATTTACTGGGCACCCATAAACCTGCAGATCAAATTTCAAGGACACACGAAGTCCAGCAACAAATAAGACACACGGCTCGAGAACTGCAATTCTGCTGCACCAAGAAAACGGCACCAAACCCTGCCTGCTGCACCCAGGAGTTGACAATTGCTGGTGAGGGATTGCTCGGACATCAGACAGACTCTAAAAATCCCCAGAGGATCTCCACTCTTTTCAAAATAGCTGAAGATCTCTCTCCAGAGTGAAGGCATCACTCTCCTGCAACAAAGACTAAAACACCAGTGGATTCCAGTTCACTTACTGGCCGCTGACCAAGGAACCGGATGTCACAGCCAGACCAACTTTCACCTGAGACACTGTGAGGACAAAACCTGAAAATGTGCCAAGTTTGGTGGTACTTGTGACTCCAGTGGCTGAACCGTTCAATAGCCCCAGGTACTGGTCATTTAACATCAGACACCAGGAAGGAAAATCCACTCTGGGCTCCAAAAGGACCAGGAGAAAGCCCCAGTTGTGAGACTTTTGAAACCACCAGAATCACCCACCAGAGTGACCCTGCTGACATGCAAGCGGCCCTTAAAGTTAACTCCCTTCCTGTTTCCAAGGGCACCTTTGCACACAGCTTTTGGCTCGTCTTTCTGTTCTGCACACGGTCTCCCTGTGCCCTGCACCAGATAACCAGCTGTGCCCTAAGTGTCCCCCACCCCTTGCAATCTCTACACTCCAAGTGTGCCTATCGGACTCACCTTGACATCTGCCTGTGCATTGCTTTTCCAAGTGGTTCCCCGCAGTAGTCCGGCACAGTCCCAAGGACTTTTCAGCAGCTCTTCTCACTAAAACCGGGATTCGCCCAAACTCCTCCAGCTGGTCCAAAAGACTTCTTGTTGACCTTGATCTATATGCAAAAGTATACATTGTTAAACGCATTGCCTAGTTTTATATGTATTTTTAAACTTCTCTTCCATTGATTACTGTGGTACGTAAGTACACACAAAACGACTATTTGTGCTAAACTTTGAAAAATCATAACTTAAAAGAGTACTTACTCAATTTTGATGATTTTGGTCTTAAAAATATGAAGTATTTTTGTAAATTGGTCTCAAGTTATTCCTTTGGGTGTGAGTCCTGCTTTATTGATACTGTGAGTACCACAAATGCTTTGCTTCTTCAAGCTTGGCCTAACTGCTCCACCAAGCTGCCATGGAAATTAGAGCATTAGGTGGTCTAGTTTCTATCTCTGTGTAGCAAAATGTGGTTGCCCAGACTCTCTGCACAATGTGCATGGTTTTGCACACTACATAGAGATCCATCCTCCTACAATATCATTATGGTGATTGCAGTAACTTGTCAAGCATGTTGCTCATGCCCCTTAAAACCTTTAAAAGGAAACTGGGCCAGCAACGTCTCTTGAAAGTAAAACATGTTATGATTTGAAGACATCTCAAAGTTTTTTTCTCGAAGAGAATACAACTGTGTGTATTTGAAAGTACATAGGCTTGATTGTCTATCTCAAACTGATACCTGAAGGATTTAGGAGGTTATCCAGTACTATAACCCTGAGAAGATTTAATTTGTTGTTTACCAGACATCTCATTCAAAACTAATTGGGAATCTCTATTAGGATGTAAAATAACCTTCCTGTAGGTATAATGACATGTGGTGGTTGATGGGATGTGATAATTCAATGACAGGAAGCGTGAAGGAGTGGCTGAAACAATGATTGTAATAATATTCCAGGTTACAGAAGGAAAAAGCACACAAAGAAGCCTGTCCACAGATCTCCAAGGTGAACTGCTGTCCAGTGAGTACTTCAAATCCGTAGTGACTCGCCAGACAACAGAAGAACCTTCCGAAGCATAGAAGGCAATTACAGTGCATTCTAAAAGAACACAAGTTACCTAAACGAAAAGAAACCCACAATACAACTTAGACCACCTTCCTTTCTTCCATTTTTACTCCTATTTTGTGAACGTACAGGTCCACACATTTATTAGTTTAAGGACTACAATGTCTAACCTGACATTGCTGATTTATGGTTGCCATTGTATTTATTGTCTTTTTCATTGCTTGCATGTCAGAATAGCAATAAGAAAAATATTTTCTCACCTATCATGCTTTCTGAAAGCAAATTGTCGATAGCCAAAGAAGCAGGCAGGGCTGATTTGTAATGAAATGTTACCAGTGGACAATCAGCTGCTCTAAGAATGTTGCCCCTGCTTGATTTTGCCCCTAAATCCTTAGAAGCTGTTGTATCCTTTTTTGAACGAACTCTGAAGATACTGAAGATACTGGTTTTCAGCCCAGCCATCTGCATAAACCACCTGACCCAGCAAGCTAAAGTAGCTGAAGACACATGATCACTGCAGAGCCATCACCTTGCACACAATCTGTCGGTGTCACCTGTGTTTGGCAAGTTACAGCCACAAACCCACAAATTTACATTAACAATTAAAACATGCAATTATAGTAGAATCTACCATATGCAACTTCACATATGTAAAAGGTACCAGAACCACATCTCTAGTAAATGCTACTACATGTACCCAGGATCTTTAAATTAAATGCTACAAGTGGACTGCAGTACTCATTGTGCCACACACACTAAAGTAGCACTGAAAAATAGGTCTCTGACTTGTCACTGCAACCTGCAGTGCAGTTTTAAAACTGTTATTTCAACCTGGCAAAATAAACCTTTTTCCAGGCCTAAACCTTTCTTTTTAATACTTATAAGTAACCCCTAAGGTTGACCCTAAAAGCTTTTAAGGCAGGGTGCATGGTTAAAACATAGGTTATGTGTACGTCAGTTTTAGATTCCCTGGTGGTGAAAACCCTCAAAGTTGATTTTTACTATGGCAAAGCTAGCCCACCATAGACTAACACTGGGTTAAATTATTACATTTCAATTAGTGATAACTTCAGTTTGGGAACAGCAAAAAAAATACTCTGTCCATTAATTTGAATTGTATTTATAAAATACCCTTTTAATGGTAAAGTCGGATTTTAAATTACTATTTTGAAAATGGCACTTTAAAAAGTTGGCATTTTTTTTTTGTCAAAACCGAATGTGCTAGTGTATAGGGTCATGTTACTATGAATGGTTCTCCTGTAGTGTATTGTAATTTGCTTCCAAACGTGGGGACAAAAAGGCCTTGAGCATGGGGCATGGTGACCTGGTACTGTCAAATGCAGATTACGCCTAGGCTTTCTTGCCTTTGTCCCCCTTACCAGATTGGAGCCAAATCCAGGAAAGTGGGAAAGTTAGATAAAGGTAACATCCCCACGCATAGTCTGGCACTGGTATAAGAACCACACCCCCAGCAGAACACTTCTGGACCTGAAGAAGATTCAGAATAAGGACTACCCTGCTGTATGAAGCAGGAAGTCTGGAACTGCTTTCCACAAACTCAAGATCCTCAGCAGGTCAGCGGGCTGACCTCTTGTTTGAGCTACAGGGACAGAACAAGCTTACAGAAACCTTCTTTACAACTGCACAGCTGGCCGAAACCAACTGGACCTGCCACAGAGGTTCATCCAACATCCAGGACCCTTGGCTGGCATCAGAATGTACTCCTTCTGCTTCAGACTGAGATGCAGGTTAAAATCCAGAAGTTTGGGGTCTCTTTGGGACAATGAGCAGACTTCTCTTGCTAGCACCAATGACTGCATCTCCCACCAACTATAATTCTGACAGTGACCTGTTCTTTGCTCAAACAGCAACAGCCTGCATCTCTGCCCAACACAAAGATTCTGTGGTGCCCCGACAATGATCTTGCAGCCCCACCAATGAGATGCTCCAGCTGAGGCTCCTTACATGGACTTTGGCTTTGAGGAGGTAAGTTTCTCGCCAGGATGAATCTGACCTCTGTATCAGACTTATGCCTGAACTTGTGGTTGGAACCAGGTTCAGCGCAACCAGATACCTGTGAGTGGTGCTTTGTGCTTTTTGGGACTATTTTTGCCTGACACTTTAAAAATTCAGAACTCCGGTTCTACCTATTGAGATTTTGTCATTTTGGTGTCATTCTCTTTATTAAAAAAGTACTCTATTGTTCTAAATTGGTTTGGGAATTTCCTTCTTTTGTGGCTTTACTTTATTACTCTTTGAGTACTGCATAAATAATTTACACATTGCATCTAAATTAAGCTGGACTGTTTTTGTGCCAAGCTACCAAAGAGTTAACCACAGGTTTATTTTGTGACTTTTGTTGTTCACTCTGACAAAGATTGTGTTTATTATTTGAGAGGGGCTTTCACCCCTCTCAACTAACAACCCAATTTCTTAGACAATTCATTTCAATACTTGGGTGCTTGGTTATTGCTCATTGGTACTGGATGCTGGCTGACATCTACCTCTCTCTAACTAGCGAGATGAACCTGCCCTGCTTATTGATAAAGTAAGTGGTTGCAGAAAGCTCACCTGCCCTTGAATAGAAAGACTCTGAGTGATTAGTAGAGACCTTACTTCATCGGACATGCAGGAAGCTCTGGTAAAGGCACTTGGAGGGAGGTACAGGATAAAGTAGAGTGGGACCATCAAGGAGCGAGGATAAGGAAGGAAATAGGAGCTTTCACTGATGAGAGAAAGAAGATATGAGGTGAAAAGGGGCTTCATTTGAATCAAGTAAAGAATGGATGGGAGGAAAGATGGAGAGGGTATCAAGGTGAAAGGATGAAAGGATGAAATGGACACTTACTTAAAGATAAATAAGAGAACGTTGTGGTGAAGGTAGAAGAGGTTGAAGATGGATTAAAGAAGCAAGAGGTACGTTGAGATGAGGTGAAGCACGATGTGCCGAATGGGGCTAAAGGTGAGCTAGGTGGAGAGATGAAATCTTCCAAAGGAGAGGGAGGAGATCTCAGATGAAGGAAGGAGAATGTAAGGCAGAAAGAAGTAAATAAAGGCTGACTAATTAAGGGAGCTGACATGAAAGAGGGAGAGTGTAGCAGCTGCTCAGCTAAGGATGAAAGAGAGAAAGTAGATTCAGGTGAAATTTCTACAAGGTAGCTGGTGAAAAGAAAAGAGGTGCTCTGTTGGAGCTAATATGTACTTAAAGAAAGAAAAGAAGTGTTGGATGGAGAGAGATGCGCTCATAAAATAACGGAAAGTGTGTTTTAAGCGCCTTTATAGCTATTGCTATGGCAAATGTGCATTAAAATTCTGACAACCTTTATCATACATTTAACTGTAAAGTGGTTGTAAGTTATGTAAAATCAGTTCATACCAATAATGCTGCCCCAATGAGCCTTAAAATCTACCTTTTCTTACAATTCACAAAAATCGTTGAAAAGGCTCCATTTGTCCTCCCCTGCCACTAACCTCCGTCTCCTCTGAAAACTGCTGAAGGTTTTCCCAGCTCCACACAGAAATCCCCCTCATTATGACCTTGAAAAGTTGATAGGTATTTTTTCAAAATGAACGTAAGAAGAGGGAAGATAATGTTCGTAGGTTGCTGGTTCTACATGTGGACTATTTTAGACAGAAATCATATAATCAGGGAAGTATTGCTAGTCTAATGTTAGATTTTGTCCTTCTACTGATCGTAAATAATGCGCACAAAGGTGACACATTTAAAACAAAGATATCCTAAACCTTTATGCTTGAAAACATTTTGAATTAAATAAAACACAACAGCATGGTGAATTGAACAACTGAATTGACAGAGCCTTAAAAATGAAAACATTTAATTATCTGACCCAGAAGAAAAGGTTTGTAAAACCATTTATAATAACGTAGCACTTTCCAGGTGTTTATGTTGTGAAGAGTTGTGAAGAGTGAAATTAATTTGATAGTATGCGAAGTTAGGACATTCTTTAAGATGGCTGCTCTCTGAAGAGCTCTTCCCCTCTGCTGGAGAGATATGTAATCCCATGATACATTAAAGTGCAGAAGATTTACCCTTGAAGGGGAAGTGGCTACAGGGGAGGCGATGCTCACCGAAGAGCTGCTCATTCAGTGGAGATTTCCTCTCAGCAGCCCCTACATGGGGCTACATTAAGAGATAGGCCCTTACAGTGGTGATGTGCATCGGATGGCTATAGTTGCGGGTGATCCTAGCGGTTGCAGCGCTACCTCTCCTTTGAAAGGTGGTGCCGGAGGAGGGGAAGAGAGTGGTGTGTCCCTCTTACATGAAGAGGCCTTGAATTTTTCTAGCGTTCCAGCATATCAGTTAGTACTCAGTAATGGCGCGGAAGGGTGGCAGACGACTTGGGCACCAATGGAGGAGGATTAATCTGCACCGCTGAGATTGGAGGGGAGAGTAAGAAACATATTGAATGTACTTGCATGTATGCACATTTTCTGATAAATGTACACATTTGTGGAAGAGACACCATGCAAATGGCACCCTCTTTACAGCTTTGATGTTATTATTCCTGCTACAGTGCTTTCTGTTTTCACTTCATGGATAGCTAGTTAAGGGTCTAAATAAGTGTTACCTACCTTTTTGGGCCTTTCAGCTTTAAGAGCCCTTGATTCTGGGCAGGAAGTGATACTATAGATAAACTGCCATCGATTGAGAAACTCTCATTTTCTACATGAACGGAAAAGGTATAAAAATGGATTTACCTGTGTTTATTCTGCAACTGAGGTTGGACTAGTTCTCCTATCATTCTACACTGCCTGAGGAGGAGGGGGCATGCCGCATCCAGCACACTTAAGCACTTCCTTTAACTGCAGCACAGGACATGTGTAGTACATGCCTGGGCGCGCGGCCTGAAGAAGACCAGGCCAAGAGCGGACCCGTCTGCGTCTCTCAGAGCACAAAAGAGGCTGGGCTTCACCCACTGTCTTGGCCCTTCTCTGTTGGCTCCCCTTCTACATCCATTTTCAGCATGGGGAAAAGAAAACATCCGTCTACCTCAGCTAAGGCTAAGTCATCCAGAAATCCTCATACTTCAATAATGAATTTTATTATACAGTGGGAGCAATCAATAAAGAGATCACAAGTGTTGAAGACACACTAACTAACCTGCCACAAAGTCGATTGACACTCGGAATGATTATCCCCATTGTAATCAATGGGCCTCCTTACACTATGCTGCACTAGCATAAAACATTTTGACGCTAGAGCAGCAAAGCGCCGCAATATCATCAAAACAATTGACGCTATTGTCCTAAAGTGCGCCATGGTGTGCCATATTGTAAATACACTGTACACATGGTGCCGTTAGGTAGGGAAGGGGCAACACAAGAAAACTGGCGCATCAGCAATCAAGCACTAATTTCTTGTAAATATGCCCCTATGTTTCCAGGAGATTTAGATAGCTGAGCCTATCCACATTAACGGCGGAAGGACTTTCAATCTATCCTCCATCCTTTCTAAAGCTGCCAGAGCAAAGGGTGGTCTATGTATTTATGTTGTATTTATGTTTCCAGTTACCTGCAGTTTCTGATATAACATCTGTGTCCACTGCTATGTACAACCACATCATCATTACTGAAATTGACGTTTTGCATAATTACAAACTTGTGTTAGTTAACAATACATTATTTAGTGATTTACTGACCTTCCTTTGTCAGTTAGACTGCGACCTCAAGTCTATTTTTTATTGTGATAAGAATGACGTTTCTATACTTTGGGGTGGTGGTTTTAATATTCAGCTATGCCCCATTCCATCAAAAAAGGTTTGTAGTTTGATGGACAGTCACAATGCTGATCAATCTCATTTCATGCATAGCGGCTATGGCGACAAACTAAACAATCTGTAGTTCAAGTATGATCTTGCTTTCTCTAATGAACTCTGGATCCCCTCTGTTCCCTTCAACTGTACATACAACAGAAGGGATGATAGCATTGTTACTAATGATATTTTGTCATCTTATAGACTTATACATTGTTAACTAATTTTTGTACACAAACCGTTTCTCTGAGCGATCATTATCCACAAAGTGTCAACTTAAATTACAACTCTCTATTGAGCCATGCTGGTCTCTAGTTGGTAGATGTATGCACCCTGTCCAAGTAGGGACCACAATCCTAGTCAGGGCAAGTCAGGCACACACCCTAAAATGACCTGTGTTCACCCTTTGGTAGCTTGGTAAAGAGCAGTCAGGCTTAACTTAAGAGGCAATGTGTACAGTATTTGTGAAACACTCAAATTACAGTAACACAATGACTCTACACTAGTTTCAGAAAAGAGAGAATATTTATCAGAGTTAAACAAGACCAAAATGACCAAAATCCAAAAAGTAGAAGTCGATATAAGAATTTGAAAACATTAAATCAAAAACAGTGCTTAGAAGTCAATAGAGCTAAAAGGTTACTTGAGGTCGTTCAAGACCTGGGAAAATCCAAAGTTCAGGTCGACAGTGATAGAGGACAAGCTGGCTACAGGACTCACGCAGAGCACGCTGAAATAGTACTTTGGATGGAGCAGCCATCGGCAAGCAATACAAAGGTGATGCATCCATTACAATCCAGGCAGTTGGGTAAATGCATAGTCATCGAGCCGCACATCGGTGTCCCTGGATCAGCAATGCGTCGTTGATGAACCCCGCAGTCAGGTCTTGCATCATCGTCGAATTGTTAATGCATCAGCGTCGGAGGGCACTATGTCGATTCTGACCAGGCATACGACTTGGATGCATCAATGTTTGCAGAGAAACGGCTGCCTGCAAAACCCACTTCTAAAGCCCAGGTCTGGATTGGCACATCAGGCAAGCATAGAACTCTCAGATGCCAGAGTTGCAAGCCATCTTTGATGTATCTGAGACTGCAGGAACAGTGGGCAAGCCAGCAAGCCCTTGGATACACTTGGGTTCAAGAATGTACAGAGCATGTCCAGTCCTTCTCACTCCCAGGCAAGAACCAGCAGGCAACAGGCCAACACAGCAGAGCAGGTAGCAAAGTGGCAGTCCCTCCTACAGCACAGCAATCTGCAGGCCAACACAGGAAAGAAGTTAGCAAAGTGGCAGTCCCTCCGGCAGCACAGCAGCTCTTACTCCAGGCATTGGTTCCAGCAAAGTTCTGATTTGGTGGGGTTTGTGGTTTAGTACTTATACCAAGTTGAGCCTTTGAAGTGGGGTAGGCTTCAAAGAGAGGCCTTTGAGGTGCACAAGGTCCATGCCCTTCCTTCCCTGGCTCCAATCAATCTACAGGGGGTTATGCAGGCCTTTTTGTGGGGAGAGGCACAGCCCTATTCAGGTGTAAGTGTCAGCTTCTCACTCCCATCTAGCCCAGGAAGACCCATCAGCCTGGTGATGGGCTATCAGGATGAAAATGTAACACCCCAGCTCCCTTTGTGTGTCACTATCTAGAGGGAATGCACAAAGCACCCACCCCAGACATGTATTTAGAGACAGGCAGAGGCACAGAGTGGTAAAAGTAAGAAAATGCCAACTTTGTAAAAATGTCATTTAATGACTTAGGATTTAAAATCTGACTTCATCATAGGTTTTGACTTTACATTGTAAGGCCAGGGACATCACACTCCAGAGTTTTATCTTTTCCTGATTAAAAGTTACTCTTTTTTTTTTTTTTGTCCTCATTTCGTCACCCACGCTTTGGTTAAAAGGGAAAAGCACAGGGCACGGGAAACAACAACATGCCTCCAGGTATGTGATCCATACCTCAGTTGAGCCGTCTCACCTGTTCTACTTGTTGTTCTTTTCCCAATCGTATGCCATCGACCAAGTATTATTACTTTCTTAGACCTGATCATAACCAAAGCAGCACCCAAAAGGGTAAGGGGATTTCTAATCATTGGACTTAAGATTTCAAGATTTCAGGAGGATGAGACCAAACAAAAAAAGACCTATACAACACAAAATGATACACTATTGATAAACATTTTCCCAGTACATCCAAAAATGTTCTTTTCTAGAAAGGGGACCTCGTTGTTCCATTGTACACATTCGATTTACAGATGTTTGCCAGTCCAGAGCACGGGGAGGAAGAGGTTCAATCCATTTATGACATATTTCTCGTCTAGCTAAAAGGATTAATATAAACAACAAATGTTCCTGGTCTACTGACAATCTCTGGTACTTTATACCCTGTTCACAAACCCCAAACACCACCATAGAGAGATTTAATTCTAAGTTAACGTTAAAGATTACCTTTAAGATGTTTCCTATAACCCCCCAATAATTCAACAACCTAGAACACTGCCAAAACATGTGAATATCATCTGCCTTGTCTTCCCCACATCTTGGACAGTTTTTCTGAATTTTCCCAATAGCTGTTAACCTAGCCGGTGTCCAATAAACCCTATGGAGTGTGAACAGGTGATTTTTCTTCAACCCTGCTGGATTAGTAGTAAACCACAGTTCTGAACAGGACTTTTGCCACAATGCTATAACATCTAGGGTTGGAAAAATCACCCCCCACTTCGACAAGGGAAGGGATGCACTATCCTCTGCTGTTTCCAACAAAGCATGGTACCACAATGCAACCTCTTTATTAATGATTTTCTGGTTTAATTTCCCTTCCCATACGCTCCTTCCTATTTCTCCTGTTCGTCGAGATTTTACCCAACTAGATATCTGAAAATACTTAAATCTGGAGACTGTCCCTCCAGTACCTTCCTGGAATGCAGACCAACTTAACAATTCAGATCCTTCTATTATCTGACCCCATCTTACCATCCCACTCACTCACAAGGGAATTGATAATTTGTCGATAAAGCATTCAGGAGTACCAGGTGAATCCCAGATGGGAGCAGAACTACAGAAATAAGGTATCTCTAACGCCCTCCGAAAATACATCCAAACATTACATGCATGTCTGGGGAGCTTCAAACGTACCTTCTTAAAGTACTTAGGGTGTCCAAATTTATATAAGAAATGATCTGTTCCTTCCTCAAGATGTGCCGTTAAAGCTCTCCAGACTAAATCATACTCTGACTTCTTATTCAATAAAATTCTAATGTTTTTTAGTTGAAAGGTCAAATAATACCTAAACAAGTCCGGAGACGCAATACCCCCCCCCACTCTTTTTTTCTACTCATCTTTTTCCACGAAATCCTTACTCCCTTGGAAGCCCATACAAATGAGGATAAATCCCCCTGTAGTTTTTTAAACCAGCTCTTCTTAAACTCTAGTGGAATAGTGTTTAACATAAAGGTAAATTTTGGGAGAATACACATCTTCAAAATGTTAGATCTTCCGATTATTGTAAGAGGAAGAGTGGCCCACGCCTTTAGCAGTTTTTTGGTTTCCCTATATGTTATGTCGAAATTCAATTTAGCTACCTCCTTAAGATCAGTTGTTAATCAAGTACCCAAGTATCTAATCTCCTGTTTAACTAAAGGAGAAGCATAAGTCAAGTTCCAACACATTATTTCCGTCTTTTCTGTGTTTATACTGTAACCGGACAATCTACCAAATTGTTCCATCAAGGTGTTGACCCTAGGTAAAGTAGACCTGACATCACTCGTATATATCATCAGATTGTCTGCATATAACGCTACTTTTTTTTCCCAACCCCCAATTCGAAATGGAGTAATATCCTTACAAGACCGAAGTAAAGTAGCCAAGGGTTCAATGTATAAATTGAAAAGCAAGGGAGATAGGGGACACCCCTGTTGCGTACCCCGCCAGATCCTAAATTCCTGTGATAATTGGCCATTGACAAGGACTCTCGCTGAGGGGCATCTATACAATTCCCCTACCGCCCTAACAAAAGGGATTCCCAAGCCCGCTTTTTCCAACATGGCCCTTAAGAAAAACCAATTAACACGATCCAAGGCCTTTGCCGCATCAAAAGTCAAGATCGCCAATGGAGCCTTTTCTTGTTCCGCCAGGTCTATTGCAGCAAATAACTCGTGAGTTACCTCATGGAGTTGCCTCCCCTTCATAAAACCCTTTTGATCCAAGTGAATCAGATTGCCAATGGCTCTCCCCAATCTCCTAGCTAAAATCCCTGTATAAAGTTTGTAATCCGCATTCAACAAGGAGATGGGCCTATAGGATGAACAAGACGTTGAGTCCTTACCTGGCTTTAACAATAAACAAATTATCGCCTCTCTCCAGGAATTAGGTATGTGGGCCCCTTCTACCAACATAGAATTAAATAACTCTAATAAGAATGTAATAAGTTCATCCCCCAAAACCTTATATAATTCATTAGGTAGATTATCTGGACCAACTGCCTTTCCTTTTTTCAACGCCTTTATGCCTTCAACAAGCTCAGCCTCATTTATCTTACAATTCAATAAGAGCATTTCAGATTCCTCTAAAGCTGGGAGATACGCTTTATCTAAGAATTCTCTGACCGACTCTTCCGAATTAACCAAGCTTTCTGAATATATTTCCTGAAAAAAGGATACAAATGCCCCCTCGATCTCTTCTTGCTCCATACAGATCTGGTTCGTAAGATCAGATTTAACTGATAAGATATGCCTTTGAGAAAGGTCAGACTTAACCTTCCACGCTAACAGTTTACTACAACCTTCTCCATATTCATAGTGTGCATATCGACTACTTTCCCACTTTAACCTACTGCGATTCTCCAAAAAAGCATCTAAGCTAATCCAAACCTTTTCCTCTTGGCATATCAGCTCCTCTAATAGATCGTTTTTCCCTTCTAATCGTGCATTATGCATTGAGGCTTGAAGAGTTTTTAGTAACGATTCCATTTTTCCCAGCTTTTCCCTTTCTTCCCGATACTTATATGTTGCCAGGCTCACTAACCTCCCTCTTATATAGGCCTTAAACGCATCCCAAACACACCATAAACTTGCTGTTCCTTGATTCAAGTAAAAAAAATCTCTTGTATCTTTTTTTAACACTTCTACTATTGAGTCGTCTAGGAATAAAGCGTGATTAATTGTACTCCTAATACCCTTACTTATGACCCTGATGTCCAAGTGTAATATTACTGCTGAATGATCTGAAAGATGTGCTATGTTGTGGGCTACCCTTCTCACCTCTGGGCATAAACTTTTATGTATTAGAAAAAAATCTATTCTAAATCTATGCCCATATTTTTTATTGTAAAATGTGTATCTATCTCCTTCGTCCCCTCTCCAATGCCATACATCTACCATACCTAAATCCTGCATGGCTTGTTTCACCAATGCCCTCGTTTTAGGTGAATTAACCATACCCCGGGGGGTTGACTTATCATGAGCAGGATCTAACAGTATATTAAAATCCCCACCTAATACCACTGGGTACCTAGCTAAAAGTAGAATATTAAATAGATCTTGAAATGGCGTTGGATCATCAATATTTGGCCCGTAGTAACCCGCCACTGTGACCCAGTAACCGCATACACACAGTTCTACCACTACCCATCTTCCCCTAGAGTCGACTTGCACCGCTCCTACCTTAAACCTTGTAGATTTTTTAATCAGGACTGCCACACCTTTTATTGTGCTAGTTTGGGAAGAACCTACGCTGAAAGAAACCCAGTTCAACCGTTTAAGCCAGCTCTCCCACTCACTTTGTTGAAGATGGGTTTCTTGCAATATAATGATCTCCTCCTCCGCCAATCGTAAATATTCAAAGATCTTCCTCCTCCTACCTAGCACCCTTAAACCGTTCACATTCCAAGAGAGGAATTTCAAACTTAAATTGCCATACTTAGACATTCCTAAAGGGAAGGAAAAGAAAAATCATGAACACAGAACCCCCCATCCTATTCAGGCAAGTTATGAGGACTTTCTTATATTTATCGTTTTCAACCCACCTAACCCAAACCAAACCCCTACACCCAGTGCCTCCCACACCTGCACCCAACACCAACACACCACCAAACCCAGGGGAACCCTCCCTATTTCTACTAGGATAACCATCCTGTTATCCTCACTTCGAACTCCCCGTCGGACGGGACTTTCCACTAGATCTTATTGAGATGCCTTAATCTGATCTATAAATGCGCTAACCTCCCCGGGGTCTCTCATATTATACATTTTATTCTTCCACATGATACGGAGAGCGTCCGGGAACCTTAATTGGACTGTAGCCCCAAGAGCACGAAGCTCCCGCATAAAGTTTCCCAGTTCCCACTGCCTATCTAACGTTGCTTTAGACACATCTGATCTTATCCTAAAAGACCAATCCCC
This sequence comes from Pleurodeles waltl, assembly GCF_031143425.1. NCBI lineage: Eukaryota > Metazoa > Chordata > Amphibia > Caudata > Salamandridae > Pleurodeles > Pleurodeles waltl. The sequence continues at coordinate 774,666,070 of NC_090440.1, read as the reverse complement.
CTTGGGGAAAACCCCAACTTTAAGGGCTTCAGACAAGATTCTTTCCTTAATAGAGTATGTATTGAAGTTTATCAAAATCCTCCTGGGGTTTTTCCTTCCGGGATTTTTCTTGAACGGATCACGATGGACTCTCTGAATATCCTCTTCCAGATTAATCCCTACTATATTAGGGAAGACCTCCTTAATCAAAGCGATCACATAGCCCTTAATGTCTTTCCCTTCCACTCCCTCCGGGACTCCCAAAAGCCTAATATTATTTCTCCTCATGTTGTTTTCCAATGTCTCTAATTTATCCTGCAACATCTTTTCTCCACGTTTTAATTGTAAAATATCCTTAGATTGAGCTAACACGCGCTCCTCATGGGCCTCCTCCACAGCCTCCAGCTTACCCAACCGGTCTGTTAGCAAATTGATTTTACTTTCCAAAGCTTCACAGGCTTCCCGAATCCTAGTTTGATTAGTTTCTGAAATCTCACATTTTTCCCTAATCTCTTTAGTAAGAGAGATTAACAAAGCCTGTACATCCATGTCGTGAGATATTGATCCACTAGAGGGATTACCCTCTGCTTCTAACAAGGCTAATGTCTTAGAAGAGCCCTCTCTCTGCCTATCTAGTTCCTTGTCTAATGGATTTTGGGCTGAACCTACAGCTAAACAGCCTTCAGCTAGATGTAATGCCCCTAACTCGCCTAAGACCGGTTGCGCGTCTGCCATGACTTGTGGTGGAAGAATTGTAGTCCGAAAATACCTTGTGATCAAAGATTCGCTCCTTCCCTGAGGCTCAATTTGACTTTCCTCCAGGAGGGGTAGGGGTGCTCCACGAATGATATTGTATGATCAATCCCCCTTACAAAGCCCTCACCTTGAGTCTTAGGTTCGAAATCTGCTGCACCTGTTGCTACAGTCTCGGATAGCTGAGTCCGGGGGTTAACACTCACACCCAGGGGCTTACTTTTCCTCGCACCAACCAAGTCTTTAACTTCTGCCCGAACACCCCTGGGGCGACGTTTAATTGGAGACATACACCGTGAGGCTCCACCACTCTCACAATCCCCTCTTACCCAACTCCCATTTAAGTTTCTTCTGGTGAAAAACCCCGGACTCTCCGGTAAACTCCCATGAAGAGAACAGCGAGAGGTATAGGATCTCCCACGTTGCACACCCCTCACTGCTTCTGTCCAGATACTGGAGTTTGATGCCTGCTTCCAGGACACCACCTCACCACCTCTCGCCGAAGCCAACAACCCCCCCTTCTTGTTCGCCGTTTTCTCTTTTTTTTTTTTTTTTCGACCTAGGCCGGAAAAAACAACACAGAGGGGTAAATTACGGTAATAACGTAGCCTAGTAGAAAAAAAACACAAACAAAAAAAAATTTTTTTAGATCACCAGCCCACCATGCAGATTTCCAGACCCACCAAGCTACAACCAGGGAGAAGCCAAGTTAAAAAGACTATTATCCAATATCCTTATGCCCGTGATGTACTCAAAGAGAAGGGAACTGGTAATGCTAGGAAACAAAGTACAAGGTTTAAGGAACCGACCTCCAACAAGCCCCTCCCAAGGAAAACCAAGCTAGATGATAATGCCACACTTCCTGTCACAAGAGCTTATAAATCTGAAATAATCCAAATAAAGCAGTAACTTATGGTCTTCAGCACTTCGTACGTAACCATGCTCTACCTAACGAATACTAAAAAGTTAGGTAAGCGGCCTCTATTTATCCTGCAATACAATTCAGTGCATTAGATCACTTTGATCAGTCTAGCAACAAATTTTGTAAGTATTTGTAAAGTGTCGAAGTATGCCGAAACTTAACAATTCCTGACAGAATGCAGCTTGTAAAAATGCAGTACCAAGAGCACGGTGCTCAGCTTTTTCACGAAAATTCTTGTACCTACATGTACCTACTTGTATAGCTGCGTGACAGGCGACATGTATTACATAAAACACGATGATGAATTCTGCCTCTGACATGCTTAAGACGGGCACCAACAAAAAAGTAAATACCCCGTTTCTCCTGGGGAGGCAGACACGTTGATAAATTCTGCCTCTGCCTGCTTAAAACGGGCACCAACCAAAAAGTAAATACCCCGTTTCTCCTGGGGAGGCAGACCGTTGTTACCGCTCCTCGCTATGCTCAGAGGATTTCCCTATCGAACGACTCTAAGGGCCCCCAAGCGCCGGTCGGGAGCTCCGGCTCTCAGACCCGGCGCGCAACGCTGATTACTTTAAATGGCGTGCAGGGGAAATTCTTCTGGGTTCCCCCCTGGTGTCTCTCCAGTCTCTCCAGCCTCAACCCCCCGCCGGGGGCTCCTTCCGCCGAAACGCAGAACCGCAGTAACTCTCCCGAGCGCTGGCCGGAGAGATCCGCCTCGCGTCTCGAATCACGTGATGTTTGGCGTCTCTCGTCCAACGAGAGTTCACAGGCAGCGCGTTAGCTGGCCGTCATGTTCCCCGTCAGCGTCCCAGCCTCGCCAACGTGTGCTGCTCTTCCTGATTGAAAGTTACTCTTAAAGGTTTTTTCAAGGTAACCACATTGTTTACCTATGAGAGAGATAGGCCTTGCAGTAGTGAAAAACGAATGTGATAGTCTTTCACTGCCAGGACATGTTAAATTTAAAATTACATGTTCAACTTTTTAAATACACGGAACCCTTCCATTGGGGCTAACCAGGGCATAACTTAGGGGTGACATATATGTAATAAAAAAGGAAGGTTTGGGTATGGTATTGGGTACACTTGCCAGGTTGAAATGGCAGTTTAAAACTGCACATACAGGCTATGCAGTGGTAGGTCTGGGACATGTATAGAGTGTTACTGATGTGGGTGGCACAATCAGTGCTGCAGGCCCACCAGTAACATTTAATTTACAGGCCCTAAGCACATGTACTGCACTTTATCAGGGACTTACAAGTAAATTACATCACCAATTGTGAATAAGCCAATGTAACTGTGTTTAGAGCGCAGAACACCTGCACTTTAGCACTGGTTAACAATGGTAAAGTGCACAGACTCCTACAGCCAGCAAAAATTAAGTCAGACAAAAAGGAAGTCAGAAGGCAAAAAGTCAGATGAAACTATGCCAAGGATGCCAGGTCTAACACATGTCCCCCCCAACTAAAAGTGGGAGAGCTACCAAACCCCTTGGAAAATCTCTTCACTAAGGTGAGAGAACCTGGAGAGACGATCACCACTGGTGTGGTCTGCTACAGGGCGGTGTTCCACCATAGCGTCCATTCCCGGTAGGGAGATAGATCAACTCAATAATTTGGGATTCTCACCCCTCATCTGCATTAACCATCTGAGGGGGCTGAGATCTGTCTGAGCCTGGAAGTGAGTGCCAAACAGGTATGGTCTTAGCTTCTTCAGCGACCAGACCACAGCAAAGGCTACCCTTTCAATTGTGCTCCACCTCCATTTCCTCTGAAGTAGCCTACCACTGATGAAGGCTGCAGGCTGGTCCAGACCCTCTTCATTTAGCAGTGAGAGCGCAGCCCCTATTCCATGCTTGAAGATGTCCATCTGCACAACAAATTCTTTGGAGAAATTGGGGCTCTTGCACAAGGGTGACGTGCAGATGGCTTCCTTCAGGGCATCAAAAGCTTTCTGGCACACTTCTGTCCAGATCGCCTGACGTGGCTGCTTCTTAGAAGAAAAGGCAACTTTGTAAAAGTGTCATTTTTTTACTTGTAATTTAAAATCCGACTTCCCCATAAGTTGTGATTTTAAACTCTGAGTTCAGAGACACCAAACTCCAAAGTTCTATCTTTTCCCAATTGGAAGTTACATTTGAAGGTTGCTTCAAGGTAGCCCCGATGTTAACCTATGGGAGAGATAGGTCTTGCAGTAGTGAAAAATGATGTTAATAGCTTTTCACTATCAGGACATGTTATTCTTAACTGTGCATGTCCAACTTTTGAAATACACTGCACCCTGCCCTTGAGGCACACCAGGGCCTACCTTAGGTGATTTATATGTAATAAAAAGGCAGGTTTGGATCTGGCAAGTGGGTACACTTGTCAGGTCGAAATGGCAGTTTAAAACTGCACATACAGGCTTGCAGTGGAAGACCTGATACATGTTTGAAGTGCTACTGAAGTGGGTGGTACACTCAGAGCTCTAGGCCCACTACTAGTGTTTAATTTACAGGCACTGGGCACCTATATAGCACTTATGGGAGAGACAGGCCTCGCAGTAGTGAAAAACAAATTTAATAGTTTTTTACTACCAGGACATAATAAACTTAAATGTACATGTCCAACTTTTGAAATACACTGCACCCTGCCCTTGAAGTGAGTGGCACAATTAGTGCCGTAGGCCCACTAACATTGTTTAATTTAAAGGTCCTGGACACATATAGAGCACTTTATTAGGGAGTAAATTAAATGTGCTAATTTGTGGATAAGCCAATGTTACCATGTTTAGAGTGCAGAGCACCTGCACTTTAGCACTGGTTTGTAGTGATAAAGTGCACAGAATCCTAAAGCCAGCAAAAATGAAGTCAGACAAACAGGAGGTCAGAAGGCAAAAAGTCAGGGGAAACCACACCAAGAAGGGCAGGTCTAACACAAGCGAAGATCAATAATGAGTGCATAGTTGAGAACCTTGAAATAGCATCACGTAACAGTGTCTCATTATGCTGGTCTCCGTTTAATCTGACCAATTTCTTGGAAAAGTTAGTTAGCAACCACATATAGGCTTTTGAGATTTGTCTTGATGATGCATCCAATACTGATGACATTCTGAAACATTTCTATCTCCAAGGGAATTAGGGAAAATGTAAACGGTGCAAGGCATCAGCTCAACCATTGTACACTAAGTTGGTTTGATTCTAAATGCTCCAAGGCCTTCAAGGCACTTAAACTTAAAGCTGCTCTCCACAATTCTCCAAGGTGCATCTAGGAAGTGCATAATTTTACCTCGGGTAATAGAAGTGAAGTGTATATTATGGTACACTGTAACATTTAATCTATTCTTAGTAAAGTACCCATGGAGCTAGACAGATGCTCTTCGCTTGTCCCATCCGTTTGGTGCAGGACTATTAAGATGAATGTGGCACTGCGCTTTAATTATGTCTTTGGAATGTTAGCTATGATGATAACAAGACCTGTACTGAGAGACATTAACTCCATTAGCCAGATGTTCATAAACGATGGGTAAAACCCAGAGGGGAAATTATGGGAACATCTGTTATTGGTGGCTTGCATTTAACTCACATGTATCTGTACTAAATGGCTCAGAGGCTGGACCTCTTAGCTTTGGTCTTTCATGGCAAGGGTAAAATTGTGGTTTTGGTGGCAATTGAAAAGACTCTTAAAGGTTTTGCATGAAAGGTTCAACATTATTTACACATATGTTAATGTCTATGACAGTTTATACAACCCTGTACTGAATGCTATGAGATGTTGCTGGAAGATAGTCCACAGACTGCTTAATATGCATCCTTACATACACACTGATGCCTCATTGTAGAACAACACTAAAATAAGTACCAATGTTGAGGCATACATGGGTGAAAGCAGAGGTGCAGCATATTAAAGGTCTGCTATTGAATGATACCCTAAAGACTTTTGATGAGATTAGAGAAGTATGTGGCATACTGTTCAATCACATATGGGGACACATACAATTTATCCAGTGCTTACAATTGGTACTAAGGATACCACCATATGAACCCCCATGCCTGTCATATACTCTTGCATTAGGAAGTGAGGTAACTGCAGAAATGGTACCTGTGGTCTATGTGGCACTATAATAGATTTACTCTTCTGGGACACCAAAGGAAAGGGTAAGGGTTTCAAGAGGCAAGGTTAAAAAGTAGCCTTTACCAAATACTACATAGATGGCATTGGATGCCTCAGAAACTTCAATCTAAGCCCTGCTACAAGATGCTGGTGCTGTGTGGGGGTATTTTGCACATTCTTTGATTTTATCCTTTACTTTCAACCAATAAGGAAGCAATGCAAACAGAGATAGGACAGTCCTGTGGATATGATGTACAATGTAATGGCAATTTAATGCAACACTTTTAGGGTAAGGGCCACTGGGATGGTTGCACATGAACAAGTGTGCATACAAGTGTGTGTACGTGCTACATGCAAGATGCATGTGAAAGACTAATGTTATGCTCAGTCTCGTAGCTGCACACAGGTAACATTCCTGTGGCAGCATTCAACTACAAATTCAATCTGTCAAAATAATCCCTTTTTTACAGGACTAAGCATTTCTTTGAAATATGTCACACCCAAGTAGGCCTTCTTGCTCATAAAGGTAGGGTGCATGATATTTAAAATTAAGGCATGCAGAAATTGATGTTGAACATGTCCTTACAGTGAAATGTCCCCCAAAGCAAAATGTAATGTAACATAAGTCCAAGGTAGCTAATAGAGCGAATATTCCAATAATGGGGTCTCATTTCAATGGGTAGGGTTGAGAGAATACTATTAAATAAGAGAGACTCAGATTTGGCACGGTTGATTTTGTATCCCCCAATATCTGTAAATGTCTGAATTTTGGTAAATGCATTCAGAATATTTTGCTCTTTCACTGCTAGATACAGAATCATGTCGTCCGCCAAGAGCTTTATTTTGGATGCCCCTGGGAGAGGCCTTATTGCCTTATTGTCATAGGGCACTCTTGTCTTGTACCTCTTCTGATAGAAACATGCCACACCAGGTAAAAATCCACTTTGGTCGGAATGCACCACAGTTTGAGTTAAAGGGGCTAACCTAGCCATTATTTTATTGTATCTTTCACGTCGGCCAGTGTGATGAGAACTGTGGCTGTAGCTTGAAGGTCACTGTTTAAAACAGGTATCCCGAGTGCAGGAATTCCTCAATATGCTCAGCTGTAGAGCTATAATTTGAAGTGTGTAACCTTGTGTAATGGTTGAAAAATACTTTGCCATTAGGGTCAGGTTGAGTAACCGTTTGATTCTTCGCCTCATCAAACATTGTATTGATAGTCTTGCTGTTCCTTTTCTTCTTCACTGACAATGCCAAAAAGCTTCCAGCATGCTCACTTTCCTCACAGTACTTCTGAAAACATGTATTTTGATTCACTAGATGATCTGTTAAATCTTGCTTGCTTGTGAGACCTTGGCTTGCTTGTGAGACCTTGACCTGTATGGAGTGTGGAATGTGCAAGCACCACCTGGTCAAGTTTGCACTGTAGGGCCAGAGCCTCTTCCCTCCTTGACATATCGACTTGGGACCTGACAGAGATCACCTTGGCCTCAATAAAGGCTTTGAAAGCCCCCGAGACTGCAAATGCAGAAGTTGTGCCTATATTTCTGAGTAAGATTTCATCAATAGCTGAATGCGTGATCATAAACCAGCTTTCATTTGTTAACATTGTTTTATTGAGGGACCATTGAGGCCGTTCGACTCCTCTATGGCTCAGTGATACATCTAAAAAGGGGACTGAGTGATCAGAGAAGGGGTTCAATATTATACCTGTTATGTTACTGCACTACATATGAAATGCTAAAAAAAAATTGATTCTCGAAGCAGAATTAAAGCGCTTTGAGAAACAGGTATATTCTCTCCCTTCAGAGTGCTTGTCCCACCAAGGATCAATTAAAGTGAAATCACTGCTCAATTTAGATAGGAAAGTAATGATTTTCACTTATTTTGCTGTTTATTGCTGCAAGAGCAGTCTAATCTAACATCCTGAATGATATTAAGGTTTCCCCCTATTGCCAGTAATCTATTTAGTGTAATTAAAAGGTTATAAACTTCTTTGAGGGAGGAAACATCGCCTTCAATTGGGCCATAATAGCTGATAAGGTGGATAAACTATTTGTGAACCTTAAGGCTAACCAAAATCCACCTTGCCCTGGGATCTCTTAGTACCTGTTGTATTTCACCTAGAAAATCTCATGAGATCAAGACTACCACCCTCCTAACTGCTGCACTAGCGGATGTATAGTATACATGTGAAATAAAACTTGGGATACATGGTTGTTTAGACGAGGCTTTAAGGTGGGTCTCTTGAAGAAGAATGATTTGCATTTTAGATATCTTTAACCACGCCAAGATAGATCTAAATTTGGTCCAATTATTAGTACTGTTGGTATAGTTGGTGTACTGTTGGTGTTGTTACAGAATATAGTTCTAAAACAACCAGAATTCATAGTTGGTAAACTCATAGCGATTTAGATGGCTTCCCCTCCAACCATCTTGCGACCTTGACCTGCCAACCTTGCTGCACCCACACATACAAAACTTTAAATCTTGAACGGCTTTCTCCTAACCCCCTAGTGGACACTACCTACAAAAATCATATTGTAACAATTCATTAGTAGCAATTTGTTGCAAAGCAAAATGTTTCCAGACTTTTCTACCTGAGTTTTCTCTGCCCAAAGTGAACCTGCTCCTCTACCGCACCTCCCTATGCCCCTTGAGCCTCTCATGTAAAGGGCTCCCTCTGTAGCAGCTGACCAAGGTGAGTGCCGTGGCATAGCACTCAGGTGACCACAACTACAAATTATAGAGGATGTTGCAGTCTGCTATATAACCCTTCAAAACATAACGATTTGGACATTTACCAAATTATAGCAGATACTAAATCAGAGCTAATCAAAAAAATATGTAGTTTGGGGCTATATTAATATAGGAGTGCTACATCATATATTTCTTATCCCCACCCACCCCCACTGCCTCAGACCTCTGAATTGAATGTAAAAAGTCTTTAGCTTGGTCCAGTGTGTGAAAAATTTGTGATTGAAACTTGTAAAGAACTTTCAACTTAGATTGCTGAATAATCGCTGCTGGGGCCCTTCGGCTCTTAAAGTTATCAATCATACATTTGAACTCCTTGTGTCTCCGTGCTGCGGATAATGACCAGACCTGGGCAAAAAGCTTCGCTCCGCTGCCGGAGTTTGTGGAATTCGGCAACTCCGCTTTCCACAGAGTATGTGGACTTACTGGTAGATTCCACACTCCGCAATGGAGTGGAGTTGTTCCCCCATTGGCATGCGCTTGATGTCATTTTGCGTGCTCAGGAAGCGAGGCAAAAGACTTGTGATCACTTGCAAGCACAAACAAGAGTTTTTTTCCTGCTCGTGAGATTTAGCACCACACCAGTGACTTCCGGCGAGTCTTGTGTGATGTAGTCAAGCGCAAGCGATTGCGGCTGCAACCTGGCGAAGCTCAAGCAGCTAAAATCTTCAACTTTGAGTTAAAAATCTTCTCTAATACGCCATTCGCATTGATTTTTTGTGCAAGGAGTACTTTAAAAAAAAAAGTTCAACAACAGGAAGTGCCCCAGAGACATCAACTTACTGTTCCTGTCCAGCAGGCTCCTCCCATTGCTTTGTCCATCTCCTGGTCACTTTTCAATTGAATTTCGAGCTGGAAGGATCACTTCTTTTGTCTTCTGGATGTATCATTTGATTTAAGGACTTTGTTGTATTTGAGATTTCACGAATTCAAAAACACTATTATAAAGGGTGTTGTACAACTTGTTTGTTTGATAGAGGACATGCACCAGGATTTATCTGTGCTTTTATTCAATTTTTTTAATTTATTTCAATGGGTGGCCTGCATTTAGGGCATAGTTATAGTTTTACTTGTAATTTTTCTTCTATTAAGGAAACATGTTTTACAGTTCACTACATTTTCTCCATGCTTTGTTTTGTAAATTTGCAATATTCATTTAGTTCACTATGTTAATGTTAAGTGGCCAAGTCTGCTTATGGAATAGGCCTTTCATTTGCAGGCCCAGAACTAGTCATGGGTACATGATGAAACAACTGTTTGTAGTGTCTGTGAACTGAAACACTGATGGCATCGGATAAAATATCACAAAATGTTGTTAGGCAGTATTTCACTTTTTTTCTGCAAAAAGCGTATGGTGGGGTAATACTTGATACCTTTGTAGATGTCTGTTGTTGTTGTAAAACTTTTAGCCCCTTTAATTTTCTTTTTTGGAATTACTAAATGAATGCTGTTTTTTTACTGTACCAATGCCTTCTTTGTCTGGCCAGTGCGTGAGAGAGTCTGTCATAGGACACCATTTGTCTTTGCTCCCTATGTCATGTGGCCAGGGGACCTATTTGTATAGTCAATTATAGTCCTATACCTATGTGTGTTTTTTGTTTTCTATTCATCCTGTTTGTTGTTTGACCACATGACTGGGGACCATTTTGTGTAGGCAGCCAGTAGGCCTGGATGTGTTCTTCTTTGTTGTGGTGGCCATGCCTTCTTGCTGGTTGTTGCTGTTTGACAATGTGGATGGTGGCCAATTTGTGTAGCCAGCCAGTGTGCTTTTAGGCCTACATGTGTTCTTCTTTGTTGTGGTGGCCATGCCTCCTTGCTGGTTGTTGTTTGACCATGTGGCTGGTAGCCATTTTGTGTAGGCAGGCAATGAGTTTTTAAGCCTGCATGTGTTCTTCTTTGTTGTGGTGGCCATGCCTCCTTGCTGGTTGTTGTTTGACCATGTGGCTGGAGGCCATTTTGTGTAGGCAGCCAGTGTGCATTTAGGCCTGTATGTGTTCTTTGTTGTGGTGGCCATGTCTCCTTGCTGGTTGTTGTTTGACCATGTGTTTGGAGGCCATTTTGCTTATGACTAAATGTACTGAATGAGCAGTGTTTTATATTTTACTATATACTTTGTTTGCATTTTTCACCTGCACCTCTCCTTGCCTCCCAAATCCCCGTGGTTTTTCATGGTAGTCCCCTTCCCCTAGTACATCAGCAATGGAATTCTATTTATTTATTGTATTTTTTTAAATAATTTGTTTCACAAAGTTTATTTTAATTAATTCTATAATAATGATAATAATAATAATCTTTTTTGTATTTTCTTTTTTTTAAATAAACTACACTCTTTTAATATTTTTTTATTATTATATATTTTTTAATTTTTTGTTCCATTTTCCCTATTAACCCCATGTCTGCCATAGGTGTACAGTTGCACTACATTACATTATTCAAGGATAATTCCAATTGTCACCAGCACCTTTCCGAGTGCCACATGCCAACTTGATGCACATAAAGCTAACAGTTGCATTCTGTATATTGTAGTTGTTGCTCTTTCTTATCCGTCATGAGTGTACATAATAATGAAAGTTGATGCTGGTGTGGTTTTACCAATGGATACACTGTATTATTTCATAATTATTTATAAGTTAAGTAACCCTTAAATGATATTGTTTCTACTACTAATGCAACTGCAACAATGCCACATTTCACTGCTATCCTTCATGCATGTTTGTTTTTAGGTTCACGAAGAGAAAGAAACATCACCCACAGTACCGCCAGACAGAAGGCCTGCGCACGGACGTGACACGTGACCACACTCACAACCACACAAACATCTCTTCAGCTTGTGAAGCTAAATGTTACTGCAAACTGACAGCGTCAAGATGGCCCCAAAGAAATGTACTGCCAAGAAAGTGGCTTGTGATAAGAAGGAGCTTCCCACCACTGGTATGTCACCCCAGACCTTTTACAGGCAAAAACGTGTGCCTACTTCACCAGTCTCTGGGGAGCAAGCTGGAAGCAGCCCTCCCGCATCAGCAGCCCCACTCCAAACTAGGTCCAAGCCCATGTCTCGCGCAAAGGTAGCATCTCTAATCACAGGAACGCTGATGAGCAGTGACGTTGAATTGGACATATCTCTTGTTCAAAGTAGTACCCAATCATTGCTGGAAACTCAGGCCAGTGGACAACAACAGCCGTAGCCAGCAAAAGCAGTTCCTCCGAAAGTAGGAGCACATCATGATGTTGAGCTTTATGCTGAGGAAGCTGAAGAAGTTCCTCTTTCACAAGATCCACTGTCCTCCATTTCCCCGCTATCTTCTTCTTCAAGCCCCCCTTCTGATGATCAAGACTCCACTTCGATTCCACCTCAGTCTGAGACATGCCAGGAGAGGCATGGAGTGAAAAAAAAAGGTTCCTGAAAGCCCTAGAGTTATGGATAAGGAAGAGGAGGATGACAAGTCTGACGACAAGCCAGTTTCATGGATTTAGCTCAGCCCCAGTGGAGTCCACCTCTACCCCATCTTCTCAACCTGCTCCGAGGCATGTGGCACAGATACCACCATGCTCACCTCCACCAGCTTCCATATTTACAAGGCCCCGGCTGCGACCTACATCCATATCCACCTCAGTAGAAGTAGGCACTGCAGAGAGGCAAACCTCATCAAAACAATATCCACTTACCAACACTTCTTCAGACCTTGGCCCCAGAACTACAAAGTTGACCTCCCAGTTTGGAACTTCCTTACGGTTAGTGAAAAGGTGCCAAACATTGCGATATGCTCTATTTGCCGAACAAGTCTTAGTCAGGGTAAACTTGGTGCAAACTATGGAACTGGAGGCCAACAACCCATTTGAGAAAACACCACACAAGCCACTGGGAGGCGCACCTTAGCAGCCAAAAGCCTGCAAGTGGTGCTAATGAAGGTGTTGAAATGAGGGAATCTGATCTGATCATGGACGGAGGTGAAGGTGAAGAAGAGGGTGACATTTTCATTACACAAATCAGCCCTGTCCCCAGCAGTGCAGTAGTATCATTGCCTACATCAGCAACATCTCAATGGCACAGAAAGACTCAAAGTCAGGTGAAAACAGCAAGACAAGAACACTCAGTGGCTGCCCACCTGATGACACACACGTTGAGCCTACCACCACCTTCTGTTTTGAAGTCGCCTGCATCAGTGGCACCAGTATAGAAAAAGTCCAGGCTACTATTAACCATGTTTAGGCAGGCGCAGCAGTACGAACACAACCACCCAATGGCCCGTTTGTACAACGGGAAGCTGGCAAATGTCAGTGATGGACCTTCTCCCTTTTTCGTTTGTGGAAGAAGTAGGTTTTCTAGAATTTGTGGCGTCTGCCCGAAATGGAAGGTTCCCAGCCGGACCTATTTTGTTAGAGTTGCTGTTCCAGCACTACATCACAATGTGCTTAAATTGGTTGGACAAGCTTTGCAGCAGAGTGCTGCCACACAATCCACTAGATGAAAGACACGTGGACTAGTTGCCAAGCCACTGATTACATGTGCATCACTACACACTGGATCTCTTTTGTGGGGGTCAAGAGAAATGATATCTGCAAGTTTTGACACTGCTGACATTTTTAATGGTGCTCAGAAGCATGCAAATGTAGTGATGTTCACCATGGAGGAATCCCATACAGCTTTTAACATCTTGAATGACTTTAACAACAAGGTATTTGAATGGCTATACCCCTGAGGGCTTAACACTGGATTTGTTGCCATGGACAAGGGCAGTAATATGGATAAGGCCATGTCAGATGGCAGCTATTTCAGGGTCCTGTGTTTGGCTACATAAACATCATTGTACAGGACTTTCTTAAAAAATAACTGTCCACATGCAGAAGAATCGGCACTCATTTTAGCCATTCTTTTAAAGCTTGCAAGCTGTTGAGTATTATCCAGTGTGATAATAGAATGTCAGTTAAATCCCTTATACAGAAGGTGCCAATATATTGGAATTCAACTTATTACATGTTGCAACATCTGTTTGAGCAGTACAGACCCATCAATGAATATGTCATGCAAAGAGGGGATGCAACTGTGAATGGACTCAGAGCGGGAATTGACAACTGCCAGATGAAGGAAGTTATCAATATCATGGAAATCTACATAGATGATGATGAGTCTAAGAGGCCTACTCCAATCAATGGACGGGTGGTGAGAGGTGTGTTGATTACTTGATTTGGGAACTGCATTGCTGCTGCGTGTGTGTGCTGGGTGGCTCAAACTTGAAACTATGTGGTTGGGTGGGGAGCCTGTTGTAGGTAACTGGATGAGACAGACATGTGATGGATGATGTCACATTGTGCACATGCTCTGGCTAAATATTATGATGATTATGGCAGTTGCAAGTTTGATCATCCAGATACCTGCAGCCACTTGTCTGTGATTGTTGGTTGTTGTAATTGCTCCCACTTAATTGATTGTGCATCAGTCATTAAATGAATGATTGCAAAGGACTTTGTTCTTGCTCTGCCACCTACGAGTCTCCTTGGTGCACTACTCCTCATGAAGCCTACCTTCCATCCAAACCTTCTTGATTCTACACTATCATGATAATAATTTCTGTTTTACAATCCGGAGGCCTTCTCTTCTCCTGCACCATAACACTCATGCTTACCTTATCAGACTGCTGCAGGCAGGCAACCAAAAAGATTGATGTGGCAACCCAAGGAGAATGCAGATACACCACTTGTCTAATTTTTCTTTCAATAATCTTTTGATAGAACTTTGTGTGTTAGCCCCAACATTAATTATATTTACCTTTTTGCAAACGCAGGTGACCAAACATTTTTAGATATATAACAACTTGGATCTCACTGGGGCTGATGGAATGTAAAGTTATCTGTGTCATGCATACTAATTATTTCTATTACTCCCACAACAGGCTGCTGATCATGTCACAGATTAATATTGTGTTGGTGTAGTGTTTGTCTTTTTGTCACACCTTTCCCTAAATTCCTTTCCCATTCATTCATCAAATACCTAACCCTCTTCACCACGGGCTGTCTGATTTATTGAGGTGTTACTTAATAATTTACACCATTGATTAATCATACACTTGGTGGGGCGGATGTGGTGGAAGCAACGCCAACTCATTGTGCAGAATCTTCATTTGAGTTCACCTAGGTTCACCTAGGTAGAGTGGGCCCTTGCTTCTGATGCATTCAGTGTTAGTGCACTAGCATGCAATTACTACACTACCATGGTACCTTGAGAAACCATGCAGCCCTCGCTTCATCCACTCAGCTTTTATGGCCGTATAGCTGAAATAAAGAAACCATCTATCATTAAGGTAAGAGAACTATGGAGCATTGTTGTACTTTTAGTTTAAGGAATATAATTGGCAATGACAAATCTCTCCCCCCCACCCCTTATGGTTAAATTTTGCAGAATGCACTGTAGAAACTAGGAGAGTATTAGGACAAGGATACACAACTGCATAATTAATTGGTATACTCTATCAGCAGATTTTAAAACATGGTGCACTAAAAGTAATACACTATCAGCAGATTTGAAAGACATGCTGCTTAAAGGCAGCAATGCAAAGTAAAACACCCCAAAAAAGATTTGAGGCCTAAACAACAATAAATAAATATTTATTCATCCCTGTCCCTAACCAAAAGAATAGAAACCCACCCCTTCCATCCAAAACTGGGCCACTCCTATCCCCAAACATATCTCCCTTCACTCAGCCAATGTCTAACAATAACCTGTTTAATTGTCCATTATGAAAGAAAACAAGGTGGAAAAGTCCTGAGCCCAAAATCCATTTCTGCCCTCTCCACCCACAAGTCCCACGCACCAAAATAAAAGGTTGAAAAAGGGGAAAAAGAGGGCACTAAAGGGGGGACAGGATTCATTTGAGGAGCCCCCCCATGCATGCCTGCCTGGCCTCTATTTGCGCCAGCCTTTGAAGGATGCGGCGTTGGAAAGCGATGTCCGAGGGGGGCAGCAGTGATGTATGGTGGCAGGTGGCTGCCCTGGAACAGCAGCTCTGGTGTTGTTTGGCATGGGCTGGAGGTGCTGGGGGCTGGCTGGGGCCCTGAATATTGGCAGCAACTGCTGCTGTGCCTCCTCCTTCTCCTTGAGGACCACCAGCCACTGATACTTTGCCATAATGGCATCCAGTTTCTGCTGCCACAGCTGGGCTGCTATTTCCTGCTGTGATGGTGGACTGCGAAGAATAGCTATGTCAAGAAAGAAAAAAGAGAAATTGTAAATAATGCTCTGAGCCGTACACTTGTTTAAAATCATGTAGTGTAGTGGCACAGTAGCAGTACATTTGCTGGTCACCTCAGGCCATTCAGTTTCAAGGTGATTAGAGTCACAGCCATGATGCACTATGGAGTACAAGTATTCTTCTCTCCCCTGTTGTGCTAAATGAATGGTGGCATTGCTAGCTCAGCTGGTGCCCTAGACATACTCGTTACTGTCTGGAGCTGGGTCAGCTGTACTAGAAAATTATCTTATTCCAATAGCCCTGTTCTTCTCCTAAATAAATGCCTTTCGATTGTACAAGATCGATGAATGCTAAGAATGAAACTTGCCACATAGTATAATAAAATGAATCATTCACACATCCTGTGTGCCATAAAAGCGATGTCCTATAGTACAGGGAAAGGAATAAGGAATGGGGAATATATAGAGATTTTATTTGGCACGTTAGTCACAGACTATCCCATTCAGGAAAATCAAGGCACTTACTTACTACACTTTACTCACTGTCTTCATCACCCTCCTCCACCACAAAAATTACTTTTGCTCAATCAAATGCATTTGCTTTGCAGTAAGGAAAGGAATCTTCTTAACTTACTCAACTGCAGGGCAAGACAGAGGGAATTAGGTTGGGTAGGTAGAGTACACACTTTACTGATCAATTCCTCCTCATCATCATGTGCCTAAGGTTTAGCTAGAAGTGTGACTCACTATGGTTCACAAATGTCAAAAGAGAAACAGTTGAACAGAAGTAAATCCGTTATGGAAGACATAATACATTATATTTATATCACTTGGCTAGAAAAATGTGGCGTAAGCAAAGAATGTTTTTTTCAAATTATTCGGAAGGCTTGGACAGAATTTAAGAAAGATTAAAGGAGTGTAGTACTAGGAAGCGACTGATCCAGTGGGCACTGGGAGGGAAGGGAAACACACCTTGTTTTTGCATTGCCATGCATTGAAAAGTGTTTGACACATTATCTTAACTTAATCAGACAGACAAACATTACACAGCCAACATTGCAGTACCGATCCTGCCACATTGAACCATGCAGCTGTTAGGTCATCATGGGTGGCCCTAGTGAAAGGACAGAGTTAGGAAGGGAGGTGATGGTTAATGGATGCTGGGATACATATTACCTGCCTTGCTTGAAAAATACTGTGAGTAAAGGGAATAGTCAGAAATACCATCCAATTCTTTGAATCAAACCTTTGATAAAAAACATTCCAAGCAAGTAAATTAGGTGAGAAGAATTCCCCTATCTAGAAGAGTTCCCTTGTTTCTTCATTCCAAGCTTTTATGTATTCATCATTGCAAATTTGTTCTTCTAGTACACTTATTCTACACCCTTGGCTTTGATACACACCATGTAAACTTTACATTCTTTCATCTAGTCCTTTAAAACCATCCAAAATCCAAACATGGCTCTCAACTAATGCTTCACCAACATCCATTTACCCAATACCCACCTATGCATCCTTTCATCCATTCACCCATCCAAGAGATCAAACCCAGCCGAGGAGTCTGTTCAGCCATCCATGGGTAGAATAATTTCATCAATACCCTTTAACCCACCTGGGCAGGCATCCCTTTCACCCATCCTTCACCCACCCATGTATCCTACCATCCTCATCACCCACGTACATGATTAGTATGCACCATTTGCCCACACATCCTTTAATTCGTATTATATTTCACCCTTCCTTTCTCCTTCCATCCTTCTTTCAATTTTTCAACATGTCATAGTTCAAGTTAATTTTATGAACCTTAGTCTGCTGAGTAGCAGATAGAAGAGGTAATTAATATTTAACTCCTGCTGTATCTGCTAAAGTAGGTGTTGAAGAGTGAGTCAACAACACTAGTACACCCTTGCAGTGATTCTATTACTAATTGTCCATAAGCAAGTAATGGGACTTACCATCACTAGCCACCGCTGCCTCCGAGACTCCTCCTTCATCTGCTCCCGCAGCAGCATCTGTGCTGGTGCTGTTGCTGCTGGCCCCAGCACTGGTGGTCGGTGCGGCTATAAAATAAATTAGGCAATTTAGATGCCAGGTACGCCTCCCCCTATTTTTGTTTCTAATAGCAAAATGCAACCGCAATACATCACTCTATTTCGGTTACTATCAAAATATCAGGGAGGCATTTTGTTGGTTGGCAATTTTTAAATAGCCAGGTAGTCAAGTAAAAAAAAAACCTTTTGGTAACGGAGGGGCAGAACTAGCTATCGATGAATCTGAGTTTTTCAAGACAAATACAGGGGCAAGAATTGGTCAATGAAGGACGTATGGTCTTAGTTGGCTAATGCAATGGGGCCATCCTCCTCAACTATCCAACCATGGTGCACGGTCATCAATTGCTAATATACTAATAAGATCGGGTGCATTCAGGAACGGGCCACAGGTAGTGAAAGTTGCCATTTCAGGCCTCTTGTGCATGTGCCATGTGCACTGCACACAGGACAGGCCGGTGCACAAGAGGCCTGAAACAGGAGCTTTTTTTTCACTGTCTACGGCCCTGGCCTGAACTCAGGCCTGGGCCGTAGGCGGCGAAAGCTGCAGTTTCAGGCCTCTTTTCACAAGTGTGCACATACAAAAAAAATTAAACAAGGACCAGTTGGGTACTCGTTGCCAGCAACATGGCGTTCTGCCTCCCTCTGCCCCCTGCTCCCGGGCCCAGCCTGGACTGCTGGCAGAGGGAGGCCTGGAGGATCCAGAACAGAACTGGTGCCCGCAACAGCTCCATGCTACCGCACCAATGTCAGGCAGAGAGTGTGCACTGTAGCCCAGTTATGGGCTGCACAGCGTAAACGCAGACAGTCTGCGCTTGCGCTGTGCAGCCCGTAACTGGGCTGTAGTGCGCATGCGGCGATCTCCGCTCTGCTGGCAAGGCTTGCAGAGTTCTTGGGTGAACTCCTCGCTCTAAGTGGAGCTTAGAGTGACAAAAACTCCATTAGCTCTGCCAGTGGAGCGGAGCTCGCCACCCACCCATAACAATTACATACCCATGTTCAAAAACACCTTTTTTTTCTTTTTTCTTAATGACTGAGCTGGAGCAAGAATAATAAAGCCTTATTACGAAACATACACCCAATACCTTACATGGGAAGGCAATCTTCAGTACATGGGTTCTTCTAGCCTTACCACCACTCTTCAAGATATATAGGGGGAGAGGGAAAGTTCACTGACAAAACAGAAGAATGGAAGCCACAGACAGACTAGTACAGACAGGTTGAAGTAAAGAAACTTGAAATATAGAAAATAAGTAAATAGGATAATGCAGAGATAAGAAGAATTACCGAAACAAATTGAAGTGGACTTGGAAAAAAATTAGGAAACAGGCACAGTAAAAAGGTTTAAAAAAAATCTAAATTTGGAATGGTAAAAGTTACAGAAATAAATATTAATATTAACAACAACAAGAAGACTTACTGGGACCAGCAGAGCCATCTGCCCCGGCACTTGTGGAGGGGGCACCTTCACCTCCATCACCTGCCTCACCAGCCCTTTTTCTGCCCCTGGATGCTGGATGATGTAAGAAAAAGATTAGTGGTACTCTTAATAAATAATCTCTCCAAGAATATTAATTTGTTTAAAGGTAAAGGCAAAAACAGTAACATCAGAGGTTCAGAGCGCCTGTATAATAATACTAGTATCATGAACCATTCTATAACAAATTTCCTAAACTACATTTTGCAATTACTAATAAATTGCAAGGAATTATTTCTACAGTTCTCATCTCATTCGCAATCTCTCAATGCATAGATTGGATGCTTGCATGCAAAACTACTACACATCACTGGGAAAATGCTTGGAAGTTGGTACTGTAAGAGTAACAAAAAATAAAGGCACAGAGAAGTAAGAGAACATGCTCACTAATACTAATATTAACTATGACTATCTTAGACGGTACAGGGCACAGGAAGGGTGTCTATATTACTCCCTAATCAGCCCAAGAACGTGCCAAAAACAGGTACAATTAGGTAGCACGAAACACCTGTCTAGATGACAAGACGATCACTTAATATTATATTTGTAATGTAAGTTAACTTACCTGTGTGTGAGCAGCATGCTTGCTATTTGGGAAGAAACTATTAGCATAGAAAACAACTATTAATTAATTATTCGTCACAGAGCCCCGTAACCTCTACGCCTAGCAGGGCGAGCACGTCCATTTCACGGTCCAGGATATCAGCCCACTGGTGGTTTAGCTGTTGCTGGGTGCGCCGGACCCCAGAGCTGCACCTCACAGCCCAGCGGACCCTCTCCCAGTGCTATTGGCACTTCCAGAGGCGGTACCCAGACCTGGGCCTGCCGCCTGCTGCCAAGGTGGAGGGGAGGAGGCACTGTACATAAAACACCAATGCAGCCACCTCCACCTCAGAAAAAATGGCACTGGGCTGCACCTCTTTGCAGTGGCACCGCCTGCAAGGGAGGCGGCTGTCGGTGGTGGTTGGGGGCCTGGTGTTGCCACTCCCCTGCTTTGACATGGCACTGGGGACTTGGGGGGGGTGAAATTAAAAAGAAGGAAGGGAAAAAAGGAAAGTAAAGCAAAAAAAAAAGTTTAAATCTAAAAACACAAGGAGAAAAGGTGATATTATAAACAAAAACTAGGGGGAAAAAGTTTTTAAAGTGTGTGATGGGACAGATATAAGACGGATAAAAACTAGGCCGTGCACCATAATAAAGCAAAAAATAAGATGGCCGTGCCCATACAAACCGAATGGTGCTGTTTGCGTGAGAATTCCAATGCGAGAACGTACTTTGTGTTGCCAGTAACGTTAAACGTCATGCGAACGGGCTCGGCAAGAAACTCTGCCCACTAGCAGAACTCCAAGTAGCGCAACAGAGTTTTTTAGCAACTTTGCAGAGTTACGCATGGCACGGCAACGCAAACTCCACCGAGGCCTAATAATGACATGTACATTTTCTTTTTAAGAATAGTTTTCTGGGGAAAGATACGTTTTGTCCCTTACAGCATGAATTTGTTTCTTTGCATGAAAGTCTCCAAGATAGTTCTTCGATATTTTGAGTTGGGGGGCTGAACTGCAGGAACATGGTGTGCCTGAGTGATTCTGAGATCTGTGTCCCTGATTACTGTTTCTGGGCACGCTTTAGTATCAATGAGGTCTGTGATAAATTTGATAACAGTCTGGCCATTTTCTCTACCCTCAGGGATTTCACGAAATCACAAGTTGGAACAGCAAGACCTATTTTCGACAACTTCAAGTTTCAGTTGTAGCTCTGCTAATTCCAATTGGAGTTTTAAGGTTGTGGAGTCTTGTTTATGCTTGAAGTCTTCTAGGTCAGAAACTCTTTGCTCCACTTGAGTAACCTGTGAGGTTAGTAACTGAATGTTGGAGTTGATCTGGACTAGCTGGTTGTTTGTCTCTTCATCGGTCTTCTCCTGTGAGATTTTCATCTCCCTAATTTCACTTAGTATCTGATGCAGGATATCCTCAATTGGCGAAAATCAAGCTGAGTATGACAAAAGTGTTTGGTCTGATGCTGCTGGCTGGACCTGAGGGGAATTAGGATCCCCAACAAAATTACTACTTCCCCCACATGGGGTATCAGATGTCTTGCTTAAGGTAGGGCCTTGTGGAGAATTTAGTGGAGCTGCTGAGATAGAATGAAGCATGTCAGGGCCCACTATGGGTGCCATGTACGACCTTCTTCCTGTTCGCTCAATTGCTACGTCAAACACCTCACTCGGTGACGCCTTGAAGCCAAAAGCCAATAACATATGGTACATTGACAATTTCTTTAGTATAGAAGCATTGCCGAGTAGAGGTTCACTGAAAGTGCTGACAAAGTCAAAGAGACTGGGTCTGAAGGATGTCTGGGATCAAGAGCGTTAGACGCCTGCCATCTTGAAACGTGCCCTCATTCACCCGGAAGCAGTCTCAACCGTGGAGCATGACAGGAGTTCCTGAAGCCTATCTATTTAGATTAAATTATGCCGCCACCATTAACAAAGACTGTGGCTTGTTACTTCAATGGCATTCCTTGCCTTTGGCAATTGTAGGATGCATAGCTGTAATCAAGATGTCTATCCTTTCACAGCCGCGCTACACAGCAGCAGGAGGGGCTGGGAAAACAAATGTTGCATCAAGTCTTGGACTGCCATTTCAGGTCAGCATGGCTCACCTTCTGAAGTGCAAAGTAGTCCCCACGCTCCTTTGAGTAGCTGCACAAAGTCCTCAAGCACTGTTGTGGTGTAACCAGGGCACTGGTTACAACCCTGGGGATCCCTGCTACTGTGCTCAGTCCTAGACGCTGCAGGCGCTAGCTGAGAGACAGGTCTCCGGGTGCTGAGGTCAGCAATGGTTCTGAGACTTCAGACACGGACAGGGGTTAGCGATCTAGCTCGTGGAGGCACTCTGGAGTTAGGTGGAGGGTTTCTTCTGCAGGGTAGAGATTAGCAGGCAGCAGGGTGGCTCACGAAGCAGGGTAGCAGTTCCTAGGAACTGTGAGACAAAACAAAAGTGGTAGTTCTTCTAGTGCAACAGACTTTACTCCGGCAGAGTTTCTTGCAGGTCAAGAGACCCACTACTTTTACAAGAAAGTGTCTTTGATGTGGGGGATGATCACAAAACAGTTCTTGTGAAGTGCACAGGTTCCCCTTTCAGGTCAGTCTTGGCTCCAGACAGCCAATGGGAGGTAATTAGCCCCTTTTGTGTGAACTATAGTCTTTATCATTTGAGGAGTAAGCGTAAGCCCTTACCAACCTCCTCTCCAGGAAGACCCATCACCATGCAGAAGAATGCAGATGTGGTTGAGTATTCTGTGTTGTGGGTGTCTGAAAGGAATGCACAAGTGTAGCTGTCACCTAGCCCACACCAGATGTGTATTGGAGATAGGCTGTAGGTACACAGGGCAGAGAGTGCAGAGAACCGTCCACCTTCTAAAAGTGGCATTTCTAAAAAAATAGTATTAATAAATCTGACTTTACCAGTAAAGAGGATTATTACCATTTCAATGGTACTAAACGTGATGCATCTACTCCACTCAGATCAGGAATTACAGCTTAAAGATTTTATAAGGAATTCCCAATGCTGACTTATGAGAGAGGAAGGCCTCACAGTAATGAAAAAGGACTTTAGGAGTTTTTCATTACTAGGACATGAAAAACTTAAAGATATATGTCCTACCTTTTGCTTATGGGCTACCTAGGGTCTACCTTAGGGGTGTCTTATATATAAGAAAAAAAGGAGTTCTGGACTTGACAAGAAGTTTTAGATGCCAAGTAGGTGTGGCAGTGACACTGCCCATGCAGAGGCTGCCATGAGACATGTTACTTCAGTGCTGCAAGCCTACTAGTAGCATTTAATTTACAGCCAGGTGTATAGTATGCCACTCTACATGGGACTTACAGGTAAATGACATATGCCAATTGGGGAGGCACAAATGTTACCATGTTTTAGGGGAGAAGCACATGCACTTTAGCACTGATTAGCAGTGGTAGAGTGCTCAGAGTCCTAAGGCCAACTGAAAGATACAGGAACAAAACAGGAGGTAAAGGCAAAAAGTCTGGGGTAAGACCACCGTAAGGATGCCAAGTCTAACAAGCAGCAACAATTTCTATGTATTTCCATACTGGTTGCCAAATCCTTAATTTTGCAAAAGTGGAGATCCCCAAGGTTCCTACTTTTGATGATTGGCTAGGCAAATAAAACGGGTTAAACAACATGAAAAGCCGTGTGCAGAAAGAATAGATGCTCTTAAAAAATTCAGGGAGATCTGGTACGATATGTCAGCTTGAGCTTTGGTATCATGTATCATTGCACTTAATTGTCTCATTAGTCATGCAAACGTATTATTTTTGTGTGCACATTTTTTAGAGCATATTGATTATCACTTTTTAATGGTGTGGTAGTGGCTTCTTTTCCAGCTGTGTATCTCTGCTATATTTATACTTACAACAAACCACATTTGTATGTTAATATTTATGAATCTTTTCAATCATGACAACTATATGTAATTGACTTTTTGTACCTGACCAATAAAAAAATAAAAAATTACAAAAGGAGATATCCCCCAAAGTAATTTTCACTGTAGCAAGGCGGGCTTCCATAGGGAAACCTTGGGCTACATAATTACATTTATTAAATGCTAACTTTGGATTGGTAGCAAGAAGAGAAATACTTCAAGGACTCATTTTTGTAGTCATTCAAAATCCAATTTAGTGATGAAATCATTTTTTCTACCTATTGAGCAAAAGGCACTTGTAAAAAGTTACCACTTTTTCTAACCAAAGCTTGTGAGCATTCCTACTGTCACCTGGCAGCTGGATGGCTTTCCTGTAATGATATGCAGTTTGCTCCCAGACAGAGGATAAAGGGCTTGGGAGTGGGCAGGTGCTGATCTTTCCTTAATAAGGTAGTTGGGGGTGTGCTCAAGGATTAGTTATTCTTCAAAGAGGCCTTCCCTGTTACAAGCATATTAACATGACACTAGGCATGTCTCCTTCTTTTGTTCATCTAGCCACTTTGGCTCCAAACCCAGTGGGAGAGTGAGCTAGCCCAGCCCTGATTTGTAGTGACCACAAGGGAAAGTTTGCCCATTATCATAGCCGCACCAATGGTTAGGCTCAGGAGCTCTGGCAATAGGAAGAAGGATTCAGCCATATTGAATTGCCTCGGAATTCTGTGCAGGAGGGACTGGGGTGGAGGGATGGTGTGGCATCCTAGGATTGGTCAGGGGTACTAGCACCTAGAACTTTCCACCCATACTTATAAACCCTGCACAAGGGAGAGGCAGTGAGCAAGACCCTGGCCCTGGGAGGCAATGGCAGCAGAAATATGGCCAACTGGGAAAAGAAGCCTCCTGATAACATGCAAAGAATTTTGGGGGTCATTCTGACCCCCGCCGGCGGCGGATGCCGCCGGCCTGGCGGGAACCGCCAGAAGACCGTACCGCGGTCGAAACCACCTTCCACGAGGATGCCGGCTCCGAATGGAGCCGGCGGAGTGGAAGGGGTGCGACGGGTGCAGTTGCACCCGTCGCGATTTTCAGTGTCTGCCACGCAGACACTGAAAATCTATGTGGGGCCCTGTTAGGGGGCCCCTGCAGTGCCCATGCCAATGGCATGGGCACTGCAGGGGCCCCCAGGGGCCCCACGACACCCGTTCCCGCCAGCCAGGTTCTGGCGGTGGAAACCGCCAGAACCAGGCTGGCGGGAAGTGGGTCGCAATCCCCATGGTGGCGCTGCTTGCAGCTCCGCCGTGGAGGATTCCCAGGGGCAGCGGGAAACCGGCGGGACACCGCCGGTTTCCCGTTTCTGTCCGCGGCGTCAGAATGGCGTCAGAATGCCCATGGAAGCACCGCCAGCCTGTTGTCCATGACCCCCTTTGTCTCCAGCTAACACCCAGAACTAGATGATTCTCCCCAGGGCCAGTGGCTCTGTCCCCCCCTATTTCCCTGAGAACCAGTTAGGGGAAGCTCTGGACTCCACTGCCACCCCAACTCCCACTGCAAGACAGACAACCAGGTGGTTCTGGAGCTTGGAAGTGCAGGCTGGAGGGTGCTCTGCTGAATGGATGCGGATGAGCCCAAGATCAAGGGAAGCAGCCTAACTGGGCCTGAGTTCTACACCTTTAAATTTGTGACCATTGACACCTCCAAGATAGTGGAGCATGTGTGCTGTATTTCTGAAAATTAGCCCTGAGGTGGGCCAGTTCCCAGAGGTCAGAGCAACTTCAATGATTTACCTCAGAGGAAGAGGATGTACGTTCACCCCCTCCCCAGAGGCTTATTCTACCCTGGGGACCTCATGCCCTCAGGCTTGATGCAAAGTAGGAATGTCCTAGGGATAGCCTACTTTTGTCTTTATTTCTTTGTTCTGGTTCCCCCAGGAGGGTCAGGGGAACCGCCAGCATTAGCCACAGATATTGTGCGGGGATTCTAGTAGGTTACATTGCACAAGTGACCCTAATCCTGAGGACTTAATGAAAAAAAGCCATAGACAGTGTTCTTACAGCTGCATTATGTAGCCTAAAGTGGTAAATGAATGATTCTGACAAATTTTGGATTGCAGTGGTTTATTAAAAGTGGGTTATTGACAGTGGCTATAGAGAAATGTTGCAATGCTTTTAATAATGAGAAAGATTGCATTTTAACATATTTATTGATTCTATTGGTATGAGGGTGATTTCTAGCATGTCATCATGGTTATTATGAATGTGCCAACCTCTGGACAAAGCATATATACTTTCCTTAGAAATTGATGTGGTGACCCCTTAACAAATCCAATAGGGTTGCATTATATATTGAGCAGATGCCCCTTCAAAATGCCAATAGGCCTGCTTTACTTGTTATGAAATCCTCTTATCATGTGATGTTCATCTGGAATAGGTGGGTAGGGGGGGGGGGTATCGTGAATATAGAGAAAGGACCCATTAGGATTCAAGAATGTCACCAAAGGTAATTTCATCTACATTATATATATATTTTGTAAATTAGTGTGTAGTATTTAGTAGTGTGTGTGTAATAAATATGCTGTTGTTATTGTGTGCCAGTGCATAGAAAATACTAGCCTACATCATCTCATTTGAATAGGCCTTGAAGCCCTCTACCTCGCTGCTCTGAGAGCGTCAAGTGCTTCAATGAGGTACTTGATTCCCAGTAAAGAGAGAATTGTGGGCTGATTACATATGCAGTCTTCACATCCTGCACAACTGCTAACCCAATTTCTTGAATTGGTGTTCAGAGCGGGGATCAATAGTATCATGTTCCAGTATGCACTGATATCATTTGATAAGTTCAGTTTTGCCACATATTACCTATGCATTAATGTGCAAATGTTGGAGTGCAAGGCTGTAGGAGGGTCGGGTCAAAGGTTTAGTTGTGTGAAATTAAGATGTGGAAAAGGTAAGCCCTCTTGCATATAGCTCATGCAAACACATTGATGGTTTGTAAATGTATTAAGTGTGTTTATTATAACTTATTTGCACCTTCAAAATGATATGAAGGCAAGGGGGCCATAGTGTCCTTTGAAACCCAGCACTACACATACTAGGCCTGTATGAGGAGAATGCTTCTCCATGGGTTCAGGGACTAGTACGGACATCATACATTTTGGTGAAGTAGTAGGCCCTGCTTCTTACATTGTAAAAGGTGATTGGGGGCTCCAGAAAGTTCTTGTGCTTGCGATAATTTTCCACCATTGGCATAGGCCAAAAATCACCATTAGAAGTAATGACCCCATCTCATTTACACTAGGATGGTGGGGTGGACCCAAAGCCATTTTCCCATGGTGGGGATGTGAGAGATAGTTGTGGTTCCTATGGTACTCATAGGTTAACTGGTGGGAAGGTGGCCCATAATGGTGGTTGGCCCATTAAGGGGATAATTCCCAAGGTAGAAGGTGTAGTGAATGACCCTGGGGAGATCAGGAAGGGGGTGGTGGACTCCTTAAATTCCCAGGATGGAATAGTGGTGGACCAAGAGATGTCAGGGTGGGTAGGCACTGTTGATGGACGTATGGTGCAGGAGGTGGCTGTAGCCATCATGCACTATCTGGATGGACAGGTGGTGCCTACTTCTAGAGAGGACCCTAGGCATCAGTCTGGGTGTGGAGGCATATCCTTTAAGGATTGTCGCTCTGAGCTCTCAAAAGGACAGGCTGAAGAGTCTCTGCCTTAGCGGACTCCTATGTGATGCACTTTGGGTGTACCTGTTAGGCAGATGCTCAAGAGATGGAGGTGATGCAAGAGGTGGGTGAGCCCACTGTGACTCACGCAAGTCACCAGGTGGGCCTGTCTTAATCGAAGTGACCCTGAGGATCAGTTCAGAATTGGGGAAGCATGTCTGTTAGGGATTGTCACTCTAAGCATTCAGAAGGACAGGCTGCAGAGGAAATGCCTTAGCAAACTCCTGCTTCATGCACTATAGATGTACCAGACTTGGGGAATTGCCCTGAAGCCCCTTTAAGTCCTGGCTTGCCAGGCATTGGTTTGACTGGTAGGTGTGGCTCACCAACATGATAATGCAGAAGGTAGGTGTGCCTGCAGCAGCACAACCAGGTGACCAAGAGTGCCTACTTGTAAGGAGGGGATCCTGTGCATGAGCCTGGGTTGGTGTTAAACACTTCTGCCTGGGACTGTTGTTTTGGGCTGTCTAAAGGGCACCTGTCAAAAACGTTTCCCAGCAGACTTCTGGCAAGTGAAAATTAGGTGTACCAGTTGGGGGGATGTTCATGTGGAGGTAGTACAGGACAAAGTGGCGTCTGCAGTGGCACCACCAGGTGACCAGAAGGACCCTATGCATGAGCCTGAGTTGATCCTAACTGTGTCTGTCTGGGACTGTCACTTTGGGCTCTCCGGAGGGCCAGCTGTCAAAGACTTGGCCCAGCCGACTTCTGCATAGGGTACTTTAGGTGCACTAGCCTTGGGGGGAGATGACCTGAGGCTCCTCAGGAGACTTGGCTTGCCAAGCAGGAACTCAGCATGTGGGGACGCCTCCTTTTCTGATTGAGATGGATAGTGGCAGTGTGTGCCTTCAGGGTGACCTGTCATATTTCTGTGGGGCATCTTTGAGATTCCTGGTTAGTCTCCAGCTTGATTGCTTGGAGGCCAGGAAATGGACTGGAGAGGGAACTGGGTAAGGCTTGACCTACACCGTACCTAGTGGCACTTCCAGTTGAGCCATGGGATTTGAGAGTCTTGAGTGGGTGGCATGGATCTTGTTCTCATGGAGGCAGGCGAAGCAGGATTCCTGGAGCGGTGCCTATGGTGGGTACTGTCTGGTGATGACTCTTATTTATGGGAGCACTCCATGTTTGGGTTGGGGCTTCCTTAGGAAACACAGTAATCCTGAGAGAATGTGATATCAGCCATAGTTGTTTATAGCTTTATCTGCATCTTTAGGGTGTAGTAACCCAGATGAGTGATGATATTGAGTTATGCATCCTCTAGAGGAAGAACAGCTATGTTTCAGCCCTGTCTGCCATGACTGGATCAGTGTTGAGGCACTGAATCCTTGACATTAAGGTTGTGGTGGATGTGAGGTTTCCACAAGTTAAAACAAACTTTCTTTTGCCTCACAATCTACTCCTCATTCTTCTAGGGGACCCTGGAGAACAAAGATTATACCCCACAACCATTCCATTGGAGAAACTGTTTTCCCACCTCTTATTAGCAACTCCCTTAAGCATTGCCCGATGTGTAAACAACCAAATACTCTCACACTTAATATGTGGTGGGGCAAAGTGTGGGAATATGCCATTGAGGGTATATCCGAACCGGTTCATGATTGTGTCCACAAATGCGAGAAACCAGGGAGTCCATTTGTTACTTATATAAAAAAGAAAACAAAGAGTAAGTGAAAACCCTGTTACAATGTCCAGGATCTTGAGGAGCTCTGGTATTTGTGCTATATCTTCTTCCATAGATGAAAGTCAGATACACATCACAGTCTAAGCAAGACAAGCACAACACCCACGGATTGATGCACACGACAGACCCAGGCCAAAGCATATAGAAGGAGAAAAAGACCAGGCTGAACCACAATCTATTAGTCTTTCTTTGTTCCCTCCCACTGTTTGTTCTTTAACAATTGTTCAATGTAAGCAGAAAATAAATGTGCCTTCATTGTAGATGTTGTTCATCCTCAATACATATTTAAAAGAAAGTTGGAAACAAATGTGCTGGGTGCAGTATTGTGTGACCCAGGGGAAGGGTGGACCTAGACTTGCTCTGGTCATGTAGGTTTCCAGTGCCCTGGATGTATCTGGCAGAGAACCTCAGGATTAGGTTAGGTGGGTGTTTTTAGCATAGGGAGTCCAGCATAAGACCTCTGTGGTACAGTCGACTGGTGAATGGTGTTTCTGGCCAGAGCTCATTACCACGTGTTATCATTGACTACACAAGAACACCCATGAGCAGTGGCTAGTTCTTCCCATAGTTTAATCTGGCAGCACCTTATGTTGCAAGTAGGTTCTGCCATTTAGTCCACCAAAATATTTTGCTTTTGATCACCCAATTTTTAAAACTTTACTATAGGTGAACCCTATTACCTGTGTCTCATTCATGGTGTTTCCGTTTAAGAAATGCCCCTGCAGCATAGTTAGAGTAAGGGGCACTGGGCTGTTTATACATGAACATGTGTGCACACACATGTGCGTATGTGTAGGCTTCATGTGAAAGACTACCACCATGTGCAGCCTGGTTAGCTGCATGCAAGTAACATACATGTAGCAGTTTTAAACTGCAAAATTGATCTTTCAAAATAATCCCCTTTTGACTTGCCTAAACCTTAATTTTGAATATTAATAAATCTCCCCTAAGCAGGGCCTCATTGCAGAAAAAGGCAGGATGCACGATATTCGAAAGTAGGAAGTGGAGGAATTGATATTGTATAGGTCCTTACCTCAAATATCCCCAAAAGCTATTCTCACTGTAGCAAGACTGGATGCCTTGGTACATAAAATAAGCATTAAATTTGAATTGGTAGCAACTAGAGAAATAATTCAAGGACTCACTTTTGTAGTTATTCAGAATACAACTTGATAGTGAAATTGAACTGTGTCTACTTGTTGAGCAAAGTGCATTTTTAAAAAGTTACAATTGTTCTGGTCAAAGGTTGTAAACTTCCAACTGTCACCTTGCAACTGGATGGGTCCCCTGTGTGCTCCTAGACAGAGGACAAAGGACATGGGTGTGGACAAGTTCTGGCCTTCCTTAGATAAGATGGCTTGGGGGCTGTGCCAAAGTATTAGTTATATGTCAAAGAGGTCTTCCCTGTTACAAGCCGATGAACCTGACACTTGGCCTGCTCCCTCCCTTTGTCCATCTAGCCAACATGGCTCCAAAACCAGTAGGAGGGGGATCTACTCCAGAACCGGTTTTGAGCGACCACAAGGGACAGTTTGCCCATTGTCATAGCCACAACTCTGGGTGGGCCCAGGAGCTCTGACCAGAGGAAGAAAGGTTTGGCCATTTTAGATTGTCCCAGAGTGTTGTGCAGGAGGGTTATGACAGGGCTGGAGGGATGATGTGGCATCCTATGATCATCTAGATGTGCCTGGCATCTTGACCTTTCCACCCACACTTATAAACCACTGCACAAGAGAAACAAAGAGCAAGACCCTAGACCTGGGTGGCATTAGCAGCAGGACTATGGAAAACAGGAAGGAGAAGCCACCTGATAACAAGCTAAGGATGTTGTCTCTAGCTGAGTAGATGGGCTTATCCAGGGCCGATGGTGCTGGCTCCCTTATGCACCATGATGACCAGTTACAAGAAGGTCTGGACTTTACTGCCACCCCAAGTGCCTTGCAAGACAGGAGACTCTGGGTCTTGGGAGTGGAGGCAGGATGGTGCTCTGCTGGCTGATAGCAGAAGGGCTGCAGAGTTTGCCTCACCAGCAACAGAGGAACACCAGGTGTCAGGTGAGGAGAAGACTGGTGCATGTAGACAGTACAAACGTATTTCCACCAAGTGCCGCCTTTGGGAGGCCTGCGGAATGCATTCTTGGGGGGGGGGTAGGGACTAGATCTCACCACAAGGAGAACAATTAGCCCAAAATAAAGGAAATTGACCCAATGGTGCCAAAGCTATACACCTTTAGAGATTGTGACCTTTAAACCCTCCAGGAAAAAGGAGTATGTGGGGCTCTGCCTTATATCTCTAAATAAGCCCTGGGGTAGGACTGCACAAGTTTAATTATTTATCTTTATCATCCCCTGCGGCCAGATATGAAGGGGAAATGTCCTGGGTACTTCCTGCCCCGGGACACAGCATATAAGGAGACCCAGCCATATATGGCCGCTCTCACTGGGAGTGGGAGAAAGGTTGCCCCCACCGGGGAACATTAAAGGAAGTGCTGGCTGCTATGCTCTGGACCCAAGCTGTGTGCATGAGTGGAAAACTGGCAGGGTAGCCAGAAATGGACTCTCCATGCTGCCCACACAGGACCAGCTGCACCTGGGTACCTAGTGGACACAAGCACCCAGATTTTATAAACAAACCAAAAGAAATGCAGTGTGAAACCACAGGATCACAGCGGGAACCCTGCTACCTAAAAATTCATTTTTCCACAAAGGAGCACCGCATACTGCCTTGTGGGGCATTAATTTGCCTATCTGTATTCTTTGTGGTGCTCCAAGGAGGGGCAGGGCCACCACCACCTTTCTCCACAGATCTTGTGGGCAGCTGCCAATGGTAAAATACCTAGGACTGTAGTTTTGTGCTCTTCAGCTATGGAGTGTAGGGATCATTAGTTATTGGTCCTATGGCTACGTTATGTGCTTGAAGCTGTAAAAGAAATACCCTGACATGTCACTTTGATTTGCAATGCTTTATTAAAAATGGTTATTGCAATGCTTTTATTAATGCAAACAGCTGCATTTAAATATTGTTATTGATTCCATTGGCGTGAGGGTAAATTCTAACATGTGATCATGGTTTTTAATAATGTGACAACAGCTAGACAAAAACATTGCATTCCTTATTAGGACACTCCAATCTCATGTGATGTTACATTTGATACAGGTAGGAGGTATTGTGATAATGGGGGCGTACGGAAAATCGCAAGCACAGGGTGGTAACATTTGGCTACATTATTCCTATACTCTTCAGGGTAAAGTACATTTTGTGCAGGAAATTAAATTACATTAATTTAAACCATAAATTTCCAAACACTTTTGGGGTTTGTCTCAAAATAAGGCAGCACTCTTCTTTTATTTCATTCCTTTTCAGCAGTTTATTTTCTTGGAGGTCCACTAGTAAACAACTATACTCCCCAATAATTCATTTCCTCTGCCTCCAATCACTGCCACGTAGTCCCAGCAAACCCTGGATTGAGAGGTATATGTGCATATCCCCATTGTTTTAGCCTGGAATCTATGACAACTCGATTGGCTACTTTCATTACTCATGGCAATCAACTTGACCTACCTCACACCATTAGGCTGATCAATGTACACCTGTAGAAATCATGCAGCAGATATTTTGTTTCTTGTGTGATTCTTTTAGAAACCCACTTGGAAATTCACTCCACGTGTGCTGCTACATAAAAAAGTTCAACATGTGAGTCCCCCAAACATCCCTCAACAGTGGCAAGTAGAAGTTTGCAGAAGATTACCCTATGTCATCCATTGTTCTATAATAAATTAATCAATACAGTGCCTAAGTCTCTGAAACAATAATGAGTAAATAAAAATAGGTTAGCAGAATAATGCAAAAGCTGTGGAAGTATTAGCAGTATGGTCAGAGAAACTCTACCTTACACTGAAATTGGGATATTCTTCAAAAACACAATGCTCCCCATCAATTACATCATAGCTTTCCCCTAGATGCCCTCTATATCTGATTCATCTTGATAAATCTGTACCCCTGGATGTCAAAATAGTGTACGTTCCCAGCACAGGCTCAAGCTGGCTGCCATCGACACAGTAACATCCACGGCTGACTTCCTGAGCAATTAATGCAATTAATTAATATCTCAGAGACCACTCCAGAATTCCTTACTAGCTGTAAAGGTGACACACGATTTAGCATCACAGTGCTAGCATGTAATAATATTCATTTACATTAAGAGTCATGTAATGAGTAGTACCCACTCGGGTTATATTGCTATTTATAGCTATGTGTTGCCTCCTGTGGCCTATAGGTTCCATCACCTATGCAAATATTATTGATTTCCATGATGCAGGTTTTAGAAATTACTGTACACTTGTGGACCCTAACCTTTGGTCGAGGGCAAAGTAAAGCTCTCAGTTTCAATGGTTTAGCACGGGGGTGGCCTATCATGCATAGCAGGCAGATGGACTGGTGTGTACAGCACCTCTGGTCTGAGATGACATTGTGGAGGAAAGGTGTGCTGATGTGTGCAGCATTATAGGCAAATTATGGTATGGCATCGGAAGAGTATGGCCTTCCGTGTATGAGAGACCGCAACAAGGGAATAGGCTGCGTGTTCAACTTTCTGCTGCCTCATATACAAACATGCTAAAATATCACTAGTTTTGTGTGATTACAAGCGATTAGTGACATTTTTATTTATTACAGGTGCATTTTGTTGTCAAACTATACCGTTTCCTGCCAAGGTAATCTTTAAAAGAAGGAGCCAAGCAAAAGGACTTCACTTCCCATCATCCATCTGGATAGGAAGTGACATCAATACATTGTCCATAATCCAGTTGCACAGGAAGTGACATCACTGGTTTCTCACCAAAACTGTCATTAAAAGAAGAAGCCAAGCAAGAGGACTTAATTTCAGATTCTCCATCTGCACAGGATGTGACATCACTGCATTTCCAACCATTCATGGGCACAGGAAGTGACATCAGTAGTTTCCCACTAAAAAAGTCTTTAAAAGACAATGGCAAGCAAGAGAACTTCATGTAATTCATTTACACACCACCCACCACCCCTGTGCTCCTCCCCCTCCCAACAGCAAGCACCTTGATCCTACTTGGAGGGCTTAATTTTCACCTAGAAGACACTAACTCAAACTTGATGCGCTATTTAAGCACCTCAAAAACACCAGCCTCACCCAGCATGTTACTGAGCCCAAACACACCACAGGTCACCTATCAGACATAATTTTCCCTTCAATCAGCAAAATCACTGTCAACGAGTCAGCAGCGATGACCTGGACAGACCATGCCCTTGTCAGTTTCAGCATACCCTATCCCGCACCACCACTGACCTACCACAACTGCACCCATCCACCACAGCTGGAAAGCCGTCATTGAAGAAGATTAGCCTTCCACCCTGCTGAAATCCATACAGAACCTCAACAGCTGGGTCACTGCATTTGCCAATACCCTGCCTCTCCTCAAGCGCAACCCAACAGAAAGAACCTGACCAAAGGCCAGCTAGTACAGTGAGGAACTCATGCAGACAAAACACCACTGCAAGCAACTGGAACACAAATGGGAAATAAATCAAGACACCATTGATAAACACATCTTCAAATCTGCCCTCAGACTCTGCCACCCACTAGCAGATATGAAACACCAAGTGCACAGCTCTTGCAGATCACATCAACTCCGGCCCAAACAGCAGCAATGAAATCTTCACCATCACTAAAGATTTCACTGTGTTTCCTGTTGGCTCCATCATTATCACCTGCTCACATAACCTTTGCAACAAGCTCTTGGAATTTTTCTGTAACAAAATCACCTCCAATAATGGCAAACTCAACCCTCAACTGGACCCTGCCACTGTTGCAACTCATCTTCCCACCGTGGCTAGAGAATAAACCTTGACATCGTGGTCTGCCATCACCACCATCAAAACTGCCACCACAGTGAAGACCATCCTCTTGGGGGCCTCATCTGACCTTTGCCACACCACGCCTTCATCAAAAGACTCATACAGTCCTGTGATGCACTAACACCCATTACCAATGCTTCCATAGACTCAACCGTATTCCCGGACACATGGAAACATGCTACTCTCATGTCCCTGCTCAGAAAAGAATCCGCCTACCTAGCCATGCTCCCGATCACAGACACATCCCCCTCTTACTATACCAAGCTAAGATCTTAGAGAAACTAAGCAACTGATGTCTCACCAACTACCTAACCAGCCACCAGATCATTGACATCACACAGCCTGGGTTCAGGCCCAACCACAGTACAAAAACAGCACTCGTCACCTCCACAGATGATATCTGCATGATCCTTGACAGAGAAGATACAGCCCCCTCTTTTTCCTGGACATCTCTAGAGCATTTGACACAGTCTAACACCCCTCCCTCATCAGGCGCCTGAATGAGAGTAGCATCCTTGGACCCATTTTCCACTGGATCTGCTCCTACTTAATGGATAGACCCCAAGCTGTCAGCTTGGCACCTTACTCCTCAGAAGCCCACAAACTCATCTGTAGAGTATGTCAAGGTTCATTACTCAGTCCCCATCCTCTTTAATGCATACATGATCCTTCGGCCAAAGTCACCCATGTACACTTGAACATTCTCTCCTAGGCAGATGACATGCTCTTCATATTCTCCCTCTCTGAAGTCACAAACTGGATGTAAGCCAATAAGCATAACTGAAAGTCCCCACTCCATTTCGGACCAACAGTGGTCCTTCATCGGGGGTGCTGAAATACACACTCCAAACTTCTTCAGCAGTTTTTAACAGAGAGCCTTGAGTAACCTTTGAACTGCACATTTTGCATTGGGGATCTGGAGTGAACTGTTGGATATGTTCACTGTAAATACAATTAATTCATAGGAACAAATATAAGGAAATGCAACATGGAAGCAAGTTGACTTAATTGATTACTAATTGTTTACTTCTTACAAAGGAGTTTGTATTTGAGGATTGAACAAAGAAACCTACTGGGACATCAGGTAGTACTAAGGGGGAGACACTGTCCTGGTTCATCACAGGTGCTTCTTGGAGTTCACAGAGCTATAACATAAAGAGTCACTCAGAGAATGTTGCGTCTTGTAAGGGACTGGATAGTGAAGTGTGTTTGAGAGTGAGTTCTGCTGGGACAGAAGCTGTTATTAACAAAGACATTTGGAGACAGACCTTTTCTAGTTTCCCTTTTTCTAGTTTCCCTGCATAATTTTTAAAGTTTTCTTGTGTATAACATATGTAATGCTGGTCATTCTTCTTTACTTTTCTTTTTCAAGTTGCTCATAGCAACGTCTGCCATTTAATTAGATGTTCTCCGTCTTCTGTCATCATAAATGCTTTAAGATAAAAAGACAAGTTGACATTAGAGATAAAAACCGAGCAATCGGATCATCTTGACATAAATTCTAAGGAATTATTATTTGCTGAGATAAAAAAGAATAAATGTCTATTTCGATTTTATGCCAAGACGTTTGCAATAGTGCTTATTCTTTGGAAATAAATTTTCAATTGATTGTTGCTGGACTCGTCATGTAACTTGCACCCTTTCACATGCTTTAGCAACGTATCAATTAAATGCAATGCTCTGTCAGCTCCATTCAAGGGCAATATTCCACTGCAGTTCCAAACGAATAATGTAGCTTGACGTCATCATTACCAACGTGTTACAAAAACATCCACCCATTTCATTTGAGATGACAATTAAGGGTTATGTTGCACTTCGTAACGTAAAAGCCACTGTGGTAAAGTTTGGAATCATTGGAACTATATTGTGACCAAAGCTATGACATCTCCTGCCTGTCTGGAGAACTTATAACTCAACTGTATCTCTGTAATAGTGAGCAGCAAATGAAAGAGATGCCAAAATCCCATGCAAATTGCAGTTGTATCTAAACACTTCAGTTTGGTAACATAACATAGTCTGACATAAACAATGTGTCCTTATACCATGTAAAAAACATATCAGCCTTTAGAAGTAATAAGGAAATACTACACCTAAGGGTCAGAGGGGCTTTTTTATACTTGTTTTTTGCCAAATGTGCGTGATTTCTTTACGCAAACTCGGTGCAAAACTAACTCCAGATTTATTCTTTGGCGCTAGATGCGTCTAATGCCAAATTTATGGAGTTAAAGTAATTTTTGGGACGTGGAAACCTACTTTGCGTCAATGAAATGCACAGTAGGCGTTCCCGTTCAAAAAATGACTATATGGCCTTAGTGCCAGAGGAGGGGTCAAATAATGGTCAAAGCTTGCTTTGCACCGTTATTGAACGCCTGGGTCAGGGCAGGTGTTAGGGGACCTGTGGGTCTATTTCCATGCTGGAACACCATGGAATAAGCCCATGGTTGTCTTCCCCAGTCCCCAGGGACACCCACACCAGATTGACAGCAGAGGATGGGGGACCCCATCCCAGATAAGTATAGGTAAGTACAGGTAAGTATATCTTTTTTTAAAGTCCCATTGGGGGTCCTGAAATGGGCCCCTCTACATGGCACTGTGTGCAATGGCCATGCCCAGGGGACCCTGGTACCCTGTGCCGGCCATTGGGGTGGTGAGCATGACTTCTGTCTTTTTTAAGACAGGTGTCATGTGGTATGGATGGTTTTGCATCAGAAAATTACCCTAGGCTGGTTAGAGTCATTTTTTTTAACTCTAACCTGCCTAATGTCATTTTTGGTGCAAAACCCCTTCTTCCTTACCACCAGCCCCACCCAGCTAACACCATTTTTTTACACTAGCCTACCCTTTGCACCGGCTTGCACCATTTCATAAATATGGTTCCCAGCTGGTGCTCAGAAATGGTGCGAGCTGGTGCTAAACTTTTTGGTGCAAAACTGTGTTAGTGCAGTTTTGCACCAAAAAGTATAAATCAGGGACAATATTCTTGTAATCAACATTAAGGACACAGTATTTGCGACAGACAAATAAATAATTTGACAATACAGATAAATTAATCTGACAACCAGCAGCATTTCATTTTACACATTTTATGGCACCAACATCTGGGGCATTGCTTGAGTCAGCTACTCCTGTGAAGGGAGTGCGGATTTAGGGTTTAGGGACTAAGGCAAATATTTATACTTTTGGTGCAAAACTACGCAAACAAAGTTTTGCATCAAAAAGTATAGTGCCAGCTTGCGTCATTCCAGAGCGCTAGCCAGGCGCCAAGTTTAGGACTCCATCAAGCCAGCGCAAAGGGTGGGCTAGCGTCTTAGAAAATGATATTAGCCAGGTGGGGGTGGTAAGGGGGAAGGGGGTTTTGCACTAAAAAATTATGCTAGGCTGGTTAGGAGCAAAGCAAAAATGCCTTTAGCCAGCCTAGCATCATTTCCTGGTGCAAAACCATCCATACCACATGACTCCTGTCTTATAAAAGACAATAGTCATGCCTACCATCCCAATGGCCAACACAGGGGACAAGGGTACCCTGGGCATGGCTCGTGCACCCAGTGCCATGTAGGGGGCCCATTTTAGGGCCCCCAGTGGCACTTTATTTATTTTTTCAAATACTTAGCTCTACGTACCCTATGTAACCTGGGATAGGGTCCCCCCCACCCTCTGGTGCCACTCTGGTGTGGGTAGGGGTGTTTCTGCGATTTGGGTGGGCACCTGTGGGCTCTTTCCATGGTCTTTGACCATGGAAATGGGTCCACAGGTCCCCTGACACCTGCCCTGACCCAGGCGTTGAATAATGGTGCTGAGCAGGCTTAGTGCCATTATTTAGGCCTGCCTCCCCCATGCACAATTTTTGCATGGGAGGATAAATAAGGCGCTAGGGTCTTTAAGTCATGTTTTGGACGGGAATGCTTATCTTGCATCTCATTGACGCAAAAAGGTTTCATGCATCCAAAAAATGACGTTAACTCCTATATTTTCTCGCTAGACGTATATAGCATCAAAATATAAATATGGAGTTTGCACTGAATTTGTGTAAAAAAAAATTATGCAAATTCAGCGCAAAGTGTATAAATATGCCCCTACGTTGCAGTGGCATGGGATACCTGGTTCTCACCAGATCATGCACACAGTGGTCTCAGAGACAAAGAAAAACATACCGAACGGTTCTCCTAATTGTGGTTGCAATCACTGAAATAAGAGCTGAACTACCACACCTCGTAGATGCACTGACAACCCCAGCACTGTCTCATG
Organism: Pleurodeles waltl; assembly: GCF_031143425.1. NCBI lineage: Eukaryota > Metazoa > Chordata > Amphibia > Caudata > Salamandridae > Pleurodeles > Pleurodeles waltl. Next base: position 774,626,879 of record NC_090440.1, on the reverse strand, counting down.
GGTCGCATTTTGAAAAAAAATACATTTTACATAGAGAGGAAAAAGCATATTTTAAGACCATGAGCCAGATGTGCCCAACTACAAATAAGCTCAAACTCACACTGAAGTATAAGGATACATGACACTAACACATAACACAGAAGAATGCATGTGTGAACTTCAACAGCACAGTCAAATGCAAAAGAGGCACCTAAGATGCACGGAAACACAGTGCAAACAGTATAAAAAACCAGCAAACCATATGAGAAGCACCATTCACGTTCACGATAACCACAGATGACAAACACACATTTGGACAAGCATTTGCAATGCAACCGGTCTCGCATTTGCTCGAGTTAGAGCTATTAGTGTTGTAAACTCCTAACCGGATTTTTCTTGCCACATAATTTGAAAGAAAAAAAATGAGAGCGATTGCAGTTTGTAAAGATAAAGTGGTGCAGAAACCAGGCTGAAAACATGGAGCTGCGTATGTTTTCAGTAGTTGGCCGGTGCGCTCGAGGAGGGCTAAACACCGGAAAAAGGCATGACGTATGCATGCCATTCACTAATGAAATCAAGTGGATTTTAAAAGGCAAGCTAACGAACCAATGAAAGTGACAGGAGTGGCATGGGCGTGATTAAAAGCACAAAGAGAGATTACAACAGGGATGGAGCTCTTGTACGCCCGAACCTAACACACCAGCAAGATGGCTTAGCGATTTAAACTGAGAATATGCACGTATAAGCTTTATCAGAGAATAATTAATATTATTCCCAAAACGGCTCCAAGGCAAGGATGAGAAATGCAAAATTAAATTAAGAATAATCCTATATAGTAAACCATTACCACTCTCCTTGCATGGTCCCACAATTTGAAAAAGATAACTATTAACAAATCCATGCCTCACTTTCAATAATGTTTCTCCAAATATTTTACTCATTAACTCTTTCCTTGCGATGTATATACATTTGTACAAAATACCAAAAAAACAAAAACGTATGCACTATTGACGTTTGTACATATGACATTTGACGACCACAAAACGTTATCCACACATACAAATATAGCACTTCACACAGGGATCAGAAAACATATTTAAACAGTTGAACATTATATACATGGTCGTTGTCAAAACGTCAATAAAAAACGACCACTAAATGAATTTCTAATGTTGAGGTGAAGTCTGTAAATGACACAATAGGATAGTGGGTTAAATCAGTCCTTAATCCTCGAATCATCCAATGGTTAAATTAAATAATGCATCACCAGACTGAAGTTGAACTTCACTGATATAATGCCGATGAATTTCAGGATCCTCAACTTATTTATGAGGGCCTCATCAGCACAAAATAAGGACCTAAAAGATAGATGTTGAAATTCGCTTATGATCATGTTTTCAATACAAACTTTATTGCATTTGATCGAGATAGTAGAAAGGAATACATATGACAGCTTATCATCTTGTTAGTGTATACAGAGAAAAAAACTGAACCCCATTTAATAGAAAGGGGAAATAAGTCTGAAGAGCTGTCAACTGTTAAAAGGTCAAAAGTCAGAAGGAGAAGCCGGTATGTATACTACTGTGTGGACTAACGCAGAACCCTCTACAGGAAAGAAATTGTGAAAATGCGGCCCATTGAGAGAATGCTGGTGTGCCCGTAGGAACAAGTCTAAATGAGGTGCACTGCGAACAGTTGGCAGGTTCACTTAAGGCTCTTGACTTTCTGAGATTTTTAAAACAGGTTTATCGAATGAGTTGATAAATTGAGATCGATAGAATGAGATAAAACAAATAAGGGTTAGAAACAAATGAAATTACAGTAGTAAGTGGTAAACAAATACTTATCATTATTTGTACAAGGACAAGTGCTATTGGACCCAAATAATGATAGTCATACACTGTGTTGTGAAATAGAAATACATAAATCAGCACTGGTTCCAGGGCAGGTATTTTTTGATGCAGGGCTACAAAAACTGGCGCATTGGGCCTAATGCATTGTTTTTTAAATATGGGGCAATATGGAGCAGAGAGCTGAGCACTGAGGCAACGGCTGTGCAAGCTCCTTGTAAATATGGCCTTAATTATTTTTGTCTTTGGATCTCTCTGTTTTGAACCTCTGCTTTCAGTCCTCCTCATAGAGTCTCACTCATTTTAAGCTTTTGTTAAAATGGATTTGAGATGAAGCTGCCAGAATCTACCGCTTAGAACAAGGTCAGCTTGAGTGAAAAGCTGAGGTAACAATCGCTGAACAGATTGTGCATGACAAATGTTCCCATGTAGTGCGCAAGTTCAGAGGCTGGGAGAGGGAATGCTGTCTCACTCATCCTGGTGTCTGTGAATGAGTAGGAGACTGATCAGATTAAATTCGTAGACTGCTAAGGACTTATAATTCAATTGTGAAAGAAGAAATGTTCCACTTTCGTTATGGCTGGAGTGTAAAAACTACAGTTTGAACAGTTTTTACACCTTTGGTAAAGTGCATGTTAAATAAAACCTTTGGCATGAGATAGGAAAGTAACTGACATGACTTTCCCTGCCAATTTCTGGATAACAAACATATATCTAGAATCTGTTTGATTCTGAATGGGTTTGTTTATGCATTTATGAAAATAGATATAATTCCCTGAGCCATCTTTAATGGAATTCAAGATTTGAACTCCCACTCCTGTCAGTAATTACTCTGTTGGCCAGCTGGCAGTTCAAAGTTCTCTCTGTAACAATAGTCCCATCCTGTGAAATTAGTTTTCTGTTAGAGGAGGAGTGGACAGAGGGAAATCGCCATAAACTAATTAATTGCTCCTCACTGCACCACCAGACTTGAGTGGGCCATTTCCCCAAGGAAACCATACAGCTGTTAAAAAAAAATATAGATCTATATATGTATATATAAATATATCTATGTAGAAATAGCTATCTATATATGGATATATTTATCTATATAGATAGATATATCTATATATAGACATATATATATATATATATATATATGTATATACACACATATGTATATGAATATATAGATGTATGTATATATATATATGTCTATAGATAGATCTATATACAGGGAGTGCAGAATTATTAGGCAAGTTGTATTTTTGAGGATTAATTTTATTATTGAACAACAACCATGTTCTCAATGAACCCAAAAAACTCATTAATATCAAAACTGAATATTTTTGGAAGTAGTTTTTAGTTTGTTTTTAGTTTTAGCTATGTTAGGGGGATATCTGTGTGTGCAGGTGACTATCACTGTGCATAATTATTAGGCAACTTAACAAAAAAAAAAATATACCCATTTCAATTATTTATCATTACCAGTGAAACCAATATAACATCTCAACATTCACAAATATACATTTCTGACATTCAAAAACAAAACAAAAACAAATCAGTGACCAATATAGCCACCTATCTTTGCAAGGACACTCAAAAGCCTGCCATCCATGGATTCTGTCAGTGTTTTGATCTGTTCACCATCAACATTGCGTGCAGCAGCAACCACAGCCTCCCAGACACTGTTCAGAGAGGTGTACTGTTTTCCCTCCTTGTAAATCTCACATTTGATGATGGACCACAGGTTCTCAATGGGGTTCAGATCAGGTGAACAAGGAGGCCATGTCATTAGATTTCCTTCTTTTATACCCTTTCTTGCCAGCCACGCTGTGGAGTACTTGGACGCGTGTGATGGAGCATTGTCCTGCATGAAAATCATGTTTTTCTTGAAGGATGCAGACTTCTTCCTGTACCACTGCTTGAAGAAGGTGTCTTCCAAGAACTGGCAGTAGGACTGGGAGTTGAGCTTGACTCCATCCTCAACCCGAAAAGGCCCCAGAAGCTCATCTTTGATGATACCAGCCCAAACCAGTACTCCACCTCCACCTTGCTGGCGTCTGAGTCGGACTGGAGCTCTCTGCCCTTTACCAATTCAGCCACGGGCCCATCCATCTGACCCATCAAGACTCACTCTCATTTCATCAGTCCATAAAACCTTAGAAAAATCAGTCTTGAGATATTTCTTGGCCCAGTCTTGACGTTTCAGCTTGTGTGTCTTGTTCAGTGGTGGTCGTCTTTCAGCCTTTCTTACCTTGCCCATGTCTCTGAGTATTGCACACCTTGTGCTTTTGGGCGCTCCAGTGATGTTGCAGCTCTGAAATATGGCCAAACTGGTGGCAAGTGGCATCGTGGCAGCTGCACGCTTGACTTTTCTCAGTTCATGGGCAGTTATTTTGCGCCTTGGTTTTTCCACACGCTTCTTGCGACCCTGTTGACTATTTTGAATGAAACGCTTGATTGTTCGATGATCACGCTTCAGAAGCTTTGCAATTTTAAGAGTGCTGCATCCCTCTGCAAGATATCTCACTATTTTTGACTTTTCTGAGCCTGTCAAGTCCTTCTTTTGACCCATTTTGCCAAAGGAAAGGAAGTTGCCTAATAATTATGCACACCTGATATAGGGTGTTGATGTCATTAGACCACACCCCTTCTCATTACAGAGATGCACATCACCTAATATGCTTAATTGGTAGTAGGCTTTCGAGCCTATACAGCTTGGAGTAAGACAACATGCATAAAGAGGATGATGTGGTCAAAATACTCATTTGCCTAATAATTCTGCACTCCCTGTATATATCTATATATCCATATATATAGCTATAAATATATATATATATCTATCTATATATATATAACTAGATAGATATCTATATATATCTATATATATATCTATATATATATATATATATACATATATATATATATATATATATAGAGCGATCATTTTAGTCAACATGTGTGGTTTCCCTGGGGGCTGCAACCGGCCCCCAGGAAAACCACGCCCACATATAGAAGTGATCTCTTTACATATATTTACATATATATATTTGTCAACAGTTCTCTTGCAGTTGCAGCTTGCGTCTTCAAAGCATTGCACATACTTCACCTGACGCTTTTCAACTGTGGCTTTTAGGCAGTAATAAAAACTCTTGTGATTATGTTTCTGCTAGAAAAGGATCTGACTTTAGTCTAGTGGCAATTTTGATGCCATAAAGTAGCGCAGAAGGTTTATATGCCTACTGAAAGGATCAAAACTGTATAATATGTGAGTACCTGAGTGGATTGGTAAAGTCAGCCTTTACCTGCACTATACTACAAATTAAATGTATGTGCGAAGGGGGCTATGGAGAGATGAAATGCACTTTTGCTGGGTGCTAGTGAGGGAATCATTGGAGGAGGCAATGGGAGTGGGAGAACCAATAATGATTGTTGGACTGGGCGCTATAGGCGCTAAAGACTGTGACGATTGGTATGTGACAAGGTGATGTAATAGTGTGTCTTTTTTGTTTTTTTTAGTGTCTTGAGAGAACATGCTGATTGAGGGAAGAAGCAAAGTTAAGGTGACCTCTACTGTTGCAGGTATCACACATACAAACCCACCAGCAATTTTGTGAATGTCTACATAGGCTAGTGTTTTGGAGTGACAGTTTAGCCAGTAGCAGAGATGGCATCTCGTTGGATGACTGCTGCTAAAGCCCTAACTCGGGTTATAGAGGACAGCTCTGACATAGGATCAGAGACTCAGACAGCAGATACTGAGACAGCACCTGAGGGATAGGGCAATGGGGCAGACTCTGGGAGTGATTTTTCAGTCGGAGGAGTCCCATTTGATAACTCCTCATCCAGTGATTATGAGGGAGGTGAAGCACAGTCTGTGCAGCAGGACAATAGCGGGTTAGCCAAACACAGAGGGCAGATGCATGTGGTGGTAAGCAGAGAGAGTGCTCTCTTGGGATCTCCCCAATGTAGTTCAGCCCCAAATTCCACCGCATAAATCGTATTGTGGAGACATCAAAATTATCCATCGCAAAACAACCTGGTTCTGTAGGCCAGGCACCTGAGATTTTGGTCCTGGGCTCGGCGGCCATATAGGGAAACCTACCAAACCCAGAGATTTCTGGAAACTAGACATCCGGGGAAGTCCACAGAGGTGTGACTTGTGTGGATTCCCCAAAGTTTTCTTACCCAGAATATCCTGCAAAGCTGAAATGTTGAACAAAGGCTACATTTTTTCTTGCATTTCTGTCACAAAAACTACAGGAATATGCTGGGATCACAAAATCCCTACTGCCCAGTGGTTCCCCACCTGTCCTGATAAAAACGCTACCCCAATTGAGTGCCTGTACCTAGTGTCTGCGTCAGAGATGGATCACCCCAGGGTCAACAGTTGCCCACATGTAAGGACCAACAATGGCCTTTGTGTGATCTATACCTGACACGGGCACTAGGCCAACCCACTCAAGTGAGGTACCATTTTTATCGGGAGACTTGGGGGAGTGTTGTGGCTCCTCTCAGATTCCAGAACTTTCTATCACCGAAATGTGAGAAAAAAGTGTTTATTTTGCCAAATGTTGAGGTTTGCAAGGGATTCTGAGGAACAGAACCTGATGAGAGCTGCACTTTCCAAAAAACACATCAGATTTCAATGTAAAAATGTGATGTGTCTATGTTGCGTTTCCTGTCGTGGGCAGTAGGCCTACCCACACAAGTGAGGTACCATTTATATTGGGAGACTTGGGGGAACACAGAATAGTACAACAAGTGTTATTGCTCCTTGTCTTTATCTACATTTTTTCCTTCCAAATTTAGGACAGTGAGTAAAAAACACATCTATTTGAGAAATGCCCTCTAATTCACATGCTAGTAAGGGGACCCCAGAATTCTGAGATGTGCAAATAACCACTGCTTCTCAACACCTTATCTTGTGCCCATTTTGGAAATGCAAATGTTTCCTTGACACTTATCTTTCAGTCTTTATATTTCACCAAATGAATTGCTGTATACCCGGTATACAATGAAAACCCATTTCAAGGTGCAGCTCATTTATTGGCTCTGGGTGCCTAGGGTTCTTGATGAACATACAAGCCCTATATATCCCCACAACCAGAAGAATTCATCAGATATAAAGGTATATTGCTTTTATACATTTGACATGCAGGAAAAAGTTACAGAGTAAAATATAGAGAATAATGGCTGTTTTTTAAGATCAATTCCATACATTTTTATTTTAGCTGTTACTTTCTGTAGGGAAACCTTGAAGGATCTACACAAATAACCCCTTGCTGAATTCAGAATTTTGTCTACATTTAAGAAATGTGTAGCTGTCTGGGATCCAGCATTGGTTTCACACCCATTTCTGTCACTAACTGGAAGGTGCCTGAAAGCACAAATAATAGTAAAAATGGGTTATGTCCCAGTAAAATGCCAAAATTGTTTTGAGAAATGGTTTTATGATTAGAGTCTGCCTGTTCCTGAAAGCTGGGAAGACCGCGATAATAGCACCACAAACCCTTTGTTGATGCCATTTTCAGGGGAAAAAAACACATCCTTTCTTCTGCAGCCCTTTTTTCAAATTTTTGGGAAAAAAAACTAAATTTTCTTTGTATTTTGGTTAATTTCTTGGTCTCCTCCAGGGGAACCCTCAAACTCTGGGTACCTTTGGAATCCCTAGGATGCTGGGAAAAAGGATGCAAATTTGACGTGGATAGCTTATGTGGAAAAAAGTTATGAAGGCCTAAGTGCAAACTACCCCAAATAGCCAAAAAAGTGCTCAGCACTTGGGGGGGGGGGGATGTTGAAGGTTCAGTAACTAAGGGGTTCAGAGACCAAAAATAAAAATGGACATACATATACCATAACAACGTATAATAAAATAACAATGAGAAGGAGATGAATAGAATGTAAAACAACTTCCCGTTGGGATCTGGAAACTATATAAATATATGGTAGTTTGGCAAAACTCTTTCACAACCTCACACACTCATTTCATAATTCTTTTGCCAGACTGGTGCTTGTATTCGTATTCTAGGAGCTTTCTCCCTGAAAGGTGTGTCCCTCTCTAGGAAATTAGTTTCCTCCTCATCTTCCTCCATAGGCCTGGATGAAGGATTTAGTTTTACCAGTCTGTTCATGTCCTAACAATGGCCATTGCCCATTATAACCACATTTCGTTTAACGTTATTGATACACATGGGTTCATTTAGAATTATCAACAGTTCTCCCTAATATTTTGTTGAAACGCACCCACTCACCCTCCTTCTGTAGAAGTTGCTCAGTACCATGTTTAATGTCGTACCGATTTTTTCACCTGTGTTGGTGCCTGGTGATTTTATTGTTAAACAATGCAGGGTTATGCCTTACCCTGTCTCCTCCTCCTAATCATGAGAGAAAACATTTGACACTCACTTTCTGCCCTTTAATGTTGAGAAAGCATATGTATTAGTAATAGTGTATGGTGTAGTGTTGTAAGCCCATATCATCTCTTGGAAAGCCCCTTGCACATTCAGGTGATTTGTGCTGGCTAGCTGGATACAAAATTTGATCATGTGATTAATTCTTTCTAGCAGGCTTAAACTTACATTTTTGGTCTAAGTTTCCCTTTGTGAATCGGCCCCATTGTTGTTATTCTCATTTATTTCATGTCTTACCTCCCTATAACCTTTATTGGCATCATCTACCTGATTTCTACTGTTGAGCCATCACCTTTATTGCATACTCTTTGAGTTTGTTCAATACTCCATCCTCCAGATTAGTTTCCTCCCATTCCTCATTAGCAATAGCGGCGCTATTAATAACTAGGACCGGAAACTCAGAGCTTTCAGATTCCTCCTGTACATCTGGAGGAGCCCTTGATAATAAATTAGCAGTAGTATTTTGATTACCTGGGACATATTCTACTTGGAAACAGAAGCTTTCCAAACCCAATATCCATCTGGCAATTCTGGGAGTGCTATTGTATGACCCTTTGGTCGAGAACATGTAAATTAAGGGTTTGTGATCTGTGTGAATATCAAATTGTATTCCCCATAAAAAGAACTTAAAGTGTTTAACAGCCCAGAAGCAAGCTAGGGCCTCTCTTTTAACTGTCAAGTAATTACATTCTGCTTTGCTAATGACATGGGAGGTGAAAGCTACAGCCCTTCCCTTACCATTTATGACTTGAGATAGAGTGGCACCTATGCCTTTGTTGCTGGCATCTGTTGTAAGAATTGATTTTCGTTTATGATCAAAATTGCATAGGTACGGTGCAAATAGTATAGCAAGTTATACCTTCTCAAAAGGTTGATGATGGTCTTCCAACCATTTGTATGGAACGTGGATTTTTAGCAACTCCCTCAGATTGTAAGTGAATTCCGAGAGATTCCTCATGCATTTGGCCATAAACTCAGCTACGCCTGAAAAGGATTTGAGTTCCTCTTTGTTTCTGGGAGCATCAGCTTTCTGGACAGCTTCCAGTAAACAAAATTTGGGTTTGAAACCTGTTAGACCTGGCATCCTTAGTGTGGTCTTGCCTAACTTTTTGACATTGCCACCCAGTTTGTTGCTGTGTACTGGACTCTGTTTTTGCTGTTTTGTTACTCTGGGCACTTTACCACTGCTGACCAGTGCTAAATTGCAACTGCTCCCTATGTGAAATTGTTTGTGTAATTGGCTTTTCCATGACTGGCATATTCAAGTTACTAATAATTCCCTAGTAAACTGCACTAGAAGTGCCTAGGGCCTGCAACTCAAATGCTACTAGTGGGCCTGCAGCACTGATTGTGCCACCCACATGAGTAGCCCTGTAAACATGGCTCGGACCTGCCACTGCAGTGTCTGTATCTGCAGTTTTAAACTGCCACTTCTACATGGCAAGTGCACCCACTTGCCAGGCCTAAACCTTCCCTCTTTATACATGTAAGGTACCCCTAAGGTAGGTCCTCAGTAGCCCCATGGGCAGGGTGCAGTGTGGGTTAAAGGTGAAACATGTACTGATGTGTTTTACATGTCCTCCCAGTTGGCACTTCGCTTTTCTTTAATGTGAGTCCCTCATCCTGGAACTTCTTGAGGACAATCCTCAGAAGTTAATCGTGTTCTCCAACTGTGGCTCCGTATATCAAGACGTCATCTTCAAAGCATTGTGTTTTAGGAACCCAATTTAAAATGTAAAATGCATTGCATGATTTTCTGAAAAATTGCAGCAGCAGACCCCAACCCAAAAGGCATCTTATTAAACATAAGGGGACTCATGGGAGTGGTGAATGAGGTAAGCCATTTAGAATCTGGATGTAATTCTACCTGATGGTACCCATTGGAAATGTCCAGTACTGAGAAACATACTGCTTCTCCCATTGTGCTCAACATTTTGTGAATCTGAGGCAGGGAATGTCTTTTTATCCAAAGTTTTTTATTTAGATCCTACAGATCAACACACAGTCTAGTATTGTCGTTCTGGTTTTTCTTAGCAGTAACAATGGGACCAAACTAATTTGAGGTCCCAATGGGTTGTATTATACCAAGGGATTTTAATCCATTGAGTTCTTTTTCTACTGGTCTTTGAATGTAATGCAAGATTTTACCATACCCCTTAACGGAATAAGATCTCTAATGTATCTTCTGGGATTGATGTAATCTTAAACATTTTTGAGTCCACCATTTTAACAAGCTCAGAAATGTTTATAAGAGTAAAAGGAGTACAGGAGTACGCAAACACCTTGTTAGGATTCCCATTCAGGTATATTTTGCACTCTGGTTATTGGACAGGTCTCAACTCTTCCTCCTTTACTTTTAAAATACTTTTCTTGACAACTTGAGAATTCTCATCTATGGATTTACTATCCTGTGGTCTGTCATTACCTGAAACGTCCCTGCATACCCTTGCAAAGTGCCCTTTTTTATTGCACTTTCTACAAGTAGCTGTTCTGGCTTCATATTGAGTGAAATTGGCAAGCTGACTGCTACTTCCACATCAGTAACACTTTAACTGTTTATTCCCCATATTAGCTTTCTGACAGAATTATTGTTCTTTATTTGCAACACCTCCATATCTGATTTCTCCTCTCTAGCTTCTGATACTTGTTCCGATGTTGATTGTAATCTTATTTGTTCAATGCAAATTGCTATCTGCTCTATTGACCGAGCTAGCTCCTCAGTCTCATGTAAATCTGGTTGTTTTTGTTGTAACGTCTCCTGGATTCTTATGTTATTCGTACAGGGCACTAATTGATCCCGAATAAGAGAGTCTGTCAAGTCCCCAAAGTAACACAAGGTATTCAATCCTCTGAGGGCAGCAACATAGTTAGCTAAACTCTCCGGTTTACCCTGAGTGGACTGAAAAACTTATGGCACTCCAAAAGTATATTAATTTTATTACCAAATTGAGCTTCCAATTTAAGATATGTAATTTTATATTCATCATATTCTCCTTCTCCATTGTGAGCTGTTATTGCTTGAGGTAAAGACTCGGAAATATTCCTGCCATGTTTACCTAAGTTATAGAGCAGAATGTGTTGTTTCCTCATTGGTGTGAATTTCTTCCTCCTCCAATAGCAATTAGATAAGATACAAATGTTTTATCCCATTCTTTCTATGGGACATGTCCGCCGCTGCCATCATGATTACACAACTTCACACAATACTGTAGATTAAATGGTATATGTGTGAAAATAATTGTAACAATGTTTGATTACCTTTGAACTAAAATCTTAAAAGCTGTAAATCAACACTCAAGTCCCCACAACTGTATGAGATAATCACAAAAAGAACATTAATTATAACCAAAAATGCCACCAATTATAATTAAAAATGCTTTCTTTTTTATTATGTTATATTTTGATCTATGTACTGTGAGGAATAGACTGTCAAAATAGATGGTGCACTTTCAAATGTTATGTTTATATGGTGTGCGCATCACCGTTGTCTTTGGGCATGCTGTAGCATCTAGGAGGAGGACCGTAAATCAATTCCTTGTCCCTCTCTATCAGGTTGTATGTGGAACCCTTATCCATCTAATGTCTTGATATACAAGAAGGCAAGATTGTTGTTAATGTGTGCGTTACTAATCCTGAATCGCAGAATGCACACTTTTAAATACTATTACTGTAAATCTGGTGTGCGCTCTAGAAGCACCCTATATCCAGGAAGGCAAGTATGTCATAACTGTGTGCACATCACCGATCCTGAACTTCAAATGATGCTCTTTTATTTATTTATTTACACAGGGTGTGAGCATCACCGTAATTCTGGAGCACGCACTAAAAGTTTCATTTATCACAAAGGACAAGTTTGTTATAAAGGTGTGCTCATCACTGATCCTGAACAGCAGATGGCGCACTTTTAAATTTAAATTTTATTGCTACATGGTGTGCGCATCACCATAATCCTGGTATGTGCAGTTGAACTGTGAACAGGCTGGCGGGGGAGACCGCCAAATTGTGACCATGATTGCACTTCCAACGGAATACAGCCAAACCACCACTGGCACCGCCACTGCAGTCAGCCGCCGCAGACTATGGTAGTCACCTGCAGGCTGGCAGAGACCAAGATTCTGCCAGACAGATTATGAGCTTACACACCACCATGGTTTGTGCCGCGATCGCACCACTGTGAAAACCCAAGTGGAAATCAACTGTATAAAAGGAGACATTCACCTTCCAGAAGCCATACTCATCTGGATCTGCCATAGAACCAGAACTACATGTCCTACCGCTGCTCCTGCTCGCCCAATGACTTAGGAACCAGGGACGATGACAACAACCATGAGTACGCACACTTACCTGTCACTGTTGTAAATTATCAAAGTACCTACGCACACACAACATTCAAATTGGGAGCGGGTGGGGATGGCGACACTCATATGTCACCCCAGACTGACACGCACATTCACACACAGCCACATGCACACCTGCATGTACATGGTACACACCCTATGGCCATCCCATACACCAACCCCCAGATACACAGCACCAACCCAATCACACACTACACCATCAAACTACGCAACTACACTTCAATAGCTACATCATCAAAACATGGTCAAGGACAACAACATAGACAATACCCCTTGACAAATCATACATACATCACCCAGTACCACCACCAGGGAATGAACACACACAACCACATATCTAAAAAATGCCAGACACAACATACTCCGCAAATACACTTCACAACATACCTGACATATTCTCCACACACAGTCCAAGCACACAAAGGCTAACAACACTGCAACAAACACAAACACCACACAATACCACTACTACAACATGTCCACAAAATACAGATGGCCATCACAAAACACACCCATCACTAGTGGACAAATGCAATGCACACAACCACACATGCTGCCCAAACAAAGCAGGTAGCACAACCACCACTTACAAACAAATGTTCACACACAAAGAATGTCAACCAAGACCAAAACTGTCAAAAGTAAAGAAAAGCAGGACAAAGATATGACATAGAAACCAACAACAGGTTGGTCCATATATTTATTATCATCATAAATGAAATATCAGTGTCCAAGGTCAGAGGCCAGTCCAGCAAATGTGTGTGCAATATGCATACAAAGTGCATGTTTGTGCCCCCAGCTTGACTCCTGACTGCCATGTAACCTCCACAGGTAGGGGCATCAAGGGGGCAGGCAGGCACCTCAGGGATTGGGGGGGCAGGAGAAGGGTGTGTAGGCTTTGGATTGGGAGGGGGACCTTTGGGTTTTGGGTTTTGAAGGGGGGCTTAGGTTGAGGCTTTGGAGAGGTTTGTGTACTCTTGGGAGGGTTTGACTTCTTGGCAGAGGGAGGGGCATGGGTACTAGCACGGGCGGTTTTCAAAGTGGAAGGGACTCAGAACATTTAGGGGTATCACAGGGTGGGAGAGGAGTAGGTAAAAGGGAAAACTCAGAGAGAAAAGCTTTCTTTGACATACGGTGGTGGTCATAGCAGACGGGTTTGGGTGCGGAGGGAGAGGTAGTGGTTGTAAGAAGTGTAGTTGTGGGTATCTTGGGTGCATGTGTGTGTGAGGTATACTTGTGGGTGGTGGGTGTCTGTTGGGTGGGTGAGTGTAGGGGTTTATATGTTTTGGAAATAGGGGGATGGAGGTGCTCGGAGATGCCATGGTGGATGGGTGACTGTCCATTGGGGTGGTGACTGCAGGTATGGTGGATGTACTGCATGTAGTCGTGTCTGTGGTTGTGGTATTTGCGGATGTGGTGACTGGGGTGGAAGTCTGAGGATCTGCCCTCCTGATGTCTGTGGATAAGAGAGGTGTAGTGGCTGGATCTGTGAATGTTGATGTGGTGTACAACTGAAAGTACACATCTCCTGGCAGGAAAAGTCACAATTTAAAACCCTCAGATCCCACATCATTACCAAATATGATACTCCAATCTACCCCATTTGTCAAATGTCCATTGACATCATAAGCTAAGTATTTGAACACTACTTTACCATTCTATCAAATCACCTGTAACTCAAAGGCAGTATTGTCATCATGGCCTAGCCAAAGCACATATTTCATCACTATACAGCACATCACTGTCCTTCATGTTATCAGTCAAAGGTGATGCAGTTGACAGATAATACCATGTCATGGCTACCCCGACTACACACCTGCCTCGTCCATCACCGAAAGTCATGTTCCATGCAAGGAGTGTAATTTCTCATCACATACGAGACAGCACCTAGCCTTCTGATCGCATCCCTAGCTGAGCCTTCTGCACATACTTGATGTGGTGTCTGCAGGTGTGTCTGGTGTGTCTGTGATGCTGGTGGTGGTGGGGGTATTAGGGCAGGTTGTGACTGTTAAAGTGTTTGCAGGTGGATGTTGCTTGTGTGCATGCCGGTGGGGTGTCCTGTGGTGCTTGTGTTTGTCAGAGCTACCCTTGGATGTTGAGGTGGATGCATGCTTGTCTGTCCGTGTGCTTTGGCTGGGTCGGGGAAGAGAGGTTTGGGATTGTTAAAAGGAAGGTGGAGGGGTTACAGAAGACAAAGGGTGACTGGCTGCCATCAGTGTAGAGGACAGAGCCTGAAAGGATCTCTGTAGGCCAGCCAGTGCACTGTGAATGCCCTCTAGGAATGTATTACTCTGTTGGTATTACACCTTAGAGGTACATGAAACACTAATAGGATTATTGGACCTGGAAACACCAGATGGGAAGGATGATACTGCACATAACTGACATACATATGGATGGGTAGAGTAAAACCTGTGGCTCAGTCACATGTACATCTTCACATGCAGTCATACATATTGCTGAACACAGATGATCAACATGTTTCCATGCGCAATCCAAAGGCAAGATCACCATTTTTTAATAATGGCAACGTGAGTACTATGTATTCCCATTAGTCAACATACCTGTAGCACCTTCTACATTGTCACTGCTGCTATACTGAGACAGCATACACCAAACTAAAAGAGTAAAGTACATGGATTCAGTCAGTACTTACCCCTTTATGACTGCTGTGCTGCCCTCAATCGCCCAGCCACCTCAGGGTAGGCCACCGCTGAAATGCAGGCCATTAGGGTGGTCAGGCTCCGACTGGCACCCCTCCCTTGTTGTGAGGACATCCTCAGCTGGGCCCAAGCGGTCTTCCGGGTGCAGCACATCAGGTCCTCCCACCGCTTTCTACAATGGGTGCTCCAGCTGCTGTGGACCCCCAAAGTCCGCACTTGCTTGGTGATGGTACCCCATATCCCCTTCTTATGCTGGGCATTTATCTACATGGATGACACAGACAAAAGGAGAAGGTCATGTCCACATGCACCACACCAATAGGAGTGGACGGTGCATATCAGTCACAGAAAATTGGCACACATAACCATCCTCTCTGCTCACACGCCTCCACAACATACCATCTGCATGCATCAACACCTTGGCAAGTTCACATCAACGGTACGCCATCTGACACAACACCTATCACGCATTGCTATGACACTGGACTCACCTGCTCCTCTGGTGCTCCACATAGCTGTTCATACAGAGGTAGGACCTCCTCCACTAGCTTTTCAAACTCTTCTGGGGTGAAGGCTGGGGACCTATCACCTGCAGGACATGACATCGTAGCTTCCAGAGGCAGTGCACAGCAGCTCAGGTCTTTCTGGCAGCATTGCCAGGAGTCAAGTGAGCAATACTGCAGAAGATGGCGGTCACGGCTGCCATGTACATGACTGTCACCGATGGTGGACATCGCCATTGTCCTTACTCTGCCAAAGGCAGCAATGTCTATTGCCATGATGACTTCCACCAGCAGACTTAGGTCACTTCCACCTGTCCAGTACAGTAGGGCATGCACCTGCCATTTTGAGCACATTTGAGAAGTAATGTGCTCAAAATGGTGCTGTTTCCAAATCTGCATCATAGATTTTACCCCCTTTTGTGCTGTACATCTGTACGTACGGCCCTCATGTTTGGGTGACATATTATGCATATGCACAGTATAAGCTGTTTTGTGTGAGGACATGTGGTGATAGTTCTGTACAGCTATTACTGTTACTATTTTTCGGAATAAAACAAATAAGTCCAACAATATGTGTAATATATGTATATGTGCTAAGTCCTTCACACATTGACAGTTACAGTAGTTACAAAAGTTATATCCTATTGTTATGTTTGGCAATGTGCAACATGGAGAGTCAAATAGGATATATAGCTATATGTGGTACTGTATATGTTACATGTAGTAGCCGTCCTCGACAGCTCTTAAGTGTGAGGAATATAAATAGCTGGAATAGATGTGTGCATTCTGAATTTCTCATACTATGTTTACTTTTTTCACATAGTTATCTTGTCATTAGGAGAGTAAGACAACCACCAGTGTACCATCCGCTGGTAGACCTGCTGATAGAAATGGGGTTTCTGGTTGGCTCGGATATGCACCGAAGCCAGGTAGAACCCACCCACTCTAGTCAGGGCAAGTTAGTTATACGTCCAAGTTAACCCCTGCTCCCCCCCCGGTAGCTTGGCACATGACGCACTATCCCCACCACAAAAGAAACACAACACCAAGTTATATGAAAATATATTGCATTGTACACAACACAATTATTATACCAAACACAACATGTCAGTAATATCCTGCTACCTTAACAGTTGTCAGAACGTTACAAATTAGTTACTCTGCAGAACCAGCAGTACTCACATACAACACACAGATTACTTAGTATTTTGCAACATAAGCAGTAGTCAGGAATCACATTACTAAATAAAAGCATTTGTCATAGAAATATCATAAACGCCTTTTTCAGGAACATTATAAAACTTATGGCAAGTCAGAAAAACATAGTAGTATGTTATGCTCATAAAAGGAACATTAGCAAACATATGCAACACAGCATCATTAAAACAGGTTAACATAAGAACATGCCATGTCCATATCAGAAACATTGTGGCCCTCATTCTGACATTGGCCGGCGGCGGTCGCCGCCGGCCTGTCGGGGGCCGCCAGAATACCGTTCCGCGGTCGAAAGACCGCGGCGGTGATTCTGACTTTCCCGCTGGGCTGGCGGGCGGCCGCCTTCAGGCCGCCCGCCAGCCCAGCAGGAAAGAGGCTTCCACGATGAAGCCGGCTCGGAATCGAGCCGGCGGAGTGGAAGCTGTGCGACGGGTGCAGTTGCACCCGTCGCGTATTTCACTGTCTGCGAAGCAGACAGTGAAATACATTTAGGGGCCCTCTTATGGGGGCCCCTGCAGTGCCCATGCCAGTGGCATGGGCACTGCAGGGGCCCCCAGGGGCCCCGCG
The DNA here is from genome assembly GCF_031143425.1 of Pleurodeles waltl. Taxonomy (NCBI): domain Eukaryota; kingdom Metazoa; phylum Chordata; class Amphibia; order Caudata; family Salamandridae; genus Pleurodeles; species Pleurodeles waltl. Next base: position 774,609,349 of record NC_090440.1, on the reverse strand, counting down.
ACCCCCCCTACCGTCATCCGGTTCCCGGCGGGAGAACCGCCGGGAACTGGATGGCGGTAGGGGGGGTCGGAATCCCCTCGGCGGCGCAGCTAGCTGCGCCGCCTTGGAGGATTCCTATGGGCGGCGGTACACTGGCGGGAGCCCGCCAGTGTTGCCGGTCCGACCGCGGCTTTACCGCCGCGGTCGGAATGCCCATTGGAGCACCGCCGGCCTGTCGGCGGTGCTCCCGCGGTCCTCCACCCTGGCGGTTTCAAACCGCCAGGGTCGGAATAAGGGCCTATGTCTTTAAAAAGTATCTGTGGTAGGATGAGGCACTTGTAGTGCCACGAGGGTCACAAGGGGGGCCCCCGGTGCTCCTCTGCGCAAAACTGGGGCCTTCCAAGAGTTCTTGGGTTGAGGGGGGCAGCACGAACCCCCTCCTGCTATATACCAGGCCCCTGCTGGGGCCTGCGATCACTGGGGGCCCTTCCACAAAAGGGGGGCCCACAACAATCCCCCAAAAGAACAATAGGGGGGTCGGTGGCATGGGAGCCTCCGATGAGGCTTCCACCCTGCCTGCTGCCAAGGTATCTGTAACGGGCCCCTCCTAGGGCCCGTGATCACTTCGGGCCTCCCCCAGGGCCTCAACCAGCCCTCCAAAGGGAGGGGGGCCAGAGTCAGCAATCTGGATGGGCGTCTACGGGGGGAGTCTCCGATGAAGCTGGACCGTGCACACAGGGCTTCCAGGGGAAGGGGGAGCCTCCGGTGAGGCTTCCTTCCCCCCTGCCCATGCTGCAAAAAGGATTAGGGGCTCCGGTGGGTGGGGACCCTCCGATGAGGCTTCCTTCCCCGCCTGATCCTCGTCAGCCCTGCACAGAGCAGCCTGGGTCACGACGGTGAGAACATCACCACAGCAGGTGCTGGCGTTTGCCCCGGGGGTCCTCCTCAGAGCATGTTTCACCTCGGGGGCACAGTAGGAGCGGCGGTGATTCTCGGTAATTGATAAGCACTTTAACAAGTGCGTCATCACGAAAACAAAAGTGCTCTCCCGGTGCTTGAAGTGAATTACAGCAGAGCGCTCCTCCTAGCGATCTCACAAATTTCAGCGAAGCGCCTTCCAGGTGCTATGAGGTGGAATGAAGCACTCCTCGTGCTTTAAGTAGTTGCAGGGGTCAGGGACCACAGCACCCTGTCCATGGGAGACTCCAGCAGCAGGCCTGCACAAGGTAAATGCAGGCAGTTGGCAGTTCCTCCACATGACCAAGCAGGTCACAGGTCAGCACAGCAGCAGCAGTCCATGGCGGTTCCTGGGGAGTCCTTCCAGCATTCTGTGTCTAGTTCCAGGCAAGTTTGAAAATGTCACCAAGTTGTGGGGTACTTATACTCATTTTAAGGTTAATGGTTTAACCGTCATTAGACTGGGGTGATAAATGTTTTCTCTTCTTTCTCCTGTGGGGTAGAGAAGAATGTAATATGGTGTATTATGTGCCTCGAGCAGTGTCTGGCATGTGTGTTAAGGTTGGATCTTTAGCCTCTCACTTCACTCTATGTGGAGTAAATAGTGATCACCATTGTACCTAGTTTTCATTGTTTTCTGACTTTGCAGTCCAAGGTGCATGTCACTATGCATGTCACTGTAGGCTGACATAGGTGAGTGACAAACTTGCAGGTCTGAGACCAATGTTATTGTATGCTTTCAGTACTGGTTTCTTCTGTTCTTCTGTTAAGATCTTTGTATGTTCCATGGGATATGTGAATTATAAACTATGGTATGGGTATGTGAAGAGCCTATGTCAGGTGATACAGAGGACCTATCAGTTTAGTACTGCTATGTAGTTAGATTACTATGAGCCTGATGCCTGTTTCCTGTATCTATGCATTTTATGACACCATTGTATACATCCGGATGGTACTCTTTGTCATGCTGTCTGTGTTGATTGTAATATTGACTATGCATTTGTATTGACCTAGATTTCGACCTGTTTAACATTTATCCTGTAACATTTCTGTTGTAAATAGTCTCCTGCTGAAGGTGTCTCCATTTGATATCTATTACAATGTCTGTTTGAAACAGGGGGAGATTACCACAACAAAATAGGCATGCATTACTATTGCACCTGAAATATAAATGACCCATACACACTACCTGTGTTCAAGTGTATTTTATTGTGCACATACAGAGTAAGCTGTAGCCATAATACCGATATATACGTACATAACGGTGATGGGTGAAGTCATGGTGGATGATTTCTTCAGGGTAGCTTCTACACCAGTTGGTAATACAAGTCCAGTGTCGTATCATGGGAAAATGGAGTTAGGTCTCAGAACAGTCAACAGTGTGTATCTGTGGCAAACAAGGGGAGACTAATCAGGAGAGGTTCACTTCCTGGCAATGGGTTTGGTCTTGGCATCTGTTCCTGCTGGATGTTTGGGTGGATGTCCATGTTTACGGGGAGTTCTTCAGCTACAGAGGGAGGGGTGTCTGAGGCATGAGGTTACCCTGGCAGCACCTTCATTCCACTAGCAGCCGAATGTGTTAAAGGGGCAGACATTACATTGCTAGTAGAAGGTGCCTGAGGCTGTATGGAGAAACTAATCAGGGTGGTATTGATGTCCCTTAGCACCCCTCCAATGGTAGCCATGAGGGCATTTTGTGCCTGCCACTGCTGCTTGACTTCTTGGTGGTGGTCCCTCTGCAGCCTTTGATTTTCCCCCAACATTGTGATGATTTGGCCCATCCTGTCTTGGGAACTTTGGTATGCTCTTAAGACTTGGGAGATGGTTTCCTGGTCAGTGGTGTCTCTTTGAGACCCCATCCTCTGGCCCATACCATCCCTCCCACACACCATACCCACACGTGCCTGTGCCCCTGGCACAGTATGCCCAGTCCCAGTGGTTGCAGGTCCATCGTTGTCTGGGGTCACAACAGGAGACTCAGGTACCTCTATGGGGAGGCACAAGATGGAAGCCACTGGTGAGAGGTGTAGTGGCTTAAATAGTTAATTTGGGTGGGATTGGGTTGTGTGGAAGCCTGCAGGACAAGAAAAGTGTGCGACACATACTTTGTGGGTACTCACCAGACTCCAGTCCACTGGGTATGCCTGTGAGGACCTCTGGGTGCAGTGTGTCCAAGGTCTTTTCCTCCCATGATGTAAAGGTAGGGGAGGAGATGGGGGCCCACCACCAGTCTTCTGTACAGCTAGCTGGTGCCTGGATGCCATGGAACGTACCTTCCCCGTAAGTTGTTCCACCTCTGCCTGATGTCCTCCCTTGTGCGAGGATTGCTGCCTACAGAATTGACCCTGTTTACTATCCTTTGCCACAACTCCATTTTCCTGGCAATAGATGTTTGTTGGACCTGTGCTCCGAACAGGTGTGGCTCTACCCTTACAATTTCTTCCACCATGACCCTCAACTCGTCATCAGTGAAATGTGTTTTTTTTGTGGGAACATGGTTGTATAGATGTGTGGGGATGTTGTGAGTGTAAAGGTGCAGTGTTGGGTAATTGGTGTGGTGTGGGGGCTGCGATGAGTTGGAGATGGTCAAAGCAGATTATGCCCCTCCATACTACATTGGTGGTAAATCCTGTTTACCGCCGTGCCGACGGCCACCAACATACCGTGACCGTGGCGGCAATCCACTACGGGTATTATGACCCACACTGAGAAATCAGCCACTCTACAGACACCCACACAAGTCCGCCACACAAAAGGTCAGTGATAAACTGGCAATAGCAAAACCCACACCGTTACGCCAACAGGAATACGCCCACAGTATCACAACCCACGAATCAACGCGACGGTCTGTCAATCGCAGTAAACCATTGGCAGTACACACCGCCGCGCTCAAAATACACACGCATTTACAAAACACAACCACATTGGACAATTCAAAATACACACACCTGACACACATACACACACCACACTCACACCAAAATACAACACACACCCACATAACCCACAACCTCTAACGTGCAACAATTTTGAAGAAGCAGAGAGAGAGAAAAGCAAAGACCACACCATCATCCAGAGGCACAGAACACCATCACACATACACCATCCACGCACCACACACCACACACCCCAACACATCACCCCACACATCACATCACCTATCACCTCACACATCACTCACACCACATCATGGCACCTCAAAGCCACCCCAGGTTTTCTGAGGAGGAGCTCAGGATCATGGTGGAGGAAATCATCCGGGTAGAGCCACAGCTATTCGGATCACAAGTGCAGCAGACATCCATTGCAAGGAAGATGGAGCTATGACGCAGAATTGTGGACAGGGTCAATGCAGTGGAACAGCATCCAAGAACAAGGGATGACATCAGGAAGAGGTGGAACGACCTATGGGGATGGTACGTTCCGTGGTATCAAGACACCAGGTAGCCGTACAGAGGACTGGTGGTGGACCCCCACCTCCTCCCCCACAACTAACAACATGGGAGGAGCAAGTCTTGGCGATCATGCATACTGAGTACCTCGCAGGAGTAGCAGGAGGACTGGACTCTGATAAAGCAAAACTTTACTACTATATCCCCCCACCCTACCTGCATGCCATCACATACTCCCAACCTCACCCTCACTCCCATGACTCCACCACCTCCCACACATCCCACCATCACAACCCACCACTCCCACATCCAAGCCCTGCATGCAACAACAATGCATGGACACCCACCACAGACATGCATGGACACCCATCACCAAAGCATGTCCAATAGAGAGCCTCACCCAGGGCACAAAATCACCACTCACACAAGGGCCAAGGCGATAGTGCAAGCACAGTAATACAGAGAAACACGCCCATTGCACAAGATGGCACACACAGATAAAATAACAATGCATTTACATCCCAACAGGACCCCTACCCAACGTCACCGGAAAGGAGGTGCCAGCCATATCCAGTCCCCCCACAGAAGAGGCCCACAATGATGACAGCATCTCTGCATGCCTGGATCTAGATGACCAGACTGGCCCACCAGGGACCTCTGTACAGTCGGTGACCCTGCCACAGTCCCAAAACACCACAGAACACCCCCCCCCCCAGGAAACACCACCACAGCACCCACCCAGCAGGCCCATGCCACTGTCCCTAGGACACGTCAATCAGTAGTGTGTCCACAGGCAATCCCACTACCCCAGGACGATCAGGGACCTGGAGTCAGTGGCAGTGGGCACATGGTTCAGGGGACAGAGGCACAGGACAACAGGGAAGCTGGGAGGACTGCTGTGTGACAGGGGGAGGACAGGCCCAGGGAACCGACCCTATCCTAGGCACTCTCCAACATCATGGGAGCATACCACCATTCCCAGGAGACCATGGGCACGGTACTGACCAAGTTTCAGGAGACCCAGCGGCTGCAGGAGGGAGAATACATGGGGATCAGGGAGGACCTCACCAACATATACACCATCCTGGTCACTATAGCAGGGGTGCTGGCTGACATAGGGGCAAGACCATGAGGGAGGCAGTGGCACAACAAAGGGCCCCTGACACTACCCAAATCGAGGAACAGCCATCCACCTCCGCTAGTGGACATGAGGCCCCGCCACAGGACCAACAGGCCACCAGCACCCCACCCCCTGCAGAAGGAGAACCACCTCGCAAACGGTCCCAGCGATCCAGGCAGAAGACAGAGAACATTGCCAAGACCCTCGCTAGGAAATAAGACTCTCCTGATTGCCACCCTTCTGTCCCACTATGTCATCCTATGTCATCCTGTCCAAAATTAACTGCCATTACTCCCCTTCCTATGCCCCATTGGACAATGCACCTGTGATACCAAAAGACTGGACTCTACTATGGACCTTCCTCTATCATCACCCCAGTCCCTTGCACATACCCCAATACTCATTAGCCCCTAAATAAACAGCCTTTAAGCACAAACCAATCTGGAGTCAGTCTGATCTTTCTCAAATGTATGATGACAACATTAGTAAGAAATAGCATTGTAAATATTCATTTGCTCACACCAATGTATGACAGTTGTTGGGCAGCACTACATATAGCAGAAGGCAGAATGGGGTATCCAGATCAGAAAAATGGAAATCCAAAGTGAATTGTCAGTGTCAATAGACAGAGGTTAAAAGGCTGACTTATACAATGTCCTACAGTATTCTGAAATGTGAGGAGGAGTTACAGTCTCTTACCTGTGTGTCATTGGAAGTACTGCATGATGATGTTTGCTCGGTTGTTAATATCTTCTTCCTTTGCCTCCTCTTCCTCACTGTCCACAGGCTCCACAGCTGCCACAAGACCATCATCATGCTGATCCTCCTGAAGAAAAGGCACCTGGTGTCGCAATGCCAGGTTGTGCAACATGCAGCATGCCACGATTATCTGGCACGCCTTCTTCGGTGAGTAGTATAGGGAGCCACCTGTTAGATGCAGGCACTGGGATCTGGCCTTCACAAGGCCGAACGTCTTCTCAATAATACGCCTAGTTCGCCCATGTGCCTCATTGTAGCAGTCCTCTGCCCTTGTCCTGGCATTCCTCACTAGGGTCAGTAGCCATGACATGCTGGGGTAACCAGAGTCACCTGCAAATGTCGAGGGATAACTGTTAGACACACACTAACCGTTAAGGACTACCCCATACCCAGACACCTACTCATACTGTGTGGGGACCTTGGGCTCACCTATTAGCCACACCTGGTGCCTCTGGAGTTGGCCCATCACATAAGGGATACTGCTATTCTTCAAAATGTAGGCGTCATGCACAGTTAGGATACTTGGCATTCACATGAGAGATGTACTGGTCCGCCAAACACAGCATCTGCACATTCATTGAATGGTAGCTTTTTCTATTTCTGTACACTTGTTCATTTCTGCAGGGTGGGACAAATGCCACATGTGTACCATCAATGGCACCAATGATATTGGGGATGTGTCCCAGGGCATAAAAGTCAGCCTTTCACTGTGGGCAAATCCTCCACCTGGGGAAACACGATGTAGCTGCTCATGTGTTTCAGCAGGGCAGACAACACTCTGGTCAACACGTTAGAAAACATTGGCTGAGACATCCCTGATGACATGGCCACTGTTGTTTGAAAGGAGCCACTTGCCAGGAAATGGAGCACTGACAGGACCTGCACTACAGGGGGAATTCCTTTGGGATGGCGGATAGATGACATCAGGTCTGGCTCCACTTGAGCACACAGGTCCTGGATTGTGGCACAATCAAGTCTGTAGGTGATCATGATGTGTCTGTCTTCCATTGTTGACAGGTCCACCAGGGGTCTGTACATCCGAGGATGCCACCATCTCATCATCTGCCCCAGCGGTTGTGGCATATGAAGGAGAACGATGAGCAGAGGGTCCTGTACCACATAGGTTGCACAAGTGTGTCTGCAGTAATGTTAGTAAATCCATGTGTGGCGTAGTTAGTCCTTAGATGCGCCAAAATGTGCTGTGACACAGTTAGGTGCAATGGCATGTGCCCCCTGAAATGGCGGCTGCCTGACTTGTGAGGAGGGACAAAGGGAAATGAGGTAACTGTGCTGGCATTGTGCTGCGTCGCGGTAGGCGGTGGAAGACCGCCGCGTAATTAAGCATTGGTTATCATTGGGCCCTATGGGTTCCAGGAGCCAATGGCGATATACGCCGGCGGTGACGGTACGCACCACCGCGGACGTGACTGCCATTTTCTATCTGTTCACTCACTTGATACCTGACCTTCAACAGGAGAGGACCTACACTGCAAGTGCTGCTGTGACCTGTGTCTGGAAGCGACAATGGCTCGAATGTCTGGGGAAAGGGCCCCTGCCTTCACCGCGGAGGAGTTGGGCAAACTGGTGGATGGGGTCCTCCTCCAGTACACGCTACTGTACGGTCCTCCAGACAAACAGGTGAGTTCACTGTGAGCATGATGCGTGGGCAATGCCTGTTTTGAGTGGTGTGGATGGAAGATACATGTTGGGGGGGCTGAGGGCTGCATGTGAGGATGGGGAGTGTATGTGCGTCAGGGCATGGTTGGGAACTGGTGGGCAATGAGTCTGATGGTCCGGACGGGTGAGTAATGTCCTTACCTCCTGTACCTTTCCTCTAGGTCAGCGCCCACCAGAAGAAGGGTATTTGGAGTGCCATCGCCAAGGAAGTGCGGATCCTGGGGGTCTATCATAGACGGAGCACCCACTGCCGCAAGAGATGGGAGAACTTGCGCCGCTGGAGCAAGAAGACAGCGGAGGCCCAGCTGGGGCTGGCCTCCCAACGTGGAAGGGGTGTCTGTCGCACCATGACCCCCCTGATGTTCCGCATCCTGGTGTTAGCCTATCCGGAGTTGGATGGGCGCTTGAGGGCATCACAGCAGCCACAAGGGGGTGAGTACAATGTCATAAAGCTGCCTCTGAGCGCTTTAGGAAGTTTATGGGTGGGGGATGTGGGCTGTGGGTGCCCCTAGGCCAGGGCGAACATGGCAGTGTAGGTCCCTTGTTGGGCTGGCTATGAGGCACTCCAACCGCAATAGTGTTAGTGGGCATCTACTACTGGGCAGGCTACTGTGGGTTTCAGGTATGCAGCTAATGGCACTAGGCATTGTACCCCATGGGCTGGCGACTTTCCTACTAACTGGTAGTACATGGCCTAGTGCATAGGGCTGCTCCCTGTGTGCTGTGTCCGCCAACGGTAGTGGTGTTGGTGGCATTGACCATGTGTATTTTCTGTCTTTCCCCCACTTCTTGTTTTGTCACCCTGTCCTTGTGTGCATTAGCATCATCTGGCGGAGGAGCAGAGGCACCAGCGATGGAGGGAGCAGGCACCAGTGGGACAGAGGGCGAGGGGAGCTCCACGACAGGGACAGGAGGGGATACCAGCGACAGCGACTCCTCCCCTGATGGAAGCTCCCTGGTGGTGGCGGACACCTCTGTGCCCACCCCTTCAACAGGTACAGCCACCACCCCCCCTACCAGCACTGCCCTCCCAGCAGCCCCTCAGCAAGTTCTCCTTTGCCCCAGGCACCTCAGGCCCTGCCCCAGTCAGCCCTGCTGCCCTCAGTGAGGAGGATATTGACCTCCTGAGATCCCTCACTGTTGGGCAGTCAACCATTCTGAATGCCATCCAGGGTGTGGAGAGGCATTTGCAGAAAACAAATGCATACCTGGAGGGCATTCATTCTTGTGTGGCAGCCCAACAGAGAGCATTTCAGGCTCTGGCTTCAGCACTGATGGCAGCCATTGTCCCTGTGTCCAGCCTCCCCCCTCCAACTTCCACTACCCAGACCCAATCCCCTCTACCTCACCCTATCCCAAGCACACCATCAGACCAGCATGCACACACATCAACACACAAACGTTGCTCAGGAAAACATAAGCACAACACATCCCACAGGCACTCACACAAGCACCATACCCATGCACACATACCAACATCCACTTCCTCCACTGTGTGCCCCTCCTCCACGTCCTCCACGTCCTCCACCTCCCTCCCTGTCTCGTCTCCACTCGTCTCCACTCACGCATGCATGCACTACATCATCAGCCACTGCCTCTATCACCAGCACGCCCATCACTACACACTGCTCACGGGCAATCAATACCTTCAATACCATTCACACGTCCCCTGTGTCCTCTCTCAGTGTGTATGTGAGCCCTCCTCACAAAGTACACAAATGCAGGCACACACCCACTCAACAGCCATCCACCTCACAACAGCCTCCAGCCCATGCACCTTCACCCAAACTCAGCAGACGTACACCTCCTACAACCACTACCTCTTCCTCCACTCCCACACACCCTCCATCTTCCCATCCCAGTAGGTCTAAAAAACTTTTCCTAACCAACATTAACCTCTTCCCTACACCTCCCCCCACCGTCCTTCCCCTAGGGCCAGGATGTCTAGATCCCAGCCCAGCACCTCAGCCACCAAATCTGCATCCACTGTGGTCCCTGCTAGTCCGGACGATCAAAGGGGGCACCCGTCAGAGCTGCCAGTGTGCCACCGACAGATAAGAAGGACCACCCTATTCCATCAGCTGCAAAGGTCAAAAAGGTACCGGCTTCCAGCAGGGGAAAGTCACACCACCCACCCAGCAAGGCCTCGCCCAAACACAGAGAGGACAATGCCAAGATCCCTGCATTGACTGCCAAGGTGGGGAAGGGCCACAAGCCAAAGGGCACGTCACCTCAGGGCATGGTGTCTCCTGGTGAGGAGCTGGTGACCACCATATTATCAGGGATTGCAGCCACCTGCACCACAGTCGCCACCGCCGATCCGACCGCCACCTGCACCGCCGCTGCCACAACGTCAGGCTGCAGCATCCTCCCCAAGGATCAGTCATCTGAGGCTGCCGGAGACGGTATGGTGTCTCCGTCCACCACAACAGACACGTGCACCACAGCCAGCTGGCAGCATCTCCGCCGCAGCCACCGCCACCTGCACCACTATCAGCACTGCCACATGCACAGCTGATACCACTCCGTCGGAAGTCAGCACCATCCCCAGTGGGCAGCCATCCGAGTCTGCAGCTGACTTCCTGGACACGCCACTTGAGACACCACCTCCAGCACTGACACAAACCAGCAATTGGCAGCCTAAGTCGCCACAGGATGGAGTGTGGCTCTGCCTCCATGGAGTATCATGCTACCTGTTCTAGGTACATCACGTGGCTAAGACACCCAGGTGAGAGGATGTCAACTGCCACACCCTGGTGCAGCATCACTGGGCACAGAGCCCCTTCCAGAACCAGTGGAGAACTGCATCCACTCCCCAAATCCTTGGCAGGATGAAGCACTCTGGGCACAAAGCTCCCGCCAGAGCATGTGGAGAACTGCATCCACTCCCCCAATCCTTGGCAGGATGAAGGACTCTGGGCACAATTATAACTTATAACTATTAGTGTTCTTTTTTTAGTTGTTTATTGTCCTGATTTTATAGGACTTATTGTAACCCCCTTACCTGCACTCTAATCGGTTCTCCCACCGCTGTTTGGCGGGTCCGGTCTCTGGGGTATTGATTTTGGGCGCCATCTTGGAGTGGTGATCACTCTGGGTGGGGTTGCTGACGAGCGGTCTAGCGCTCCGGCTGAGTGGAGGGACGCCTATTTAAAGCTCCCCCCACCGCGCAGCGGATACGCGCAGCGGGCGTGCCTTCGCTGTGCCAGAGTCGTGCCAGAGTCCTGCCCGTCTGCGCCCGTCCGCGCTAAGGAAGCGCGGCTCGTGGCAGAACTCTGGACCTGGTAATTATGACTGTTCGTTTGAGAACCTATAGTAGGTCCGATTTACTGGCCCTTCGGGGTCAATGTACACGTTGCGAGTGTTCGCCTGTAGGCCCGTTGTGTGGCCCATACCACTGTAGGTGCGGTGAAGGGTCATTGGAACCCCCTTCCCTTATACGCTCCTTAGGGCCTGCCGTAAAGAGGATAGGACAACGGGACTTGAGTATCTGGAGCTTAAACGTCAGATCTGTGGTAAAGCACTATCAGGAGATTTACGACCTTCTTGCTGATGGTTCGCCAGATGTGCTTTTTCTGACGGAAACGTGGCTCCAGGACTCTGACTCCTCGATAACTAACTTAGCTTTTCCCCCAGAATATGCTATTTTTACCTTAAATCGTACGACTAGAGGTGGAGGTATTGCGATGGTCACCAAACGGTGTTATCCCTGTCAGTGGAAAGCCGCTGAACTTCTGGGGTGTGAGGGTGCCCTATTTAAAATAGTGTTTAGTCATCAGTTTACCCTCTCTGGGTTATTAATTTACTGGCCTCCGGGCTGTGATTCTGTTTTTAGGGCTGCTCTTCCTGAGTATATTAGCATAGAGGCTCTAGGATGCGCAAATTTTTATGTTGTGGGTGATCTTAATCTCCATTTGGACTGTCCTTCCTTACCTACTATTAGGAGCTTTTTGGCGGATCTTGAGGCTTTACAGCTCTCGCAGATGATTTCCTTCCCTACACATAAAGGTGGTCATACTCTTGACCCGTTCTTCACAAATTTAGAAGGTCTCAGAGTTCTTGGGTCCTCTCAGTTGGTCTGGACAGACCACATGCTGGTGAAAATGGCATGCTCTCTGTCTGACTCTCCTTTTGTATCTCAGGATAGATTTGTTCTTAAACGACATTGGAACAAATTAAGTCTGGAGGATTTTTATCATCAGCTCGAGAAGGCTCCTTTAGGTCCGCTCACCGAGGTCGATTGTGGATACGACTCCTTCTGTGAGTGGATTTCTGGTGCCCTCGATTCTCTGATTCCTATGTGTTGGTCCAAGTGTCACCGGAAGGAGCCGAGCCCTTGGTATGACACTTCCTTGGCATCTCTTAAGAGGGTCTGTAGACAGGCCGAAAGATTATGGAGGAAGTCATATGACTCTGATCTGAAAATATGTTATCTTGCTAAAATCAAGATTTATCACAGGGCAGTGTGTCAAACTCGTGCCTCCTTTTATGCTCAACAGTTTCAGAATTCTACCAATCCATCGAAACTTATTTTTAAAGTATTAAAGGACCTGATGGCGAAGAGAGTAATTGCAGGGGAATTTTGCTCGGATTCACATTGTGAGGGTTTGGCTTCTTTCTTTTATGAAAAAGTGCAAGCTATCTATTGCACTTTCCCAACGGGTTCCCTGATGCTAGAGCAGGTTGGTCGTACCTTAGGTGAGGGGGAACGTCTTTCCATCTTACCCCCCTTATCTCTGGAGATGTTTGACTATCTCAGCGCCAAAATTAAGTCTGGCTCTCCGGCTGACCCGTTGAAACCGGCCCAACTTAAGACTCTGGCACCGGTTTGCCGCTCCCCGGTACTGTCCTTGATCAACCTGTCTCTTTCTTCTGGAGTGGTCCCCGCTAGATGGAAGCAGGCAGTAGTTACGCCAATTCTGAAGAAGGCGACCCTTGACCCCCTTAAACCTGAGAGCTACCGCCCTATCTCCCTTCTTCCTTGGGCCACGAAAATAGCAGAGGCCCATGTGAATGCCACTCTCACAGACCACCTTGGTAGGTTTAACATTCTTGATCCTACCCAGAACGGGTTCCGCGCGGGTCATAGTACGGAGACGGCCCTCCTCTCGATGGTCGAGCATCTGCGCTCCGTGATGGATTCCGGTCGGACGGCGGCACTGTTGTTATTAGATCTTAGTGCCGCCTTCGACACGGTCTCGCACGGAATTCTGGTTCGGCGTCTTGAGGAGGTGGGCGTTTCGGGCTCCGCCTTGCACTGGTTACGTTCCTTCCTTACGGATAGGTCATTCCAGGTGGCGATCCCGCCCGGTAAGTTGTCATTCTACCCGTTAGACCAGGGAGTCCCACAGGGGTCTTCACTGAGTCCCACCCTTTTCAATCTGTATGTGAGACCGTTGGCTGCGGTCGTCAAGCGGTGGGGCCTAACTATGGTGTCCTACGCAGATGATACGCAGCTGGCGGTCACACTGAGTGGGGACTCAGACCTGGAGGCTCCCAGGTTTTGTGAGGGTCTGCGGGAAGTGGCTAACTGGATGAAATCCAACTGTCTCCAGTTAAACACCAAAAAAACGGAGATTATGGTGGTTGGTAAACAGGCGGTTTTGTGGGATGATAAATGGTGGCCTTCGGAGTTGGGTGTGACTCCCCTCCCAGCGGTAGAGATGAAAAACTTGGGGGTATGGTTTGATTCTTCTGTGAGTTTCATCTGTCATACCAAGAAGGTGGCGGCTTCCTGCTATGGCATTATCAGAGGACTTCGACCTATCCTCAAATTCTTTGATGCACCTACAAGACAGCTGGTGGTTCAAGCATCAGTGCTGTCTAGGTTGGACTATGCCAACTCCCTATTGGCGGGGATAAACCAGTCAGAATTTCGGCGGCTCCAGCGGGTTCAAAACGCTGCGGCCCGACTGGTGACTAGTCTCCCCAGGCGATGTTCGGTGTCCAACACTCTGCGCTCTCTCCACTGGCTCCCTGTGCAACAGAGGATTAGATTTAAGGTTCTCTGTTTTGCATTTAAAATCTTAAAGGGTACTTCCCCGAAAATCATGGAGAAATTGCTGATTCCTTATGTTCCCTCTCGCACTCTTAGATCGTTAGGCCAGAACTTAGCAGTGGTTCCGCGCTTTAAGCTGAGCAGAATTGGGGGTCGCTCCTTTCGAGTCCTGGCAGCGTGTTGGTGGATTCTCTTCCTCCTCAAATCCGGGCCATTGATGAGCTTATTCATTTTGGTCGGGCTATTAAGACCTTCTTATTTGTCTAAGTTTGTTTGTTGTGTTTTGTCTTCTTTTGCCCGCTTTTAGTGCTGTGTTGTGTTTTCCTTCTCAAAGCGCCGGGACGCCCCTTTGCTGGGGCAGCTGTGCGCGGTACAAATAAAAATAACATAACATAACATAACATAACACAAAGCCCCCTCCAGAACCAGTGGAGAACTGCAACCACTCCCCCAATACTTGGCAGGATGAAGCACTCTGGGCACAAAGCTCCCTCCCGAACCTGTGGAGAAATGCATCCACTCTCCCAATCCTTGGCAGGATGAAGCACTCTGGGCACAAAGCCCCCTGCAGAGCATGTGGGCAAAGCACTCACTTGAGAGACTTGAGAGACTGTGGCTTTGCAATCCCCAGGACCAAGCAGTGGGCAAAGCACCCACTTGAGAGACTTGAGAGACTGTGGCATTGCACTCCCCAGGACCTAACAGTGGGCATAGAGCCCCCTTGAGGACCAGTGGCGTCGTACCATCATCCGGCTGAGGTGTCCCCCTCCCCTTCCCCCTGAGGTGCCTGTTTTTTTTTTCGACCTGATGCCCCTGCAGTGTTCTCTCCATTTTGAGGCAGGTGTCATGTGTGGGCTTCGCCCCTGCTTTTTGGGACCATGGGTCCACGGACATTTCATGGGACAGTGTATGGACTTGTGTGCTTGATGTATATATTTGTGTATACTGATTATTTGCTTTTCTCTTGATCTATCTGATTGTTCCAATATAACACTAGTTAAACTCATTTCGTTTTGTCCTTGCATTCTTCCAAGGGTTGACAGGGTGTATCTGTGATGTTGTCAGATATGTGTCTGTGTATGTTGTTGTGAGTGGGGGTGTTGCGTGTCGCGTGTGTGTGTCACTCTCTTTTCCCTCCTTCCCTCCCCTGTGTGCTAGGTGCAGTACTCAACTTCATCATTGCCACCGCTGCCGCCTTCTTTCTACTTCGTGGTGTATTAGTAGATACACCAACATGGGTAGGATCTGCAATTCAGGCTCCATGGCGTCCTAGTTCTTCCTTCGGTGTCGAGAGGTGAGTAGTTTCCCTTCTGTGCACTGTTTCTGCCGTGCTTTTGATGGCGTTGGAACCGCCCCGGAAAAGCTGGTGGATTGGTGCCTTGTAATAGTATGGGCGGCATATTGTCTTCCGCCTGTCTGTTGGCAGTTACCGATGCGGTGTTTGTTGCTACCGCCGTGGTGGTCAGAGTGTTAAAGTGGCTGTCTGTGTTGGCGGTTTCCGCCATGGTCGTGATCCCATTTTTTTTACTGCCGGCCTGTTGGCGGTATTACCGCCACTTTAACACCGACCGCCAGGGTTGTAATGAGGGCCTATGTGTGCTAGTGATGTGTGTATTGTGATAGTTGTACTGATGTGGGGTGTGCGCTGAGTGAAATGTGTATGTGTGCCCAGGATGTACAAGAGATAAATCTTACTATTTTGGCTTCTCAGTGTATGTGGTGTTCTTGACGCAAAGGATTGTGGGTTCGTTATGGGTATGCTTTATGGTGCTGTGAGTAGGTGTGTCTGGTGTGTGGATGTGTGTCATGTGTGGGTATTCAAACTATTCAATGTGGTGATGTGTTCTGAAAGAAGTGAGTGGTGTCTGCCGCGTTTCGGACTGCCAATGGTTTTTCGCCATGGAAGTTCTGCTGTGGTGATTTGTGGATCATAATTTGGTTGGTGGAATTGTGTTGGGCTGGCAGTGCCACCTCTTTTCCATCCTCCAGTGTCCTGGCGGTTTTGGAATTTTGGCTTTTTTTTGGCAGACTTCACAATGTGACTCATAAAACGGCAGTGGGATTACTACCCACATGGCTGTCTTTTGGCAGCCGCCATGGCGGTGGTCTTGACAAAAGACCGCCAAAGTTGTAATGAGGCCCTTAGTGAGTATTCCCTCCGCTGTAGCAGAGTGCATATACTGACGGCTCCCCACACTGAGCTGTGCCTGTCAGCGCTCCTTCCTGGACATTGACAATGGCTGTCCAGTAAAATGTTGACAGGCTTTGGTAAATCAGGACCTTCTTTCTTGAGTCTCTGCCCACTCGGCTCACTCCTATGACCCTGTCCGTGCTGGGAGTCCTGAGGTGACAAAACTTGAAATACGTACAGGCTGATGTATATAGGCTGTGCCTCTCAGCGCTTCCTGCGCACACTCTGAGCCAGGAATTCTCCAATTACGCTGTGCAGTGTCTGTCTGCATATTCATCCCCTCAGTACATCAAGTACAGTGCTCCCCCTCGCATGCAGAGCAACTGGCATGAGTTCTTTTGAGATTGGAAAATTATTTTAACATTGATTTTCCTTTTCAGGTAAGAATTTTGTCCTGTGAAATTTTTAAAAATCTGTTATTTTACAGTACTTGTCTTCTTGCTTACTGTCAGTGTCCTTAAGACAGCAATACATGAAGTACTTTAAAAAGGGAGGAGATGTACTTGCCCTCTTTCACAACTAATTTGTCACCATTGTTATAAAGGTTACCTACCCAATCTCCAGAGATAGCTTTTCTTCATATCCCCACTTTGGCAGGGGCCTGAGTTATATTTACCTTAGGGCATTAGTTATAGTTACTTGAGATAACTCTAACAGGTGAATTTCTATTGTTTTGTAGTTTGAAAATGTGAGTCTAACTATAACATCCCTTTAGCCTTTGGTGGGCATTTGTTTTTGGGTGGTAATGGTCATTTTAGTTTTTAGGGTGGGTATGGGTTTTGGGATGGCAAGGGCAATTTTAGGGCTTAGGGTGAGTATGGGTTTTGGATAGAAAGGATAATTTTTGAGTTTACGCTGGATATAGATTTTTGGGTGGCCAGAGTATTTTTAGTGTGTGGGGTGGGTATAGCTTTTAGGGTAGCAATGGTAATTTTAGGGTTTAGAGTGGGTATAGGTTTTTGGGTGGCAAAGGGTAATTGTAGGTTTTAGGGTGGGTATCGTTTTTGGGTGGTAAGTGTAATTTTAGGGTTTAGGGAGTATATGGGTTTTTGGGTGTGTTGGGGTATGGGGTTTTGGTTGGTAAGGGTAATTGTAGGGTTTAGGGTGGGTATGGATTTTGGGTAGCAAAGGTAATTTTAGAGTTTAGAGTTGGTATGGGTCTTTGGGTGGCAAGGGTAATTTTAAGCTTTACGGTGGGTATGGGTTTTTGGGTGGCAAGGTAATTTTTTCTGTTAAGGTTGGGTATGTGTTTTTGGGTAGTAAGGATAATTTAAGGGTTTAGGATGGGTATGAGTTTTTGGGTGGCAAGGGTAATTTTAGGGTTTACGGTGGGTATGGGTTTGTGAGTGGCAAAGGTAATTATAGGGTTCAGGGTAGGGGTCTTCGGGGGGTAAGGGTAATTTAAAGGTTTAGGGATTGTGGGATGTATATATTTTTTATATATATATATACATATATATATATGTATATATATATATATATATATATACCAAAAAGAAAAGGGGGCACCCGACTTGTCGAGGCTCAATTTGTGGCGGTCTTGATGTGGGATCGGGAATCCCAAAAATATTTGTAAATTGTTCTCACCCAATCGGAAAGAAATTCAAGACACCAGTCGGACAGTTTCAAAGTATATTAAAGAAAGTGAAAAAATGTACTTCCTCCCAACGCGTTTCAGCCGTAGCCTTGTTCACGGATGGGGGTATATTGCACACAACAAATATAAATACCATTTACAAATACACAAACATAAACAAAGGACTCATACCACAGTGCTTATATGTAACACCCTGAAAACTTAAGTGCCATCTTGTAAAGGTATATAAAGTAACACGCCTCTAGGAGGATACCATAAATATATGTAGTTTCTTTACTATCTAATTGTCAGTTTGAATAACATATTTATATCAACACAATTATTTATAAATGTATGACACTATATTGCAAAATGCATATTCAACACTTGAGCAGGTAGCCTTCTATTGCATATTAATATATCCCATTAGTTTAATACCTTTATCAAGATAAAGTGCTATACATCTAAAAAAAACGAAAAAAATTATAATTAAAATATCCAATAGAGATTTGTGAAAAATCCCTAACCTCTGATCATAGAAGCTCGAAAAATCCAATACAATAATCAATTAGCTACCCAGGTGAGTATTCATTTCTTTTTAAAACAGTTTTGTCTCCTAAATCAAGGAAGGACAGAACAGAGAAAAGATTTTCAGCCCAGAGGCAGGGGACGAGGACAGAGAGGCAGAGGAAGAGAAACCGTGCAGCGAAGGCAAGAAGAAAGAAAAGAAGTTCTCACGACAACGGCAATGACCACAAGAGCACGCAGAGTTCCACAATGACTGTGGTTAATCTGTCCAATAGAATATTGAACAATGAGGAAGAAAATCTCCTAGCCTTGGGCTTATCTTTCTGCCCTACCAACAATTTTGACTATGTACAGACCCGGATTGACCTTTTTCACTTTACACGAAAACTAAAACAAAAAAAAGGTATAAAAATAAAGTAATGACAGATAATAGTGTGGAAAAAACTAATAATATCAGCAAATTATGTATTTCGGATGTTGATTTATTACACACACTATCTTTGTTGGATGATGATATTATTGCGCATGATGATCCTTTTGTAAATCTACTGAATTTGGGTATTGAAACTGAGTTGCCATGTCCCAGTTCCTTTAGACCGAAATCAATTTTTCTGCCAGCTGTTCGAAGTGAAGCCATTCAAGTTTTTGAAAAAAATATGATCAATCAATTAAAAAAAAGTAGATTTGGCTCTAGAAATACCAAGTATGATAATCTTACTAAAAACTAAAAAAAATAGCTCTGCAAAGTCTGAGCAAGGACCCTGATATTGTCATCCGTGAATCCGATAAAGGGGGTAATGTAGTTATCTTAAATAAGACACAATACTTAGGGGAAGAATACGCCAGTTGAGTGACCGTAAATGCTATGTCTATGCCAACCAGGCAGAGTTAAAAATGTCTAGCCTCAAATATCATGAAAAACTGGTTGATTGGAGGGACAAGGGTTTATTGGAGTGGGATGAATACCTTTTTTTGAACTGTGATCACCCAAGAATTCCAGTACTATACCTCCTGCCCAAAGTGCACAAAGACAAACAAAATCCAACGGGTAGACCGATTGTGTCAGCAATGGATTCATTATTGGAAAGTACTTCGCGATATATAGATTTCTACCTTAGACCCTTTGTGGAGTGTTTACCCTCTTATGTCAAGGATACAACACAATTTGTAAGAATGATGGATGGTTTGGGCTGGGAAGATGATTTTCTATTTTTGACCTTAGACGTCACCAGCCTTTATACCTGTATCCAACACGAATTGGGTCTTAAAGCAGTTATACATTACTTAAGAGCTAGATCTTTATCATATCTTATGCATACAGAAATTATCTGCGATATGATTTGGTACTGTCTCACAAACAACTTCTTTCTAATTGATGGTCAAATATATAAGCAGACCCAGGGAACCGCGATGGGTACATGCTTTGCCCCCAGCTATGCAAATCTATTTATGGGCTGGTGGGAGGAGCAAGTATCCTCCAATATAACCAACTACGAGGATAATGTAGTGTTATGGTGTCGGTATATAGATTATATTTTTATCATCTGGAAAGGTGATGTAGATTCAGCACTTAGCTTTGTGACAACTTTGAATAACAATCAGTGCAATCTTAAACTTAGTGAACAGCATAGCAGTACTTCTATCCAGTTTTTAGATGTTGAACTAAATGTTGAAAATAAACCTGGTACATTCCAGGCTCTATAGGAAAACAACAGCAGGGAACAGCCTGTTGAATGCCAAGAGTGCTCATCCCCCCAACTTGATCAGGAGTATACCATATGGGGAACTCTTAAGAGCAAGACGAATATGCAGTACTGATGAAAAATATCAGGAAGAGTGCAAGATTATGTGTTCAAGGTTTAACGAAAGGGGATATTGTGCCAATATTATCAGGCAGGCTGTAAGGAAAGTTGAGGCCTGGTTCCGGCATGTAGGTACCCCCCATGTTATTCCCTATGGAGTGAGTGTGACTAAAAGGGAAAAAACCCTCCCCGGCATTAGCCAGACCAGAGGCAAATTGCCCCCTACCCCTTGACCTACCCCACCGTGAACTACCCGTTCAGGTAGGCCATTCATTATCCACTTTGAGCACCCCACTTATTGCGTGTGCTCCGACCCTGACGAATGCCCCTGACCTACCAGCACCTAGTGAGGGCAGAAACATGTTGGTCATCCATTTTTTATTTTAGACTCCAGGAGACATTACTCTCCAACGAGCCTTTTCCCCTTGCTTTTAGTCTTACCAGCATGCACCTATATTAAAACTAGCAGCAACTATCAGTGACATGCTTGGTAATTTTATTACTCACCTCAGCTGGATCTAAGTAACTATCCAGTAAGTTTAATTTCAGTACTCCCTCCGGTTCTTTTAACCAAGAGGTTGAGTCCGCCCAAGCAGTATCATCTTGCTTGGGTGGGGCTAGGTGGTCATATGATGAAGCATGACACTATTATGTGTGTGAGACCACCTAGTCCGTAAGGGAGACTCCCCCTTCCCCTGTGGGACTACACAGCACCCCCCCTGTCTGGATATTCTCCAACAATGATTCCCCCGCGTTAGGATCCAAAGCCACCTAACCAACACCGATTTAAGACTGACCCAGTCTTACTTTCGGTTCCCTACTACCCCACACCTTTAGTGATTATACAGGAAAGTTGAGGGTACCACAAGGTCAGAACTATTGTATCGTATGCACCAACGCACTACTACCGACGAGAAGATCAGGTTTATTACGACCTACTCCAATCAAACGTTCAATCTGAGGCGAGCACTTACTAGGAGCTGGCACATCCTTCAGACAGATCCAGATCTACAGGATTTTGTGTGCAACATCCCGGCATTAACTTTCCGGAAGGGTAGGTCACTTAGAGATAATCTCAGCCCCAATATGGTGCTGAGCAGCACCAAATTTGAGAATAAAAGATCTGATATCTCAGGGATTTTTTGCTGTCACCAGTGCAAGGCTTGTAGACACAGTAAAGACTGCAAAACTGTAACATGGGGTGCTGGCCAAAATGAGTACATCATAAAGGGATTTTTTACATGCAATACTGATTTTTGTGTGTACTGTTTACGATGCCCTTGTGATAAGATATATGTGGGAAGTACAATTCATAAAGCAAAAAAGAGAATGTTAGAACATGTGAGAGCCATTCGTAATTTTGATCGTAATTATCCGGTGGCACAACATTTTCATGAAGTACATCAAGGTGATGAAAAACAACTTTCATATTTGGTCTGTGATCAAATCAAACTCAATGTACGAGGTGGAGACAGACAGAGAATGTTACACGTTCTCGAATCAAAATATATAATTAAATTTATGACTCTATTTCCGAATGGGTTAAACTTGAGTGAAGAAATGAATTCTCACCTTGGTAGCTAATTGATTATTGTATTGGATTTTTCAAGCTTCTATGATCAGAGGTTGGAGATTTTTCACAAATCTCTATTGGATATTTTAATTATAATTTTTTCGTTTTTTTTTAGATGTATAGCACTTTATCTTGATAAAGATATTAAACTAATGGGATATATTAATATGCAATAGAAGGCTACCTGCTCAAGTGTTGAATATGCATTTTGCATATTCACCTGAAATGTGACCACGGGGAGTGGCCGCCAATGTGTACGTGGACTAATAATGGTGATTAAAATGTTTATGTATCAATATATTGGATACGTTTATACTAATTAGCAATAATTGTGTTATTGAATTTGTGCTGAAATCCTTACAGGCCTTAAGTTAGCATGAATTGAAGCTTAGCTGTGTGGCTCTCATATTAAATGTATTTTTCCTATCTTGCAGTGTGTTGACTCACAAAAGGACATGACGTTTGTTTTTCTTCAATCTAGAAGACGAATGTAACCATGCTAGATCCATTCCCATGAATTTTGCTTGTAGAATAATGTCAAAACAAAATGAAACAATGTTGATTAATGTAATGTACAAGGTCATTCAAACCGGTGAAGACAATGGAGCTACTGACCAAAAGATGTGCAAAGAATTACAGAAAGATGAAATCATACCGGACGTGGCACCTCTGAAGACATCGAATAAGGGAACCAATCAAAGACTTATAAAATAATATGGGGTGAAGAGTTAGGTGACCTAATGTGTTTTCTGATAGGTTAAAGATAGTGGGGTATAACAAATGTCCAATAGAATTTTGGGGGAATGTACAACGAAAAAGGGATAAAAACCCATGTCATGGGGAGTCATTTAGGTGGGTTAGGGAATGCTATTGATTTTACCCAGAAACTCTGTCACTCTGTTTGGTGACTTGTTGGTTTACTTAAAACCATCCTCGCCCTTAGAATTGTCCATTTTACACTTGACCTCCTTATGAGGGAAGTGCCCTTTTGCCCCAGAGCTGAGTCCTGACTGATGGCGATTTGACTGATGGGCTGAAGACGAAGACTGAACCTGTGCGCTGACCTAAACTTTGGAGGGTAATTATGACAATGCAATTGTGATTTGTCCATTTGCTTTTCCTTTCTAGGTACCAACTGCTTACTTATTACAGAGACCATAGTTAGATGTTTTTTCCAAATTGGTGTTCTAAATTGTTTTGCATGAAGCCAATATGCGAATGCTACTCAGTGGTTAGGACAGGTGTTCACTAAACTGACGCAAATAGACAGACGACCGAATCTATGTTTTGTTGAACTGACACGTTATTGACACTCTGCTAAACTGATCTATTTTTACACTGTGTTATGTTCTGATGTTTGTGATTCTCGCCTTAATGAAATCTTACCAAAGTTGCCATATCGTGACTATGCTATTATGTTTCTTGGTTTTGAGATTAACGCATCTGCTCTTAGATTTGTAATCAATAGGGAATAAAGCTTATAAAATTCTACTAAACTGGTGTGGTTATTCATGGCTGCAAGGTCATGGTAGAGTTTTGAATTGATTAATGACTTTGAAATGTATTGTTATGATAAATATTGATGACATTATTGATGTATTGATTGACATATTGATTAGCTATCTCGTCCTAAGGTGTCTCTGAACTGGGTCAAAAGATTCATTGGCATAAAACGAGTCCTGATGTGTAATAAATTATCATAAAGGGACGCGTTAACAGTTCTGGTAGCAGAGCGACGGTTTGGCCCTTTGGGGCCCTAGGACGGAGAATTATTGTTTAGACTATTTTTCTGAGATAATGCAAATTGGAGGTATGATGTGTTTCTAAATTCACCATGACTTTCCTGGGATCTCGGAGCCTGCCTAAGTGAGTTGGGGATGTTCTCGGCATTCTAGTATATGTGGTGTAGGATTTGCGCTTGCTCAGCTTATGCATTTTGCAGGTGAAGTTTGTGTGTATTTAGGCCAGGTAATGTTGTTTTAGCAGGAGTGGGAATACTCCGCAGTATGAGAGTAGGGAAGTTGGCGTACTTCATATGAGTGTAGCGCTTTGTGCTCAAAATTATCCACGTGGTTGGTTGCTCATGTACAGACCTGTCGTGGTCTAAGACTCCGGAGTATATTGACAAGTGTGGGAGACACTTGGGTTTATGTTGTAATTTGGGCGGTTTAATTAGGTCAATCGGGCGTAGTTGACAAGTCGTGTTTGAGTTAAAATTGTATGTATGAAACCTTCGATGGAGATTTGGCAAGTTCTAAAGTGCACTAGAGCAAACCATTGACAAGTCGAGAGTAGGATTTGCGGGTCGAATTCTGCTTGAGGGTGCGGGAACTGAGAAGGAGAAAGTAGCGGCCGAGGCTTCAAGTGAAATCTCTGTAAAGTTCTGAAGCGAATGTGTTACCCTTCCTGTAGTAAACTGGCAAATTTGTGTTGTTGTTGTTAAGGTGCTCGCAGTAATTTTCACATTAGTTTGGTGTGAATCCAGTGAGGGGCGGACGAGCTGCAAGACTTTGTCAGCTGCAGTGTGTGAGTGTGACGGTCAGTTGTCGAGAGGGGTTGCGCACGGATTGGCTACCGTCCGTGAAGAGGCAATAGGTAGAGAAAGGTGGGTGAAGAGTGTCCTGGGAATTAAAGTCACTTCTTGATTAAACACAAACAAAAGAAAAGATGCAAAGATGAACTTTATCAAAGCTTTTAAGAGCGCTCTGAAAGTAGATGCATACATTATAGCGAGTGAAGGGGAGCCTACACCGCCTGAAGGTACTCCAGCTTATATAGTTATGGAAGAGAAAGGTGTTGCGCCTTGTTTATGGTTGAAACAGTGGCACAAATTGACAATAAAAGAGGGATGGTTGGCGTTTCCGGAACACGGGACGTTCAATACGAGAGTTCTAGAGAATTTAAGGTGGATGTTAAGCGTACAGAAGCCACCTCCGAGGCCAGCTCAGTACGAGGCTTTAGCAATTTGGGATTTAATGGCTATTAAACAGAGACAAGAAAAATTCCAAAAAAGAATAAAAAGGGCAGAAAAGACTTTAGCGGAAGCTAGGTGGGATAACAAGAGTAAAATGTGGAGACGGGGAATAGGTGACGGACTAAAATTCTTCCCAGCAATAACACAGGGAGATGAGACGCAGGGGAAGAGAGCCACCTGTAAAACAGACAAGGACTCTAGTAAGCCTAAAGAAACTAAGAGATCTTGGGAAGAAGAAGATGATTCAGATAACAAAGAATTTCTAAATCAGTTATTACATGATCGCCCGCCACCTTATGCGGTAAGCGACAATGTCCCGAGCACTAGTGCGGATCCTGGGAACCAGACGCAGGAGAAGGGAGTTACTGATACAGCACAGACTAGTGATAGGGGTTCAATACAGAATGGTGTCAGTGTACCCACTGCGCCAGACATGCAGATACAGTTGCAACCTCCACCGCAGATACAGAGAATCTATCCAGACGTCCCACTACTAGAGACTACTACAAATCTGATAGTGCCACCAGACCCGATATATACAAAATCGAGGTTAGTGCAGATTGAGCCAACTCCACAATTGCTGCCCCAGCCACAGCCACAACTGATACCGGGATATAATCCAGCAGCAGGACCTCCATTAATACCTGCCCCGGCTTCAGAAAATCAGACCTTTGGAGTCGCTGCTCCACGGGGTTTGGGACCAGGTCAGACACCAGCTGCCATATCATTGCCCATTACTGTTGGCCCACCGGTGCCATTGTATGCACAAGGTAAACCTGGTATATGTGATCAGGGAGTAATGACCCAAGATGTAATAAGAGGAGGGTCCATAGGAAATCCCCAGTTAATGGCCCCAGGAGAGCAGTCGGTCGAAAAAACGAGGTCTTTGTTAGACCTTAACCCAGTTGAAGCACCATTGGGGGCAATGAGACAGGCAGGGCTAGGTGTGCTAACCCCACAGACAATAAGTACGAATGCTTCACAGTCGCCAATGATGCATGCAGGGAATATTTCACTGCAAGGTTTTACGGTACAACAGTTAAATGAGTAGTTAGAGAAAACCTATGCTTCAGAAAAGACTACAGTAACTGCAGTGGAACCAGAAAGGTCGGAGAAAAATGATTACCTGAATTTTGTGAGACTGGGCGTGGAAGCTGCTGAACTAGTGGAAGGAACAATGGGGGTGAACAGATTAGAGTCATACACAGAAGCAGAATTGAGATATCTGTGCCCTAAAATCACTAAAGAAGTAGGTAAGGTACATCAGAGATTAGCAAACTTGGCAGACAAATACAATATTTATATTGAGAATACTAAACATTTGAGAAGAAGCTACAGGTTAGACTTTGATTCAAAAGACTTCGAGCATATGAGGTCTGCCGGAATGAAAGCTCATCTAAAGGAAGTATTGCAAAGTGCGCAAATCTGGGGAGCTTTAGAAAAGTAGGAAGGCAGATGGGCAAAGAAAAGAGACAAGGAGAAAAGTGACAGTCCGGGATCAAGTCAGGCTAAAGCTTCACCAGATACGGAATCAGTAAAGATGCTACCAATGAGAGAAACAGCTGATGGGGTTCTAATTCATGTACTGTGGTCCAGGGGAGACATCCTATCTTTCACAAATGATTATCCCAGGAGAAGCCGATAGAGTGGTATCAGCAAACAGATAGGTTTGTGAAGCTTGCGAAGTGTCTCTGGGAAGATTTGAATACCTTGTTTGAGATCATTGTTCCGCCTGACTTATGGCTTGAGTACAAGAGAGGTGTAGACTGGCCGACACAGGAGCCAGCAAGGGATAAGGCGACCGGAGCACCCTCTGAGGAGGTGATGAAGTACTATCATAAAGTAATTGAGTTTTTGAAGCAGAAAGTGTCGCCGAAAGTGACAGATTGGCAGAAAATCGACCGGACCTCACAGGAGGTGAAAGAATCGATACATGCTTACTATGAGAGGTTGTTGAAGGCATTCAAACATTACAGTGGTACTGAGACTATTGAGCCGAAAGACATGAACCATCTTGTGTTCAGATTTGTTGAAGGGCTGAGACCTGAGGTCAGCCAGATGATTAAGAATCATTTGATCTGTTGGCAAGCGAAGCCGATTGATGAGGTGTTGCAATATGCAAAATACTGTTGTGACGAGATTGAGCTGAAGCAGAGAAAGTTGAAAGAGAAAGTGATGGTGATACAGATAAGGGCAGCACAGGCAGGTATGCAAGGGAATGGAATCCAGCAGATGATACAGCAGCAACAGCAAGGGAATGGTGTGTTTGAAGTGCAACCGAGAGGCCGAGGTCGAGGTTTTGTGAATCGCGGTCCAGATTTGAATACTGTTGTGGTTCAAAATGACGTAGAAGGGATGAAATTGATGTCACCATGTCACGCGTGCGGAGGCGTGGAGCACTGGAAGCGGGAATGTCCGAACACGGTGCAGGATGGTGTCGTTCAACAAAGCAAAAATGTCGGTACAATACAAAGGGGGTCATTCTGACCCCGGCCGGCGGCGGAAGCCGCCGGCCTGGCTGGAACCGCCAGAATACCGCTGCGCGGTCAAAAGACCGCCGCGGGTATTCTGGGTTTCCCGCTGGGCTGGCGGGCGACCGCCAGAAGGCCGCCCGCCAGCCCAGTGGGAAACACCCTTCCATGAGGATGCCGGCTCCGAATGGAGCTGGCGGAGTGGAAGGGGTGCGACGGGTGCAGTTGCACCCGTCGCGATTTTCAGTGTCTGCATGGCAGACACTGAAAATCTTTGTGGGGCCCTGTTACGGGGGCCCCTGCAGTGCCCATGCCATTGGCATGGGCACTGCAGGGGCCCCCAGGGGCCCCATGACACCCCATACCGCCATTCTGTTCCTGGTGGCCAAAACCGCCAGGAACAGGATGGCGGTATGGGGGTCGGAATCCCCATGGCGACGCAGCAAGCTGCGCCGCCATGGAGGATTCCCCAGGGCAGCGGGAAACCGGCGGTACACCGCCGGTTTTCCGTTTCTGACTGCGGCTGTACCGCCGCGGTTAGAATGCCCATGGGAGCACCGCCAGCCTGTTGGCGGTGCTCCCGCGGTCGTTGGCCCTGGCGGATTTTACCGACAGGGTCAGAATGACCCCCAAAATGTGAGAGTTCCAAAAATGAGAAGTCAAAATCAAAACTTCCAGAATAACATGGTTCAGATGCAGGGGCTACAGCCCATGCAGCAAATGCAAATGCTGCGTATTCAACCAGCGCAAATGCAGCAAGTACAACAGCAGGTTCCCATGCAATTACCATTAGCTCCAATGGGTCAGCAGCAGGTGATGCTTCCTCAGCAGGTCACAGGTCAAGTGATGAGCCAAAATAATACAGTACAGCAATTCCCATTGCGTGGTGAAGATGAAATAAATGATGAGTGGTCGGATGACAGTTCAGACAGTGAAGAGTGCAGGCTTGCAGCATCCCTAGAAGTAGATCAGAGGGGACCCTATGTAGAGGGAAAAGTAATGGGACACAAGGTTTCATTCTTGGTTGATACCGGGGCTACACGCTCTACAGTCAGAAGTGCCAAAATTATCACTTTCAGGGCGTACCATAAGAGTAGTTGGGGTAGCAAATCAGTACTTGACAAATCCGATTACAGATCCAGTGCAAGTTGAGATTTATGCAGTCCCTGGAAATTACCAGTTTGTAGTCTGCGATTCAAGTCCTGTATCCCTACTGGGAAGAGACTTAGGCCCATATTTATACTTTTTGACGCTAAACTGCGCTAACGCAGTTTTGCGTCAAAAAGTTTTGCGCCGGCTAACGCCATTCTGAAGCGCCATGCGGGCGCCGTATTTATTGAATGGCGTTAGCCGGCGCAAGCAGACCGGCGCTGCCTGGTGTGCGCGAGAAAAACCACGTACACCAGGCAGCGCCGGCGTAGGGGGAAAATGGCGCATGGGCGTCTTAAAATGGGGCAAGTCAGGTTACGTCGAAAAAATCATCGTAACCCGACTTGCGCCATTTATTTTCGACGCCCATCCCCCATCAACATGACTCCTATCATTGTAAAGATAGGAGTCATGCCCCCTTGCCCAATGGCCATGCCCAGGGGACTTCTGTCCCCTGGGCATGGTCATTGGGCATAGTGGCATGTAGGGGGGCACAAATCAGGCCCCCCTATGCCACAAAAAAAAAAAAAAAATACTTACCTGAACTTACCTTAATGTCCATGGGATGGGTCCCTCCGTCCTTGGGTGTCCTCCTGGGGTGGGCAAGGGTGGCAGGGGGGGTCCCTGGGGGCAGGGGAGGGCACTCTGGGCTCATTTTGAGCCCACTTGTCCCTTAACGCCATCCCTGACCCAGGCGTTAAAAAGCGGCGCAAAAGCGCCGTTTTTGGCCACGCCCACTCCCGGGCGTCATTTTTGCCCGGGAGTATAAATACCACGTAAAGGCCTGGGAGTAATTTTTTAAGACGGGAACGCCTCCCTTGCATATCATTAACGCAAGGAAGGGGTTCACGCTAAAAAATGACGCACACTCCGGGCACTTTGGCGCCCGAAGCGTCTAACGCCAGAGTATAAATATGGCGTTAGTTGGCGTTAGTTCTGCGTCGAATTTCCGTCGAAAAAAACGACGCAAATTCGGCGCAAACGGAGTATAAATACGGGCCTTACTGTGCAAAACAAAATGCTCGATTACCTGTTCCAATGATGGAATTGAGATACAGACAAACAGTGATGATGAAGGGGATGATGGTCAGTTCTCAGAGTTAGAGACAGAAACCGCGAATGAAGATTACCCTTTGATAACATTATTCCTGATGCTTACAGTAACTGACTTACCTGCTGAATTACAGGGGACAGTGACGGAGAAAGTGTGGGATTTGACAGGAAGGGAATGGGACTGATAAAAGGAGTGGAACCAGTTAAAGTACAAGTAAAGCCAAATGCAGTGTTTCCCCAGGTGCCGCAGTATAAGATGTCCTTATTCAGGTATCGCAAATAATTGCAGACTTTGTAAAACAGGGAGTCCTGAAGGAAGTATTGAGCAGCCCATGTAATTCACCGATAATGGGTCTGAAAAAGCCTTGTGGGAAGGTTCGAATTGTGCAGGACTTGAGGAAAATAAACAAGATTGTGGTAAAATGTTGCCCCATAGTGCCAAACCGAGCAGTGATCATGTTTCAGGTTCCGTGTGATGCTGAATGGTTCACTGTTGTAGACTTGTCACAAGCTTTCTTTTCGGTTCCTCTTCATGAGGACAGCCAGTTTTTATTCAGTTTCAAATTCCTGGACAAAGTGTACAGTTGGCGCAGAATTCCTCAAGGGTTTTCTGAGTCACCATCCATCTTCAATCAGATATTGAAAAAGGACTTTGAATCCTTAGTACTGCCTTTCAATTCGACTCTAGTACAGTACATTGACGACTTGCTGATTGCGTCTAGGACAAAAGATGACTGTAAATATGATACAATTGCCTTACTGAATCATTTGGGAAAGAACGGACATAAAGGGGGTCATTCTGACCCCGGCGGTCAAGGACCGCCGGGGTCGGCGGGAGCACCGCCAACAGGCTGGCGGTGCCCCGCAGGGCATTCTGACCGCAGCGGTTTGGCCGCGGTCAGAACAGGAAAACCGGCGGTCTCCCGCCGGTTTTCTGCTGCCCTCAGGAATCCTCCATGGCGGCGCAGCTTGCTGCGCAGCCATGGGGATTCCGACACCCCATACCGCCATCCTGTTCCTGGCGGTTCGCCCGCCAGGAACAGGATGGCGGTATGGGGTGTCGTGGGGCCCCCGTAAGAGGGCCCCACAATGAATTTCAGTGTCTGCTCAGCAGACACTGAAATTCGCGACGGGTGCAACTGCACCCGTCGCATCTTCCCACTCCGCCGGCTCCATTCGGAGCCGGCTTCCTCGTGGGAAGGGGTTTCCCGCTGGGCTGGTGGGCGGCCTTCTGGCGGTCGCCCGCCAGCCCAGCGGGAAAGCCAGAATGGCCTCCGCGGTCTTTCGACCGCAGAGCGGCCATATGGCGGTTCCGGCCAGGCGGGCGGCGACCGCCGCCCGCCGGCCTCGGAATGAGGCCCAAAGTGTCGCCAAAGAAGCTGCAGTACTTTCAGAAAGAGGTGAAATACTTAGGACACTTGATTGAGAGAGGGTCCAGGAGAATATCAAAGGAAAGGGTGACAGCTATTTTGCAAATGAACCTTCCGACAACAAAGAGGGATGTCAGGATGTTTTTGGGAATGGTGGGCTACTGTCGCCAGTGGATGCACAACTTCTCAATTATCTCTAAACCTTTGAGAAAGCTGACAGGCAAAGAGATTAAGGATGAACCGTATACCATAACCCTATCCAAAGAAGAGCTTGAGTCATTCATGGAA
Organism: Pleurodeles waltl; assembly: GCF_031143425.1. Classification (NCBI taxonomy): domain Eukaryota; kingdom Metazoa; phylum Chordata; class Amphibia; order Caudata; family Salamandridae; genus Pleurodeles; species Pleurodeles waltl. Next base: position 774,578,495 of record NC_090440.1, on the reverse strand, counting down.
TTGAGAGAGTGCATGTGCAGGGCGCCAGCTTTGGGTATGCCTGATTACACGAACCCTTTTCTACTGTTTTGTCATGAATGTGATGCTTGTTCTTTGTCTGTCTTGACACAGGTCCATGGAGGTGCAAACCGCCCTGTAGCATATTTTTCAGCTACCTTGGACCCCGTCGCAGCAGCCTTACCGTGGTGTTTGCACGCAGTTGCAGCAGTTGGTCAAAGCCTCACGCAGTGTGAAGGCATAGTGATGGGACATCCCTTGATAGTAATGGTTCCACATTCAGTTGAAATTTTGTTGACTCGAACTAAAACCCAGCACATTCCAAATGCCCGACTTACCCGATATGAGACAATCATTTTGGGGTTGCCTAATGTCTCACTGAAGGGATGTACTGTATTGAACCCGGCAACTCTACTTCCTGTTGAGAGTACCGAGATTAATAATGAAGAGGAAGTGGAGCATGATTGTCTTGAGATAACAGAACTATGTACCAAGCCCCAACCTGATATTCAAGATACACAGTTAAAAGAAAATGACTGCATTATGTTTGTTGATGGATCCTGTTTGAGAGACTCAGTCGGAATGCTGAGAGCTGGTTATGCTGTGTGTACTATAGCTGGTATCATTGAAGCTTCCTGGCTCGAGAGAGTGTATTCCGCACAAGTGGCAGATTTAATTGCCCTTACTAAGGCATGCCACGCAGCTTCAAATCTGAAAGTCACTATCTATACTGACAGCAGATACGGATTTGGAATTGTACATGATTTTGGCCAATTGTGGTCACAGGGAGGTTTCATGACCTCTTCTGGTTCTCCTGTGAAAAATGGTGAACAAATTAAGGATTTGTTACATGCGATTCAGTTACCTCTTGAAATTGCCGTGGTGAAATGCAATGCTCATGGTAAGTTACAAGACTTCGTATCCATGGGAAACGGCTATGCAGATCAGGTCGCAAGGTTTTGTGCTTTGAACTGTATATCGTTCGAGGATCAGTGGGAATTGTTACCGCAAACTGAAAATGTCACATGTTTGAACCTTGCATTAAGGGTGGTTGATACACTAGATGAGCTAAAAACATTACAGGGTCGTGCTAGCAAAGAGAAAAAACACTCCTGGCAGATAATGCAATGTGTACAAAGGGCTGATGATTTATGGGTCTCAGAGGAGGGAAAATTGGTTTTGCTGAATAGTCGTCTGCCGCAATTTGCAAGTCTGTATCATGGACAGGCACATCTTGGGAGAGATGCAATGACCAGGTCATTCAAGATTGACTGGTTTAACCCAAAATTCAGACATGCCGCAGAGGTTACTTGTCACAGGTGCATCATCTGTCAACAGATGAATGCCGGAAAAGGGACTGTGGTAACTCTGAGCCACATAGGGAGAGCTGGCGGTCCATTTAGCAAGATGCAAATGGATTTCATTGAAATGCCTGTTTGTGGAGGATTTAAGTACGTGTTGGTGATTGAGTAACTCTTTAGGCATTTGGATTGAAGCTTACCCAACACGTAGAAATGACAGTCTAGCAGTCGCAAAACTGCTGCTTCGGGAACTAATACCCAGGTTCGGGTTTCCGGTCTCTATAGAATCAGATAGGGGCAGACACATTGACAATGAGGTGATTAAGCTTTGGTGTGCTGAGTTAGACATCGAACAGAAGCTGCATTGTAGCTACCGTCCTGAAGCATCAGGATTAGTGGAACAGATGAATGGTACCTTAAAGTCGAGAATGGCAAAAATGTGCGCAGCTACCAATATGAAATGGCCAGATGCATTGCCCTTAGTGCTGATGGCGATGAGGAACACCTCTGATAAGAAGACAGGATTATCACCCCATGAGATCCTTATGGGCAGAGCTATGAGGCTGCCCGCAGTACCTGCAAATGCTTTTGTGAATATCACAGATGATATGGTGTAGGACTACTGCAAAGGTTTGGCTGATGTGGTTCACTCTTTTTCCCACCAGGTGGAGGCCGACACATTGCCACCGATCAGTGATCCAGGTCACAACCTGCAAGCCGGTGACTGGGTGGTTGTCAAGAAGCATGTAAGAAAGTTGTGTTTAGAACCGCACTGGAAGGGGTCATATCAAGTAATACTGACAACAACCACTGCTGTGAAATGTGCAGGCGTTCCAAACTGGATACATGCCAGTCACACAAAGAAGGTAACATGTCCAACTGATGAGGAACTTGAAGTTTCCGACTCAACAGTTACAGAGAAGGAAGTCTCAGGGCCTGAAAATAGCCAAAGGGGAACTGAGACTGTAGGAGAGCCCACTGAGAACAGCCCAGTCCCTCAAACAGTGAACGAGTTCGAGAGAGGTGACAATGTGCCTATCTCAGTAGAGGCAGCAGGAGAACTGAATCAAGGAGAGGTTCTCCCACAAGCAGACAGATACGGGTTAGAGCTTGAACCCGTTACAGATCCAGAAGAAGAAGAAGGGGAAATAGTAGAGAGAGATCAAAGCACACCGGCATCCCCTGAGCCAGTTGCAGGTCCATCAAGAGAAAACACTATAGCACAAGAGGAGGGTGCTGTTCAGCGTCCTGAAAGGACAAGCAGGAAAAAGCCGCATAAGGGAGATAACTGGCCAGAGAAGCAGGCTGTGAAAGAAAGGGTCGTACCAGGTGAAACAATTACAGAAGAAACTGATACATCTCAAATAGAGAATCTAAGTGAAGGAGAATTGCAAGGTGAATGCAGATTGAAAAGGAAAAGAACCACAAATAGAAGGTACGCAGGTCCTGAATAGGCATATGCAACAACATCTGAACAGCAACAAGAATTCTTAGCGTTCTGTTTTGATCGAGAAGTACCAGGCCAATATTACGGTACCTGAAATCAAGTCAGAGAAAGAGACTGTGTGAAAACTGAAATTTGAAAAGGAAAATAGAAAGATGAAAAACTAAGAAAGAGACTTATAAATTACCGGATGTGACACTGATAACCTGAATTGACTGTAAAAACCCGATTATGACAAGCTGCTAACCTGATTGACAAAAGGGGTCCTGGAGTGAGTGAAACGCTGTAAATGCACGCAGAGAGAAAGAGACTTTTGCATCAAGAGAAATAAATTTTATATCGTCCTCAAGTTGATTGTTATTCTGCTGTCTGATTCTTTACAGACATGGTTTATAATAGAGGTAGTAATAAAAAGGGTAAGGTGTGTGGTTGGTTGAGTCTTATATTAGGTATTGTGTGTGCAATAATAATTGTAGGTGTGATTGTGGGAATGCCGTGGTTGGACAAGAAAGCAACTAACAATGCTTCAAAACCTGAGACTACAACACTAACACCATGGGAAAAGTTTGAGCAGGATGCAAGACACTTGCATGAGGGAACTAACTCAAAAGGGGAACTTTCCACTAATGTCTTCTATCGCTTGCTGAATGAGTATGTTGAAACCATGGATGCGAAAAACTGTTATGTGTGCACAAAGATTCCTTCATCAGTGCAAGAAGGGGTCACCTATCATAGCTTGCCACTAACATACGGGATAAGCTGTAGTTTGCTATTAACAAGATTCTATAATCAAGAGCATGTGCAATATTTTTATTCTAATTTGAATGTGGTTTTTCTTTTGTGCCAGTGATTGAGTTTTTGAATGAGTTAGCTAAGGAGCATAGTATAAAATTAGTTAGAGGCGCTTACATTTGGGACAGCTTATGCACACTGCAATAATCTGACTTGCTTATTGACACCTGTAGAGAAAAGCTTTTTAGGTCACACTGATGATAGACGCAAAACATTGAAACAAAGATTCGAAATGGGGCTAGAGAAACGCACATATGCCAATCATTATGCTTACACTGCAATAAAGACGCAAGGCAAACAAGCTATAGATGCATTACATGTAGGAAGGCTCTGTATATATAGGCCAAAATCTGAACATTACACTTTATTTGTGGGAAAGAGTGAATGCAGGCATGTGTTTTTGTTTCAGAGTAAATGGAAATTCATGTTAAATGGACAGAGTCCAGCGATCCCTGGGATCTATTATATTTGTGGACTTAATGCTTATTACCGTCTCCCTAAGGGATGGTATGGGACATGTTATTTGAGAATAGTTTTCCCAAAGATTTACCAGATTGATGACTTAAAGCAAATACCTAAAACGTCTGAATTACAACATGCTAGACAAAAACGAGAGACATCGGCTGCTGTCGCTGGAGACATATTTGGAGCCATAATTCCTTCAGTAGGGGTTATCTTAAACTCCATAAAGATTCGAAAGTTGTCTACTATTGTGGATACCATGCTGACAAATTTTACAGGGGCTATACTCCTGATGGATACTGAACTTGCTGCGGAAAGAGCTATGACTCTTCAAAATCGGCTTGCTTTAGACATATTTTTAGCAAAGAGCGGCGGAGTCTGCAAGATGCTCAACGAGCGTCATTGTTGCTCATATATACCTGACAATAGTAAAAAGATTAGAGGTATGCTTACTAACCTAACTAAAGATAGTGCAGCTTTGAAGGATTTGAAGGAACCTGGAGTGTGGGAGAAATTGGGAAAAGGAATTGCCAGAGTAGGGAGCTGGTTTAGCAATATTTGGAATGGGGTACTTGCAAAAATATTATGGAGTCTATTAATTGTCCTGGCTTGTTTATTAGGTTTATGGGGAGCATGCAAAATCAATGACAAAATTAAAAGAAATTGGACAAAGAGAAATAAGAAGAATGAGGAAAGTGAAAGGGAGAAAATGTTTAATGAAATTTGGGAAAGTTCACACAAGGGACAAGATGTTGAAATGCGCATTATGCGCAAGGTGAAAAATTAAGGGAACGTTTTGTGTGATGACGAACGTCATCAGAGGAGGGACTGAGAGAGCGTAGCTTATATAATCTATATTAACATAAATGTTTATTAATTAATGTGTGATAATGTCGCATAGAAACAGTAATAGTAATTTTGCTTAAACGTGCACCTGAAATGTGACCACGTGGAGTGGCCGCCAATGTATATGTGGACTAATAATGGTGATTAAAATGTTTATGTATCAATATATTGGATACGTTTATACTAATTAGCAATAATTGTGTTATTGAATTTGTGCTGAAATCCTTATAGACCTTAAGTTAGCATGAGTCGAAGCTTAGCTGTGTGGCTCTCATATTAAATGTATTTTTCCTATCTTGCAGTGTGCTGACTTACAAAAGGACATGATCTTTGTTTTTCTTCAAACTAGAAGACGAATGTAACCATGCTAGATCCGTTCCCATGAATTTTTCATTGCTTGTAGAATAATGTTAAAACAAAATGAAACAATGTACATTAATGTAATGTACAAGGTCATTCAAACCGGTGAAAACAATGGAGCTACTGACCAAAAGATGTGCAAAGAATTACAGAAAGATGAAATCATACCGGACGTGCCACCTCTGAAGACATCGAATAAGGGAACCAATCAAAGACTTGTAAAATAATATGGGGTGAAGAGTTAGGTGACCTAATGTGTTTTCTGATAGGTTAAAGATAATGGGGTATAACAAATGTCTAATAGAATTTTGGGGGAATGTACAATGAAAAAGGGATAAAAACCCATGTCATGGGGAGTCCTTTAGGTGGGTTAGGGAATGCTATTGATTTTACCCAGAAACTATGTCACTCTGTCACTCTGTCTGAGATGGTGGTAACGGATTTGGGGGAGCCCTAAAAAGACTGTTGCACATATCGCCACCATCTCTAAAGCTGGCCCTGGTTAATGGATAGTAAAATGTCTGATTTCTCAATGTTCAATGTATGATGAACACTCTGCGACAAAGCCAGTAGGCCTGAACTTTCACAATTGCATACCTTATGATTTTCTCCAGGTGTATATGGGGAAGCTGTCGTTTTAAGAATTAGGGTGTACAGGTGAACAAACTATTATAAGTATGTCAGACCTACAGGGTGTAGTGTGCATTTATAGTGGTTAGTTCAATTCTGTGATCTTTATTTAGTGTACACCACTGGTAGCTTGCAAGGCACATTAGAGGGTGTTACCAATGTCATCAAAATAACATCATGAAGATGCATGGGCATACAAAAGAAACATCAGTTCACTGTCAGAATCTGAGGATGAGAACAGCCCCATACTGCTCGAATCATTTACTGACATGTTGTGTGTGTCTTTGAAAAAGTTTGAATAACATTACTGGGCTCATGTTTGCGGGTTCTTGGATGTTATTTGATTACACCAGAAGTCTTTTGTGGGAATGTTACCTGTTTTTTCTGCCGAAGACCGGTTTAAATCATTCAAAGGGGTCAAAATGTCTACTTTTTGGTTCAAACATTTCATACTATCTTGCACTCTATGAAATCCTAATCCTAATTTGTCTGGTTTTCAAAGAACGTATGCCCCAATGGTTGGGATTATTGTGCACATTGTCAGCACCGGTGTCGTTGATTTCTTGGTTCACTCTTTTTCACTTGCTCTGTGCAGTCACCAGGAGAGTCATCTTTTGTTTTGAATTGTCGTAAATATCACATATTTATGATATGTGAACATCATTAAAGTTTTGATGCATTTATTTTGTTTGAATCACGTTTATTGCGCTGAGAGAGCATGGATGAAAAAACATTTTAGTTCCTTGTCGATGCTTTAAATCTTGTCTGAACGATTCCTTGGGAAATATTGTTTTGTATTGCCTACATTACACAATGCTCATTGGAAAACAGGGTGCCTCTTGGTTTTACTAGGGTTACATTTTGAAATGGCATTGTGTCTCAGTGTTAGTTGTTTCTGGAAGAGAATCTTCAAGGCACAGATGAGGCTCTTAATTTCTCCTTGTAATTTTCTATCGGAAAACTGAACAGCAAAACCATAAAATCACCTGAACCGAATTACACCAAATATGGCAGACAGATAGATGTTGATCCAGAAAGTGTGAATTTTGTGATTTGTTGTAAATCTGTTCAATAGTTTTTAAGAAATTAAAGTTCAAAAACTTTTTGATGGTTGTGTTTGCGAGAAGCTCATGAAAGAGCCGCGATCATGCACCTTCAAATAATAGAGTGATCTGATTGGCTGAGATAGGTTTTTCCCACTGGCTGCTTCAGTCCCACTGGAGCAAAAGGCTCTCATGGACCCCCATGGGAGCATGCGCTCTGATTGGCTGACCACAACATGAAGACAAATGTGCAGCTGTCCTTTCAGGACACATGGACTTGTAATGATGATTGTGCCATACACTGTAAATTTCAGGTGGAGGCTTTATGAAAATTGAGCCCCCACCTTGCAAAGTACAAGGAAGGGGCTCCCCAGACCCAGTCAGTAGCTGTCAGGACAGGGGCCTGCTACCCGTGCACAGTGCCAGCTGTTCTGAAGGGCCCCACAAAAGTCCAGGGCCCCACTGCACCACGGGTGCTTCAGGGACTAATGTTACACTGCTGATTTCAGTGCATGATATATTCATGAAACCCGTTTTCAGAATTTATTTTTAATTTCTTCAGATATCTTTGCTTTTCTTTGATATTTTGTTTCGAGAAATGAAGTATTGAAAATCTATGCATACGTCTCATTTTGATGTTAGAATCATGGAAAATGTAGTTTCTGTTACACATGATGTATTGAATCAATTCTGTACTATTATTTAATGACAAACTACGCACGTATTTGAAGTGAAGTATGGTGAAGAATTGTAACCAATCATTAGTTAAATTCCTGTAGAACTGATGACAACAGATGAGAAAAAGGTGCTTATGATATTTTTTCTATATTAATTACTTTATATTTATCTTTTCATTGGTAAATAGGACAAATACATATATGTATATTATTTCAATGATCAATTTAAGACTTACGATCCATGTTTAGGAGAGCTAGCATCAATGTTTAAGAAAGCACTAAAAATAGTATTTAACCTTTTAACTACATGTGTCGCCAGTACTCCCTCCCCAGTGCATCTATTGTCCATCGACTGATGCTGGGGAGGGCAGCAAGCACTGGATTTCTTTTTTTTTTTTAATGGTTTGCTGACATCATTTCCTCTGAAAGAGAAAGTGAAACGGGTCAATCCACTCATTTCACTTTCACTGAATTGGTGCTTGGGGGCATATACTAACCCGAGCACCGATTTGTTGGGGGAGGTATCGTTGGAAAGGGGTGAATCACCCCTTTTCAATGACATCCCTCCCTAATGGATCCATGATAGGGGTCCCCACAGGAGGGTGATCCCAAAGCAAGGACCCACCCAGTAGACAGCAGGAATACGGATTGTTATAGAGGAAGCAGCCTCCTAGTCATGGGCCTGTGTTCCCAACACCTTAGGCACATTAGTCTTTCTGGCTCACCTGGAGATCGAGGTGGGTGTATACCCTCAATGTGCCCCCCGAGAGGAGCAAGAAGCCCAATAGACACTAGGAACTGACCTGATTCATTTTTTTTGGTGGGGGAATCCCTTGGGCATGGGGCTGTACTTTCTCCTGCCCCAGGCCACATTAGACCTTCTGCTCCTGAAGGGGGCCATGGGCTATTCACCCCTAATCTTCCCCTGGGGGGGCAGAAAAACAATTAGACACCAAAGGATTGGCCTTGGTCATATATTTTTGGGTGTGCCCCCCGCTGACGTGTTCCTGTGCTTCTCCTGCACTCAGATGCATTAGTATTTCTGCCCTTCCTGTGGGAGTTGATGGAGGGTCTTCAACCTATTCTAGCCCCCGGTGGCAAAAAGCCAGCTTGACACCAGGGATTGGCCAAATTCATTATTTTTGTGGGGGAACAGCTCCCTTGGGCATGAGCCTGTGCTCCTGCTGCACCTGGCCATATTAATCTGTAGTGATCACACGGTGGTCTGGTTCAGTTTCTTCACCTTTTATTCCAGGATAAATAGTACAGCAAACCATATAACCCCCAGCAATAGATCAAGCCTCCTCCTTCTCTCAGTTTCTCTCTCCTTCTCCACTTCTCCAGAATCCCAGCACCCCAGGATTCCACTCTCACAACATTCCAACATTCAGGGGCATTATCCTACACATCTTCCCCCTTATGAACCACATTGGTTACATTTAGTTACAACTTAATTACAATACATAACTAAAGCTAAAATAAATAAATAAAATTAAATGAGAAAATAAAAATAAGAATTAGAATATAATACATTCCTGAACAACGACAACATTCGAAATATATATATATTTTTTTCCTCCTTCCTTATCCACTTGGTATGACAGTAGAAACCGTATGTTTCCTTGATAATCTTAGTCACTGCCTTCTTTTAATTATGCACAAATTTCCTGTACTCCACTCTCTACCGTCTTCCAACTTGACTACTGAATTCTTTACAGAAATTACTTTTTGTGGTGCATGAAATTTGCTGTCACCTTTTCTTACAATTCCTACCATCTTGACCGCCACAAGATCCCCACATTTCACTTCAGTAAACTTAACACCTTTCCTCTTATCATAATCCACCTTGTTCTTCTTTTGGAAATACATGACCCTCGCTTGCAACTTCTCCGGGTCAACACTTATCAGTTTTTTCTCACTGATCCACCAAGGAAATTCATTAGTACCTGGCTCTCTCCCTCTAAGGGCAACAAAGTGTGACACACCAGTCACAGAATGAGTTGTTATTCTATGCGCCCACAACATTTTGATCAGCTCATGTCTCCAATTCAATCCATTTGCCAAGGACAGTTGAATATTTTCCACTATAATTCTGTTCACCCTTTCTACTAGGCCATTAGCCTGAGGCCGGAATAATGCAACTTTCTCATGTTTTATCCTTAATCCATCTAGAAACTTGGTCATGGCAGCTAAAACTAATTGTACACCATTGTCCGTGACCAAAACCTTCGGAACCCCTTCCTCTAGAAATGAGTCCCTAAGGAATTCAATTACTTTGTTCGTCGTAATTTGTTCAGTGCATCTAATGCGGAACCATTTACTATAATAGTCCACTAAGACCATGACAAAGCGACTACCTTTTCCTAACCTCTCTATTGGCCCTACTAGATCAAAAGCAAGCTTCTCCCACAGTGCCTTAGGAAATCACACTTGACCGAAAGGAGGTTCCCTCACCGCTTTTGACTTGTCGCTGTTCCTACAAGCCTGACACTCTTCCACCACCTTCTCCACATCACTGTCCATCCCAGGCCACCAGTAGAATTGACGCAACCTCCTTTTAGTTGCACTTTTACCCAAATGTCCCTCGTGGACAATTGCTACTAATCTTCTCCTCAATTTCAATGGTGGAATTACTCTGTTCCTTCTCCAAATTTTTTCTCCCTGTATACTCAGCTCATCCCTTACTATCAAAAATTTTCTCAGGTCATCCTCCATCTCGACAGAATTATGATCAAGCACAAGCTTCCTCAACTTACTGTATTCCAAGTCATCTTTTACAGCTTCATTCCACTCTTCCTTACTTATAGCAAGTTCTCCATCAATCAGAGATACCTCTAACTGCATGTTGCACATCTCATCATTTCCATTTCCACTTCCCTCTATAGGTAGTCGTGACAGGCAATCTGCAATTATATTTTTTTCTCCCTTCACATATTCTACTGTGAAATTAAATTCAATAACAGATAATAACCACCTGGAGATTCGGGGAGCTAAGCCACCCTCCAACCCTCGACCACATTTAAAAATCTGCAACAAGGGTTTGTGGTCTGTTCTCAGTACGAAGGGTAGCCCCCACAAATAGTACCTGAAATGGTTTATACCCCAGCAGCAAGACAATGCCTCTTTTTCTATGGCAGAATAAGTCAATTCTGCTCCTTGTAATCTGCGTGAGGCAAAGACAACAATTCTTTCATCACCGTTCATCCTTTGAATCAGTACTGCCCCTAATCCCACGCTACTAGCGTTAGTAAGAAGGATTGTTTTCTTCGTAACATCAAGTGACCTAGAGTTGGGGCCTCTGCAATGGATACCTTAATCTGTTCAAACGCCCTCACACAATCCTCGTTCCATTCAAACAGTACTCCTTTTTTTAGTAAAATCCTCATGGGTTCTACAAGTTCTGCAAAATTGCATACAAATTTCGAGCAATACTCTGCTACCCCTAAAAATGACTTCAACTGATCCTTACTGGTAGGACACAGGGCATCTCTAATTGACTCCACTATACTCTTCTTCGGTCTAATACCTTCACTCGAAACCTCATGTCCTAAGTAGTTCACAGACTTCTTTCTTAATTGGCACTTCTCTTTCTTAACCGTCAAGCCATGATCTTCTATCCTTTTCAATACTGCTGCTAGTAACTCATCATGATGTTCATACAAACTTCCTATTACAATTATGTCATCTTGGAAGCATAGGACATTATCTAAATTTCAAAAAATGTTTTGCATTATTCGCTGGAAAACAGCAGAAGCTGATGCCAAGCCGAAAGGCATTCTGCAATATCTATATGCCCCAAGAGGTGTTACAAAAGAAGTGAGTGGTCTAGATTCAGGATGTAAATTGACCTGTTGATATGCAGCAGACATGTCTAGTACACTGAATACCTTCCCACTCATCACACTTAACATTTCATTAATATTCGGTAGAGGTTGTCTATCTACCCAAATATTCTTGTTCAGATCTCTTAGATCAATGCATAACCTAACCTTATTACCATGCAAGAACTATTGGTGCCAACCATTCGGAAGATTCGATAGGCTCTATAATTCTCTGTTGAAGGAGCTTATCTAATTCATGTCGTAATGGTTCTCGCAATAAAAACTGAACTGGTCTCACCTTGTGGACTATCGGAACTGCATTGCTTTTTAAGACAATACGATGTGTGAATCCCTTCAACTTTCCAAGTCTATCAGTAAAAACCTTCGGAAACCTAGACATTAAGTTTTCAGTCCACTGTTCACTAGGAACCAAATCATCTATGTTAGCTGCTTGATCCATAACCATGACCGGAGTTGCAGGGTTTGGGTCGAGCACAATATTCAAATCTTTCTCGTGTCTCCACCCTAGAAGATCTGACCCTTCATTTGTAATATAAACCTTACCATGAACTCCATTACCTTCAAACACAATATCCATCCATTCAATACCTATAATTTCTATCCTCCTCCCTCCATAACCAACTGCTTTTACATCAGTACTCAGTAAATTATCAATTCTTCCTTTTAGCGTAACTTCAAAAGTTTTCCTTGAAATCAATGTAAGTAGACTACCAGAATCTACCAGTACTTTCACTATCACTGAATCTATGAGCACATGACAATGCGGTTTTTCTAATTTATAAGAGCTTTCATTCTTCCATTTTCCCATACATTTAGATTCTACCCTCAATTGGTTGGTTTAATAAATTTCATGGATGGGTAATACAATTTCTTGGTGGTCGTTATCTAAATTATCTATAGATTTCACACTGTTAGATATTTTCCCTTTAGACCTGCAAACCTTAGCTAGATGTCCCTTCCTTCCTCAGGATCTACATACTAAATTCCGTGCAGTACACTTAGGATTAGATGCAATGTGACCTAAACATCCACATCTAAAACATATAATATTGAAATTCTTCTTCTCACTCATTTTCCTTTCCACGTTTTCAGCTGTCCATTCTTGTTTTTTCATTTTTACTTCTTTCACTTCTATTGTTGATTTCTCATCAATATCTCTTCTCTGTCCACTCGACTTCTCTCTTTCTTTCATCCAGGTAGCTGTATGTTCCATACTCCTTGCTACTTGTATGCTTTCCTCCAACGTAGGATCCATTGATAATAGCTTCTCTTTCACTTTCTTATTATTTGTGCAACGTACGATCTGGTCACGAATCAAGGAATCAGATAAATCACGAAAATCACATGTAACAGCTAATCCTCTTAAGGTTGCAACAAATGACATAGGGGGTCATTCCAATGTTGGCGTGCGGCGGAGGATTCACACGAGCAGCGGAAAGTCGGTGGGAGACCGCTGACTTTCCGCTTCTGACCGCGGCGGAACCGCCGCGGTCAGAATGCTCGTTGGAGCACCGCCAGCCTGTTGGCGGTGCTCCCGTGGTCGGTGGCCCTGGCGGCCACCGGCCGCCAGGGTCAGAATGACCCTCATAATATCTTCATCCTGGGCTTGAACACGGGAGAAGAATTTATGACGCTCAAATACAATGTTTAATTTTGGGGTAAAATGTTTCTCTAACATTAATAACGACATTTCATATACATTAGTAGGATGACCATCTCCAGTACCTAATGGTATTTCAGGAAGGTCATCATACATTCTTCTCCCTTCTGCCCCAAGATGGTGAAGTAATATCGCCTGTTTCTTTAAAGGGGTATACCTATCTCCAGCAATTGCCAACAAATACGTGGAAAATATATTTCTCCATCGTTTCCATGATATAGACGGTTCACCAGGTATTGGTAGGAAACATGGTGGTGAAGACATATTTTGTTCAGCCATACTGTAAGAAAAAAAAAAAAAAAAAAAACTACAATAAAATACTAAAATAAAAAATTAAAGTAATAAATTAAAGTAACAATCTAAAATAACAATCTAAAACAATTACATATATGCTTGTTGGTGTAGATTTTCCTTCTGTGTTTGTGTGTAACTAAGTCTTTCTTCTTTTTTTTTTCTTTTCTGTCTTGTAGTCCTTCTATAGTTCCCACTTTATATCTTCCAATCAACAAACGAAGTCATAACAACAAAAGATCAATGCCGAAGAGCGGAATAGTCGTAACAGCTGACGATCCACGATGTGCCGCTTAATTCATTCTTTCGGTAAGTACATGTACACGTTAATTAACAGCGCGCATACATACACCAAGCTGCTTGAGGTGCGCTGTTAGTTGCGCGTGTAGAATACACGCGCACCAAGCTGCACGAGACACGTTGTACGCTGTGCTCTGCTCGTGTTAAGCCGCTCGAGATACGCTGTTCGTTCGAGTTCGTTGTGCGCGGAGACTTTGAAAATAATCAAGGTCTACGCGCTGAAACGATTGCTGATTTTGAAAGCCGCCCCTTTAGATTAAAGGTTACAAAATCCTTCCAAAACACACCGTAAATTGTGTGTATAAATATTATTAGGAAAGTTCTTGTCGATCAATTATATTTGAATAATTTCAAATTTAAACGCGTAGTTGCTAAGAATAAAACTTACTTGGAGGATGAGCTTGCTGACATTCATCGTTTAAGTCCATTTATCTTCTTTTTTTTTTTTCTTCTCTGCGACTTGGAAATTATTTCTTGACTAGAAATATTTATTGTATCCAGGGGTTGGGGGTTATGAGTAATTTCTGCCCCCTGCGCAGAACCATCCTCGTCGCGAGTTTATGTAGTGATCACACGGTGGTCTGGTTCAGTTTCTTCACCTTTTATTCCAGGATAAATAGTACAGCAAACCATATAACCCCCAGCAATAGATCAAGCCTCCTCCTTCTCTCAGTTCCTCTCTCCTTCTCCACTTCTCCAGAATCCCAGCACCCCAGGATTCCACTCTCACAACATTCCAACATTCAGAGGCATGATCCTACATAATCGTTCTGCCTCCCCAGAGGGTGAATGAGGAGTTCACCCCAATTTTCCCTCCCTCCTGAGGGGAGCAGATAACCCACTTGACATATTACTCTTTCTGCCCCATGGGGGGCAAACGGGTCCATTTACCCCACCAATCTGCCATGCCGGGGGGGGCAGGGCAGAAAACTAACTTATACAAGAGATTGACCAAATTCATTATTTTGAGGAGGAGCAGCTCCCCTGGTCAAGTGCCTGTGGTCTCCACACTGCAGTCTGCATTAGTCTTTCAGACCCTCCCAATCCCCCCGGGGGTGGAAGGTGGTGTTCATTCCAAATCAATTAGTCCCCAGGGGCAGAAAGCACATTATACATCAAGGATTGGGCAAATTAATTATTTGCTTCAGGGGGATTAAATCCCCCTGGGCAACATACAACTTGACCTTCATACTGTTCACAATTCTGCGCACAAAAAATCAGTAATGCAATAGTCTTTCAAAATGTCTTAAACTTTCTTGGTCATTTTACTGAGTGAAGTTAGTTGGTAATTAAATTGTCCCTTGATTAGTGCACTAACCTTTAACAGTGATGAAGTCTGTGAACAGTTCTTCGACGTGTGGTTATAAACCTGACCATGTTTCCGTAGTTACTTCAAATGTGTTACTTTTCTTTCTTTCGGTGAAGGAGTCCATGGAGAAGAAAACATGTAATGGATCCAGAAGGCAGTGTGAGTTGTTTGGTGAAATCCATCAGCTAACTAAACTGCGAAACATGTTGTTTTTTAGTGGCAAAAGTTGATATGTCCATGTTGCATTTTGAGCCATTTTGTGTAGCAGGCACTAAACACTCTCACACAAGTGGGGTATCATTTTTATTGAGAGACTTGAGGAAACACTAAGTGGTCAAAAATGTGTGATTCCTAAGAGTTTACAGAACTTTGTCACAACAATGTGAGAAAAGTTTGTGTTTTTAGCCAAAGCTTGAATATTGCAAGGCCTTCTAGGTAAACACACTTTGTAGAGCCACAGAAGTCACACCACCCTGGACACCACTGGGTGTCTAATTTTGAGAAATGTCTGAGTATGGTAGATTTTCCTGAGTGGCGGCAGAGCTAGGATCCAAATTTTGAGGTCCACTAACATTGCAGAAAAAGGTTGTTTTCCAATGGAAAAATGTAGGGGCAAATTTATCATTACTGTTGCAAAGCTGTGCCACATAGTGTTGTGTCAGAACCTTTTGTGCTCTGTTGCAGCATTTCCCTACACAACAGTATGCCATATTTATGGGACAAATCACCATAGTGCAAGGACCAACGATGAGTTCTGAATTTTGACGCAACCGTGTCATGAATGGTGCAAAGTGCTGCAACACAAATACCTCCTATGTTGCACAAAGTTGATTTGTGTGTCGGAAAGCACCTATATGTGCTGCAACTCAGCATTGCATTATGGAGTGCTTAGTGACACAGGCGTGCTGCAACTCTACATGACAATACTGCTCAAGAAAGAGGAGCATGAAAGGAGCCCAGGGAGCCAGGAGGGTAGCATACACAAAACAGAAGACTTGCCATCAGCCCTGGGGAAGAAGAAGATGAACTTCAGTGAGGAGGAGAACCAGATACTAATCAGTGAGGTGACAAAAAATTTACATCTGTTATTTGGCAACTCAAAATTGTCATTATCACGGAAGGATGAGGTATGGTAAACCATAGTGGAATAGATAGACTGTGTCGCACAAAGAAACATACAGGCAAAAGTTTCATGGAGTCATGGAATCACTGTGCATTCTTGCATTTTTACTTTCATGCAGAGCAGCAAAGTGGCTTGCAACCTTGTCCTGCTTGAAAGCTTGACATAAATGCCACAAAGGGGAGATACTGGCCATGAGGCTGGCATAGTTAGGCCAATCCAGGAGGCTGGCATTGTTAGGCCAATTCATGATAAATCTAGTCTGCATGTCCTACTGGTCACTCTTAAGCCCATGACAATGTATCCATGCGGTGAGGCCTACTGGTGCTGCATATATTTTACAATTATATTGCCACTCTGTGCTCTAAAGTTACATGACTGAGATTTGCAGGCTGCCATCCATGTAACATCTGCTAAGCCACAGAACAATATTCCTGCCAAGTGGATATCCACCCTCACAATATGCATTATACAGGATGAGAGCTATTGCTTTGACTGCCATATTATGACTGCTGGCGGCTCTCTGCCAGAATTTGGGTGGGCCATACTGACAGTCGGTGGTGCAGTGGAGGCTGCTCCGCTTGCACAGCCACGTCATCACAACACCACTACGCCTATTACAAATTGGTAATAGGCGTGGCGGTGTTGTGGTGATGGGGTGCTGGTGGCGGAGCAGGCCCCAAGGATCCCATCCCCTCCCGGACAACCACTGTGAAAAGATAAGTGCCCATCTGATAGGGGAGCGGGGGTAATGAGGGGTGTCTGCGTGCATGGAGGTGTGCTTTTATGTGATTGGATGGGGTGGTGTTTGTGTGCGTGTACATGTGTGATTGTGAGTGTCTGTCTGAGTGCGTGAATGGATGCGGGGGTGGTGAGGGGGTGCAAGTGTATGTGAGTGGGGCATGCATGCTTGGATGGGGTAGGGTGGGAGGGTCTCTAGGGGCTTAGGGGGGACCGTGGCTGTATGGGGGACTGGGGGGAGTCACATACTGACAACAGGAATATAAATTCCTGTTGCCAATATCATTTCTGTCAGGGATTTCCTGGTAGTATTGCTGCCAGGGAATCCCTGGCGGAAAGGAGTCTTCAAATGCAGTCGGCAGTCTATGATAGACTGCTGAGGGCAGGGTGGTCCACCTTTGCCCCGGTGGTCTGATCGCCCTGGCGGTACAGGCGGTGAACTGGCTGCTTTGCAGCTTGTTCACTGCCGTGGCCATAATCTGGTGGTCCAGCTCCGCCAATGTTATAATGAGGACATTAGGTTGTTTCAAGGATTCAACAAAATGTGGGATGTAACTGGAACATTCCCAGCATCTATCTGTTGCGCAATGGTTGCAATGTGATGTCTACAATAGTCACACTGTCAAAATTGTCCATGCAAACTGTGCTTAAGTATGACACACAGGTACTTCTACAAGTATGGCATACCTATATTCAAGTGGGGTACTGCATGATCACTTGTCCACACCTATATTGATGCTACATTAATATAAACATGCCTCCTTGACAATTCAAAATGAATCTTTAAACACATGCTGTTGTGTTTGCTCAATTAATGTGATTTATTGCCAGGTGATAAATACCTCCCCATACACATCACACTGTTACAATTATCATGGATCAGACACAAGTGTCACAGAGCTACAACCATGTGCTCATGACACTTTCCACATCAGGATCCCTGAAGCTGTTAACTTCTCCCTGGGTGAATTGGCAATGTCCACATGCAAACCATTAATTGAAAGATTCCATTATATATAGTGCAACTACACACAGTTCTAATTCTAAATTAAGCATTTTGATGTGTTACATATATGTTTGTTAATGTTCCTTTTATGAGCATAACATGCTAATATCTTTTCCTGACTTGCCATATGTTTTATAATGTTCTTGATATGGGCATTTATGATATTTCTTTGACAAGTGCATTTATCTTGTAATGTGATTCCTGACTACTGCTTATGTTGCAGAATAATAAGTAACCTGTGTGTTATGTGTGACTACTGCTGGTTCTGCAGAGTACCTATTGTGTAACGTCCTGACAACTGCATGGGTAGCAGAATATTACTGACATGTTGTGTTTGGTCTAATAATTGCATTGTGTACAATACAGTATATTTTCATATAACTTGGTGTTTCCTTTGTGGTGGGGATAGTGTGTCAAGTGTGTGTGTGTGTGTTGTTCAAATGCTTTATACATTGCCTCTGGGATAGGCTTGACTGCGCGTGCCAAACTACTAAGGGGGTGAGCAGGGGTTATCTTGGACATGTAACTCCCTTGCCCTGACTAGAGTAGGTGGGCTGTGCCTGGCTTAGGTGCATACCTTAGCCAACCAGAAACCCCATTTCTAACAGCACCATCCTCTCTCTCTGTAAAGTCCTCTTCCCAGACATGGCCCTATCTGTCTTTATCACACTAAACCAAATAAAACACTCCTCAAGCTCCTAACTTTGCCTACATAACTATTACCCCAAATTGCACAAACACCCAACAATCCAAATCCAAATAAAAAATACAACACCTAGGCACCAAAACTACAAAATATATAAGTAACAGGGACAGAACAGACGCAGACTACACCAATAACAGCCAAAAACTCCTCAAAACACACACAACACTCCTAAACCTACCAGCACAACCAACAGACATTACGGAAAGTAAATGTAACATCTACAGTTCCTGGTATGCAGCCACACCCATTGCATAATTTCCTGGTTGTACAATGACACATGGGAGTATGGTTCTTGATCACTGTAAGGTTGACATCACTCTTATTTGCCTCGAGTAGCAAAAGTGGACTTCACAACATTCACAAATACCAGCCTTTAAATATTCAGGTCACACAGATAAATCACTTTGAGTACGTGAATTGTCCCGGTATTCAGTACAACTGAACATCATGAATTGTGGGCATTAACACGGCTAAATGTATATTTAAACCAAAGACTATGGAACAACACAACATAGATTTATGTTTTCTTCTCTGAGTCATACAATTGGATTAGGATATCTGAAGATTGTAATAATTAACTTAGAGAGCTTCATCCATTTCACACCTGTCTCCTTTGCATTCATACCTGATTGTTGATTGTTTGTGATAAGTGGCCATACTGCTGATGTATGTTTGAATATGTGGGTTTGACAAACATCACTTGGTGGCAGACCAGAGACTGAGATGTTTTGGGTTTGTTGTTCTGAGTTCCTATGTTTTATCATCACTCTGATCACATGTCATACCACTGCCTGTGTAACAACCTTTATAGTTCAGTGTGATTACCAGTGTACACTTGCCGTTGATTAAGAGACATTTGGTATGCACTAAATCCTGTATGTCTAACTTTGTACCCCAACATGTTTGATGTCTTTGTGATTCAATGAATAATTGTATATTTGCATGATACAGCTGTAGTGGTACTTTGTGCCTTTAAAGTAGATGTTGTGAGTGCTCCACCATTAATGTAACTTTTGCACCTTACATTGCCCTCATATGTTAGTGTGCTAACCATTACATGTTAACCTTCAACATGGATATGCACAGATGGATGGACACACACCAACATTATGTTGTGGTGCAGCCACTCACCTGAAAATCAGGCTGCCTGCAGGGGTGATAACTTTTCCCTTGACCTCCTGAGACACCTCTCGGCACTGCCAGTACACCTAGGAGTCCCAGAAGGTGTCCCAAAACGGAAGGGGAACTAGAAGAGAGAAATAAAACACTGTGACTCCCTGCCGCCAGGTCCAGTCAGGTGCCCAGATCTTCGGGAAGAGGGGCATCATCAGCATTGCTCTCAAGGGTGTTTTGTGGAGTAGACAATGAAAAACAGGATGATTAGTGAGGCTAAATGTTTCTGAGTGATCATGCAAGCAGTGCAATAGTCACAGAAACACACAACCACCTGACACTCACAATAGCACTTAATGGCTCTCTTCACTTCAGACAAATATACGATGGACAGAGTAAGGGAATAATCAGGAGTAATCTGTGTTGTTGTTCTCTAAGTCTTCAGCGCTGGACTAGGACTCTTGAGGAAATTTAACAAGTGTGCCACAACACATGTACATGGGCATAACTATCACAGAAAATAAACTGAAGCAGGAGTTGCCTGGTGTTATGTCATGCAAAATAAACATTAACTATAAATGAGAACAATTAAATAAAAAATGAGCTGGACTGTCCATGGCTCTCAACCACTTTACACACACTCGACTAAAATCAACCAAGTCCCAACAGGACCCCTCAATGTTATTGTGGTTTTGCAGAATTGATGGTCTACTAAGCCTCTAATAATATGAAAGAAGTTCACTAAATGTTCTGAAAACACACTAAACAGACTCCCAGGCAGCGGGCTCCACTTAGCTGTCAGATGGATGCAGGTGAATGCGGGCAAACAATCCGCCAAATGCCAGATGGGAGCCACTGCCACAACTAGGACCTCCTCCATGCAAAGCGCTTAGGGACAGCTGACACAAAGCGTAAGGAAAGCAAGCAGAATCATGTGCGCGGCACTAACTGTTTATACCCAATCAATCAATCTATCCATCAATCATTAGATTTGTGAAGCACGGCTTAACACACCAGGGGGGTAAAGGTGCTCAGAGATGTCACTGTGAATTAGAAACTACTCCTCAAAGAGCCATTGTCATGAGCTTTCTTCTGAAGTTAAAGAGGGTGTGCGAGGGGTGTAGGTGGGAGAGGAGATTGTTTCAGGTCTTGGAAGCAAGGTGGGATATGAGCGCCCTGTGCTGTGGCTGCATCGAACTCTCAGGACGTGAGAGAGGATGAGAGTTATTGAACAGCTTTCCTTGGTCAGCTGGTGGAAGGAGAGTCTGTGGTTGATGAGATTGGGTCCCATGTTGTGGAGGGCTTTGTATGTGATGGTGAGAACCTTGAAGTTGCACCTCTTCTGTACAAGCAGCCTGTGGGGACCACTGAGTTGGGGGGTGATGTGGGTCTATCTGGGAAGGTCCAGGAAGAGTCTCGCTTCTGCGTTCTGGATTGTCTGTAGGTGGTGGAAGAGCTGGGTGAGGAGTCCGACATAGAGGGTGTTTCACAGTCTAGTCTGTTGGTGATGATGGCTTTGGTGCCCGTCTTTCTGGTTGCAATGCGAATCCATCTGAAGATTTTCCATAGAATGCAGAGGTAGTGGAGGCTGGAGGAGGCCACTTTGTTTATCTGTTCTTTGAAGGTGAGTTTGTTTGTCGATGATGATGTTGAGATTGCAGGAGTGGCCAGTCAGGGTCAGAGGCTGTATGAGCATGGAGAGTCACCAGGAATCGTCCCAAAGGGAGGGGTTGCTTCCAAAGATAATCACCTCTGTCTTGTCCGTGTTCAGTTTCAAGCAGTTGGATTTAATCTGTTTGACAACGTGAGTCATGGCATTTTTAAAGTTGTCTCTGTGGGGTGGCGTGGTTTTCGAAGACAGAACATATGAGTTGGGTGTCGTTGGCTTATGAGATGATGTTGAGTTCATGGGAGTGAACAATTTTGGCCAACAGCATCACGTAGATGTTAAAAGGGTGGAGCTGAGAAAGGATCCCTAGGGGACACCGCATATAATGCTCTTAAGTTCTGAGGTGAAAGGTAGGAGGCGGACCCTTTGGGAACAGCATGTGAGGAAGGCATGGATCTATTTGAGGGCATTGCTTCGGATCCTGATGTGGTGGAGTCTGGAGGTGAGGGTGTAGTGAAATAGTGTCAAACATGGCAGAAAGGTCTAGATGGACCAAGGATGCCTTCTCTCCATGGCCGAGGATGAACCTGTTGTTGTCCGCTGCAGGGATAAGGGCAGTCTCAGTGCTGTAGTTGGAGAGGAAGCCACATTGGGAGCAATCTAGTAGGTTGTGTCTTTGCAAGTGTTTGGAGAGCTGTTTGTTGATGTTTTTTTTCCAGGACCTTGGCTAGGATGGGGAGCAGTGAAACAGGGCTGTCATTTTTTAGTTCACTGGGGTCGGTGAAAGGTTTCTTCAGGAGCGGATTGACCTCTGCTTGCTTCCATGCTTCGGGGATGGTGGCAGTCCTGATGGAGGTGTTGAGGATGGGAGACAGGATGCTGCTGATTTCCTTCTGGCCCAGGTTGAAGATTTAATGTTGGCAAGGGCTGTTGGGTGAGCTGGGGTGGGTTTACATCATGAGGGCTGCTGTTTCCTGGATTGAGTGTGGCTTCTAATCAGTAATCAGGTGGTTAGGGGAGTCCCCAGACAGGGTCAGTGTATGTTCAAAGCTGGTGGGTTCGGGGTGAAAGTTTCTGTAGATGCCTGTGATTTTGACGTGTAAGTAGTCGGCTAGTGAGCCGCAGAGGGTCTGAGTGGGTTAGATTGTGTTTTTGGTGTCTGCTGGGCAGGAGAACTCTTTGATGCTCTTGAAGAGTTCCTTCTGGCAGTTGGTGCTTTCTTCACTGCTGCTGAGTAGGGCAACCTTTTTTTGCTTCTCTGAGGTGGATATGATACTTATTTAGAGCATCTTTGAAGGTGGTGCAATCTGCGAGGTCCCTGCTGCTGCACCACCATCTTTGTAGCCTTTTGCTTTCTCTCATGATTGTGCTCAGTTCAGAGGGTAAACCAATTTGTGGCCTTGCTGGATCTTCTGAAGGCTGAGTTCCTTGCGAGGACGACTTTTGTTGGTGCCATTGAGGATCTATTTGGATTTGCCGGCATCTTGTTTGAGGTTGCCGGAGAGGATGGGTTTGAAGGACTGGTGGGCGGTGGGCCATTTGGGTCTTATTAACTTTTCATTAACTTTTCCCAGTCAGCAGGGAGAGGTACGGGGGGTGCGGATGGCTTTTATCTGTTGGTTATGGTGAAGTGTACCAGGTGGTGGTCAGTTCACGTGAGCTCCGTTGTGTGGGAGAACTTGACTTTATCGCTGGCTCGAAAGATGGGGTCCAGGTGTGACCTGTGGTATGTGTGGGGCTGGTGACTATTTGTTTAAGTCCGAAGTTGCTTAGGTTGTCCAGGAGGATGGTGTTGTTGTGGTCACTGCAGTTATCGAGGTGAAAATTCAGATCTCCTAAGAATATGTAGACTGTCGAGCCAATGGCAAGGGGGGTGATGAGGTCAGCGACGGCCTTTGTAGAAGGCAGGGCATGGCCCCCTGTACGTGTAGTACTCCCCCATGCTTGTTGTGGTGCTCTCTGTAGATCCGTTTGTAGCCTTGCAGGGTGGCACAGGTGACGTCAGGGTTTGAGGCGGGTGTGAGCCAGGTCTCGGTGATGAACATTAGGTCTGGTCTGAAAGTGGATATGGTGTCGCATATTTCCATGGCATGTTTGAAGAGGGATCTTGCAATAAGAAGTAGGCACTGAAGTTGTTTCTTGGGCTTGGGGGTAGTGATGCGGGAGCGGTGTGGTCTGGGGGGAGGTGATACAGCAGTTGATATCCCGGTTCCAAGGGGGCCAGGCAGAGTTTTGGCAGATGGTGGGAGAGCCAGGGTTTTTGGCGTTGGGCATGGTCCAGGCGTGGATAGGCGCAGATGTGCTTGCCGTTGGGGCGCCTTTGGTGCACCATCAGCACACCTGCTGTATGGTTGTGCAGTGACTGCCATTAAGTAGGTCCTGGGGAGGAGGGGCACATGGGACTGACAAAAAAAGCAGAAAAAATGGCAGAGGATGGCGAGGGTCTGAACTCAACAAAGCAAAGACAGGAGCAGAACAGGGCCCAAACAGGAGCAGGGGCCAAACAGGAGCAAACACACAGAGCACAGAGCAGGGGAGCTGGATCAGGACCTTCTCAGTGGGGTCGCACAGTGACCACCATTAAGTAGGTCTTGGGGTGGGACTGTCTTTGATAACATGAGGCAACAACATCTCCATAGACCTCGAGGGCATGGCGGTTGCCTAGCAACAAGGGAAACGTCAACAAGGAACATGTTCTGAGCATGAGATACACAGTACTGTCACAAGGTGAAAACACCTCCCTAGACCTTGGGATGTGGTGCTTTGGTAAATAACATAAAAGAGCATCTACAGAAGGCAAGCAGCAAAAATTGGTAGCTACAAGGCATTCTATTTATCATAAGCAGTATTGCTAACAGTAAGCTGCACAACAAGCATTGGTAACACTAAACACATACAACAGGTTGGACACAAGAATTGGTAATAATGACGCTTATGAAACCTCAAGCGGCGCTTTGTGCATGTGATTAATGCCACAATCTAAGGATGACATCAGAAAATGCACTTAGGATTGAGTCTGAGAAGTCCCGACACATTACTGATTGACTGATAGTGCTTCCACTAATACGCAGCTGATTCTTGCATACCTCAGAGTGAGGACGTAGGGATTCTAGTCTCGATACTGTGATCCCTCCAGAGGTTTGGATATCCCGTTTTTTGAAGCTTTATGCTGCCTCTGAAATGAGGATAATTCCTCCAGGGGGAAAGGTTCTTTCTTGCTCCCCAGGTTGCTGGCTTCAACTAGTCTTGCCTCAGAGGTCGAGCTGAGTGAGGTCTTGTGGGCAGTAGCTAGCTATCCAGCGGGAAGAGCCCCTGGTCCAGATGGGATCACCACAGACCTATTTAAGTCAAATAATACACTGCAGGACCCATTTTGGTGAATGTTCTTAACATTGTTCTAACTGTAGGTTCAGCAAATACCTGGTCACATGCTGTGATCATACTTTTTTCTAAGAAGGGTTCCATAGGTGATCCCCAGTGTTATCACCCCATTTCTTTAATCAACTCATTTGCCAATGTTATGGAGTATATTTTGCTGGAACATCTAGAGACATGAGTCAGGGACCATGATGTCTTTTTGGAACTCCAATTTGGTTTTCAACCTGGTGTTGGCATGCTCAAACAATCTATCAATTTGTTCCTGTTAATTAGTAAATATACTGTGGCCAATAAGAGTAAGCTCTACCTGGCCTTCTTGGACTTCAGTTCTGCTTTTGACTCAGTAAACAGGGCCAGGCTGTGGAGCATGTTGTCTGATTGGGTTTGGTCAGTATGGCCTTAGCTTTCTCAGAGAACATCAGAATGAAGTTACTGCTACTGTGAGGTATGCCAAAGGGGTGGGGGAATGACAACTGCTTTCAATTTGTCAAGGTGAGTGTGCCAGGGCTTTGTCTTGGCCCGCTCCTTTTCTCATTATACATCAATGTCCTGGAGGGAGATCTTTCAGAACATAGGGCAGACTGCCCCCGTGTTGGGGACCACAGTGACCCTATTTTACTTTATGCTGATGACACCAACCTCATAGCCAGGACTGCCATTGGGCTGCAGCATTTGCTAGATCACTTTTGTAAGTTCATGGAGGGTATGGATCTGAAGGTGAATCAAGGCAAGACATAGCATGGTTTTGGTGCCAGGAAAAGTGATAATGTTGTATTCAAAGTCAATGGCAATAAAGTTAGCTCTGTCCCCACTTTTATATATTTAGGCATTCTTTTTGATAAACGTCTCACATGGGGATCCTCAAAAACATGCAGAGCTGCTGCCGTTTCTACGTCTGTGGAGGCAGTTTTTAGTTTTGCCAACAGGATAGGATGTAAGCCCGTTGGGGAACTTGTGGTTATCTACAGAGCCAAGTGCTGTGCCATCACCTCTTATGGGGCTGGTGTGTGGGGCATTAGTATCAAGCTGGATTGGAAAGAGTCTAGAATGGCTTTGTCAAAAAACACTAGGGGGGTCATTCTGACTTTGGTGGGCGGCGGAGGCCGCCCGCCAAACTCCCGCCGGCAGAATACCGCTGCGCGGTCAAAAGACCGCTGCAGTAATTCTGAGTTTCCCGCTGGGATGGCGGGCGACCGCCAGAAGGCCGCCCGCCAGCCCAGCGGGAAACCCCCTTCCATGAGGATGCCGGCTCCGAATGGAGCCGGCGGAGTGGAAGGGGTGCGACGGGTGCAGTTGCACCCGTCGCGATTTTCAGTGTCTGCATGGCAGACACTGAAAATCTTGGTGGGGCCCTGTTACGGGGGCCCCACGACACCCCATACTGCCATCCTGTGCCTGGCGGCCAAAACCGCCAGGAACAGGATGGCGGTATGGGGGTCGGAATCCCCATGGCGGCGCAGCAAGCTGCACCGCCATGGAGGATTCCCCAGGGCAGCGGAAAACGGGCGGTACACCGCCGGTTTTCCGTTTCTGACTGCGGCTGTACCGCCGCGGTCAGAATGCCCAAGGGAGCACCGCCAGCCTGTTGGCGGTGCTCCCGCGGTCGTTGGCTCTGGCGGATTTTACAGCCAGGGTCAGAATGACCCCCTAGATCCTTTATCTGCCATTCTGAAGGACATATCAAAGATTTCGTCAAAATGCAACCCCTCCTCTTGTGGCTAAGGATCTGGACCAGGAGCCAAACTTCATTCAACCGGGCCATGCTCAATTTTTTTTTTAAACTTAATCAATCATCAGACATCCCTTAGATTAAGTACATCTTGCCTTAGTTTGGGTCATGAAGACCTTTTGAGCTCACCCAGTAGACTAAACAAAGCTCTTTAAATTCTCTGAAAAAGGATTTCTTGGCTAGCTGTCTGGATCTAAGAACGAGGAGGGAGGTAGACAAGCCAACTGCCCAGGCTTACATGGGTTCTCCATACATGTGGTACTGCACCTAATTAAGTTTGGGCGAGCAGCCAACATCATAGATTTCTGTTAGCCTAATTTAGATTAAGCACAGTGCACTTTTTGGCTGCTTTACCTTTACAAGGCTGTTACTTTCCAACTTCACCTGTTTGCCCCTGCAATGACTGCTCTGCGCAAAACACAATGCACTTTATGTTGTTTGCAGGTTTTATTCTGTTTTAAGGATGCTTTATCTTTTACCCCTCTTAAAGCAGACTAATATACTGTATGATACTGCAGACCTGCCTGGCTTATTTGCAAACACTGCCTACTTTTATTTGCTTCCTAATTGCTGCTTCTATTCAATGCACCATTAAGCAGAGGACCACTGTATATATGTAAAAAAAATATTTTAATCTTTCCTAGCCTGTGATTTTTATTCTGTAAGGTTTTATTGATTTTCTGATGTGAGGATCATGCACATTTATAGCTATTATGCTTTATTGATTAAGTGCTGTAAGTATTGTGCTTTTATCCTGACTTGTATGACCTCTTTGGACCAAATAAAGTTATTCTGTCTGTCTGTCTGAGTGAGAGTTGATTATATTTTTTTGCACTTGTCACCCTATGGTAAAATTTGAGGCATTACACATTCACTTACCATTGTGAAGTTCAATGATGCAAATGGTACTTGTATGTTGAAGCATTGAAAGCTGAACCAACACGGTGATGTGATGGGATTATATTTCATCTGATATACACATTGAGGGTGATTTTTTATATTTGGCTCATATATATGGCCTCTCCAAACCATATTTGAGTCTTGAGTGTCTGATGTCACACATACCGACTTTATCACTTACAGATGTTGTTTGTACAAGATAACTTGGTATGTCACAGGCCTGTCAGATATGGCTTCACATATTTTGGATGAGTGTCAAAGTGATTAGCTAAACATTTTCAACATGATCTAAATGATACAAATGGAAATATCAAATGTGTTGTCAATTTAATTTTTGGGACTATCAACTCATGGATAAGTTGTATTTTTTTCGCAATTTTCAGTAAAACAATTATCAACTATTTTATCCCTTCTCTGATGACCAGTATGTAAAATCTCTCCCTCAGAGTCTTTATCTTCCTGGTCATGTGGGACCTCATAGCCCCATGGGACATTTGTTCTTACACAGATATTATGCGATTTTGCAGACCATGGTAGGTGTATGCAGTAGCCTGCCACCTGATTTGTCCAGGTACCTGAAGCGGGGACTTTAGTATCCCAAACATACACTCCACCACCCTGCGAGTTTTGAACAGAGCTGCATTGAATTTCATCTGCCCATCTGTCTGGGGATTTGTGCATGGGATCATCTGCCATGCCTGCAAACCATATCCCTGGTCACCGGGAAAGAGAAAATATCACAAATCAATGATTGTACTCTTTGTGACTTCTACATATCTACGTATGTGTCATTTGTGTGTAGGCAACATCAAACACGTTTTTTTTTTTTTAACACTGATATTTCTTAGGTATTCTTGAACTCTGCTTTACATGTGCTTTTTTAAATTTTTTGCTTATTGTACATATTGTACAGCATGTAAGGGACAATCTTCATCAACATGAGGATTATTGTGTTTAGACAGAAGATTGGTATGAAAAGCAAGTTGGAATATTTGCATAAGCTATATGTGAACTGGGCACTATATGTGTCCAATGTATCCACCTTTAGATAAGACTCTCTTGGAGGCATTTATCGATATATAGGCTGGAATGGTGATTGTAAATTTGGCACTCACACATACATTTGTTATACTTACAACGGTGGTGGGTTTGCTTACCTACATGGTATTGCACAACATTATGGGGGTCATTCCGACCCCGGCGGGCGGCGGGCACCGCCCGCCGGGCGGAAACTGCCCAAACACTGCCCCGCGGTAAGATGACCGCGGGGGACATTCCGACTTTCCCGCTGGGCCTGCGGGCGATCTGCAAAAGATCGCCCGCCGGCCCAGCGGGAAAGCCCCAGCAAAGATGAAGCCGGCTCCGAATGGAGCTGGCGGATTTGCTGCGGTGCGACAGGTGCAGTGGCACCCGTCATGATTTTCAGTGTCTGCTAAGCAGACACTGAAAATCTTTATGGGGCCCTGTTAGGGGGCCCCTGCACTGCCCATGCCAGTGGCATGGGCAGTGCAGGGGCCCCCAGGGGCCCCACGACACCCGTTCCCGCCAGCCTCTTCCTGGCAGTGTAAACCGCCAGGAACAGGCTGGCGGGAAGATGGTCGGAATCCCCATGGCGGCGCTGCTTGCAGCGCCGCCATGGAGGATTCCTTTGGCCAGGGGAAAACCGGCGGGAAACCGCTGGTTCCCCTTTTCTGACCGCGGCTTTACCGCCGCGGTCAGAATTGGCCAGGAAGCACCGCCAGCCTGTTGGCGGTGCTTCCACGGTCCCCGGCCCTGGCGGTCATGGACCGCTAGGGTCGGAATGACCCCCTATATCTTTAGACATGAGCTAGCATTTATAGTTGCTTATTAAAAGCTTCCATTATTTAACATATAGCATGGATATTTAACTTTGGATCATTCATCCTTCAGGCATTGTTTTTGCCATGGCAAGTTGTCTTGAGGAATATAGAATGACACATAGAAATTAAAACAGAGCCCTTTACTATATAAGACAAAAGTATGGGCCTGATTAAGAACTTGAAGGTTGTGTTACTCTGTCACATTGGTGAAGGGTATGCCATCCTCTGAAATCTAAATTCCATAAGATAGAATGGAATTTAGATTTCAGCAGACAGGAAATCCATCACCGTTGTGATGGAGTAACCCAACCGCCAAGTTCTAAATCAGACATTGTATTTGGAAGACTGACTTGATACAGCAGACCTGTGCAGTCTACTTTCTGTTAGGCAATGTGGGTATGTGATTTTTCAATGTGGTTATTCCACTGTGATGCTTTACCTTGGTTACAATATGACCTAGGTTTGTTCCTACTGTGTGACTTCTGTCAAGTCCTATTTAATCATTGTGTGACAGTTACTTTGTGAGATGCAGCAAATGTAGGTACCCTGTGGCATTAAGGTAATCTTCTATTAAATTAATGAAGAATATTAATGTACATTATTATGTATGTGGATATTTTGACATTGAATTTTGTAATGGGTGGTCCATTCCTACCATTTGCTCTTTGTCCAAATGCAGAGCTTGTCTTGGAGATTTGGGTCTCTACCTCATTTTCAATGTTCACAGATCTGGGGCCACATGTACGAATATTAGGTTTTGCGACCCGCAATTTGCGAGTTTCAAAACCTGATGTACAACTCTGTCAATGGCACTGTTTGCGAATCCCAATGGGGTCGCAAAAGACCTAGCTCATAAATATTCATGGCGGTAGGTCACAATTTGCAACCCCCATTGGGAATTGCCGCCCTAAGAGAGATAATGCCCTGCTGGGGACATCAGACCACCATGTCTGTGACTGCTTTTAAATAAAGCAGTTTCTTTAAAAAATGCATCCCGTTTTCTTTAAAGGAAAACGGGATGCATTTCAAAAACAAAAATGAAAAGATTTCTTTTAATTTTTTCAGAGCAGGTAGTGGTCCGTGGGACCACTGCCTGCTCTGAAAAAATATTTTCGCTAGCATTCATAAAGGGAAAGGGGTTCCATGGGGACCCCTCCTGTTTGTGAAGGGGTTAGCACCAATTTGAAACTGGTGCTAACTGCAATTGTTTTGCGACTGCATTCACAGTCACAAAACAATCATACATACCTCTGAGATTCAGTATTAGGAAGGGATACCCTCGACACGCCCCTTCCTAATACCGAATTGTTTTTTTTTTTTTTTTTTTAAATGCATCCCGTATTCCACAAAGGAAAACGGGATGCATTTCAGAAACAAAAATGAAAAGACATCAAAACAATCATACATACCTTTGCAACTTGGTATTAGGAAGGGACCCCCTTGACACGCCCATTCCTAATACTGAAATGGTATGTAGTCGCAAATCCAACAAGTTACCGAATCACAAATTGGATTGTTACGTATCAAAAAGCAGTTTTTGAGATCACAAAACACTCTGATACATCTGGCCTTGGGAGACTGTGCTGCTGCGGTATGTAAACTTGTGAACAGCCTTCAGGATTTCTCCCGCAGCGGTGATAGTTGGTTCCGTATATGTCACATAGTATGACTTGACACAATCCTTAGCACAGTGTGTTTTTCCTACTTCAATTGCACAATCAGTGAGAGAATCACACAATGGGCCATAGTTGGCTACATGTTTGAGACAAACACTGCCACTAGGTGCAGATCACACACAATCCATACCCAAACACAGATAAGGTTATTCAGTCGTTCTTTACAATTTACTCAAATTTGGGATAATTCTGCTTTTCTTAACAATTAGTAGGGCATTTCCACATCTGCCACTCTCAAACCGCTCATTGGTGGTACTGTAGCAGAAAATGTAGGCATCATTGGTACTTCCAGGGTATTTCATTAGGATATTTATGAACAGTCCCTGACAGTCTGCTTTTGACTGATGGTTCCTGTGGAGGTGTGCAGTGCTGCAGGGTGCACCAATTGCACATGTGTGCGTTCATTGTTGCCGAGCACATGGGGAAACCTGCAATACTGTAGAACCCTTACTTGGCAGCCAATTGCTGTTGGTTAGTTTAGGGAATAGAAGGTACTGTGGGGTCCGTTTTATGATAGCATCCAGCACAGAAGGTGGGGAAGCAGAAAATACACCCTGTGAAATGTCAACCAATCTTGTTAATTTTTTGGGAAGGATCCAGAGGTCAACATGCATAGCACAGCATCAATTTGATGTGTGCTGGAATGGCGTGGGTCCTTGCAGTTGCTAGCTGAACACTTACACAACCTTCTCCAACAATTCCAAGACAGACTCTGTTAGACCTGACACGCTAGGATAGTGTTTCCCCAAACTTTTTTGCTTTTTCCCCTAGGTTTTGCTGATTCTCTTTTAGTGGCCTTAGGTCCCTGCGCACTTTCCCACTGTAAGTACACTGGAAAAGTGTGGGCCCTCTTCCTACATTTGTTAGGAAGTGGAGCTAACCAGTGTGTGTGCGCTTGAACAATGATGGTTTAATATGTACTGTGCCTGGTGCTGTAGGCCAGTGCGTGCACACTTACCCAATGGTGGTTTAAAATGTACTAAGCCTGCCACTCTAGGCCAGTGTGTGTGCACTTGCACAAAGATGTTTCACTGTGTACTGAGCCTGTCACAGCAGGCATGTGTGGGTGCCCTTGCACCTTTGGGTGCTCTCGAACTCGTGTTCAGCCTGCTCCTGCAGACTTGTGTGTGCTTCAGGGCACATGTGCCCAGGGAGTGAAGAATACCCATGTGTGTTTTCACTTCCAATGAGGATTGCTGTGCCCAAAGGTTAAATAGGTAAAGTTTACCATTACTCCTAACTGCAAAAGTAGATTGCATGGGAGGAGCCTCAGAATGTTTCCTATCATTGAAATTGTCCTGACAAACCTCTTTTTTATGGTAAAGGTGGTTTTGTCAATAATCACTGAGAAAAGGCACTTCTAGAAAATGGGCATCTCTCTGCTCTAAAACGCTTTGAGTGCCTTTTTAAATTCAACTCTATTCCATACTGGAGGCTGGGGAGCACATCTGTGCATTCCCCAGTGACAGTTGTAAACCTTGGGCACGCAACTGGAATGACAGACCTCTGCCATTGAGGGCTTGTCTGGATAGATTGGAGGGAGAGGTGTTGACACTTGGGCCCATATTTATACTTTTTTTAGCGCCACATTTGCACCGCTTTTTGATGCAAAAACAGCGCAAACTTACAAAATACAATTGTATTTTACAAGTTTGCGCCGCTTTTGCTTTAAAAATTGACGCAAATGATGCACAAAAAAAGTATAAATATGGGCCTTGGCCACTTGGGGCCAGATTATAGCCCCACTAAAGATTAGGATCTGCATTCCATGGCCCCATGGAAGACATAACTAAAATGTAGAGGAGACATTTGTGGTTCAAAGTGTAACCCTCTGAACCACCCCTAACTTCAAATGCACACTACAGTATAACTAGCTGTGTCCCACTGTAGCAAACTAGAGATACACTTGTGCACCACGGGATCCAGGGTCTCTAGTGCCACGTTCCTGGACCCCGTGGTGCACACTGGCAGAGGAACATGTTGTGCACTGCAGTATTTACTGCCCTTGGAAAGAAACCCACACACTTCCTGCATCGTGGCTGGCCTGGGCAGACTGCCTGCTGCTGTGTGGCACACTGAAGTGTGCTCTCCAAGGGACATCAAAGACCTCCTGTGAGGGACCTGCACCTTCTATCTGTGTTCGCTGGAGTGTGGTGCCCTCCTAAGCGCCTGCATCATCTGCTGGATCCCACTTTATAGTACAGGTGAGAGTGTGGACCTAAGTATTGTGCCTGGAGACTGGGTTGCATGGTACAGAGCCTTCAAGTATGCCCCACATTCAAGGAGTGTGGCTCTTTATCGAAGGGCCACAACATGCATAAGCATCTGTTTCTCCACGCGTTCATCGGTTGCAGGACCCCGTGTGGCCCGCTTTGTTGATTGTGCAGCATTTCTCTCATGCGACACGCTGACTGCATGCTCGTTGGTGGTGTCACAGGTCATGACCCTTGGAGGTGGGGGCATACCTGAGCAGTGCTGCATTCTACCTTGTGTGGTACCGCTGAACTTGAGCCTTTTGTGGGTGACCATATTTGTCTGGTGTGACTGAAGTCATTGTGCACCATATGTTGTGCTTCATTCCAGGGAGGGGGAACATCCTTTTTTACGACTTTTTTTTTCCGAAAGTCGTGGTTAACGAAAGCGCAACAACGCTTTTTTAACCACGACTCTATTTTTTTGTGCCTTAACTACATATGTTATGAACAACAAACATGCGTGGTTAAGGTACAAAGAAGTGAGTTCGCGAAGGTAAGTGGTGGGTTTAGGTTTTGGGGAGGGGTGGGGGGTCAGGGGGTTTTAGGTTTTGGGGTGGGGTTGGGGGGTGGGGCGTTTTTGGTTTTGGGGAGTGGGTGGGGGGTCAGGGGGTTTTAGGTTTTAGGGTGGGGTTGGGGGTGGGGCGTTTTTTGGAGTGGGTGGGGGGTCAGGGGGTTTTAGGTTTTAGGGTGGGGTTGGGGGGGTGGGTCGTTTTTGGTTTTGGGGAGTGGGTGGGGGTTCAGGGGGTTTTAGGTTTTGGGGTGGGGTTGGGGGGGTGGGGCGTTTTTGGTTTTGGGGAGTGGGTGGGGGTCAGGGGGTTTTAGGTTTTGGGGTGGGGTTGGGGGGTGGGGCGTTTTTTGGTTTTGTGGAGTGGGTGGGGGGTCAGAGAGTTTTAGGTTTTGGGGTGGGGTTGGGGGGGGTGGGGTGAGGGATGTAGGGTGAATGGTGCCTATTGCTAATGATTTTATAAGGAATGCCTTTACAACGAAATATCGTTGTTAAGGCATTCGTGGTAAAATCATTAGTAGTAGCAACGAGGTCGGTGTTCCGACCTCGTTGTTAAGGCAGTAGTTGTTTTTGAAGTCGTTGTTTCGTTGGACAGTCTCCAGGGAGGCATGGAAGTCAGTAACTCTTTGTGTGTGTTTGAAATTGTCTTGTGCAACTCAAATCATTGCACACCAGAAGTTGTGCCTCATTCCATGGAGTTATGGACATTGGTAACTTTCCGTGGACGAATTGCCTGGTGTGACTCAGGTCATTGCGCACCAGATGTCTTGCCTCATTTGGGGGAGGTATAGCATTGGTCACTCTACATCTGCAATCCTAATTGTCTGGTGCAACTCAAGTCATCGTGCACATTGTGCCTCATGCAGACGTTGTGCCTCATTCCAGGGGCATAAAGCATTTGGTCACTTTTTGTGTGCAAACGGAATTGTCTGGTGTGACTCAAGTCATCGCACACCAGACATGGTTCCTCATTCCAGGGAGTTACGGCATTTGGTCAATTTTCATGTGCAATCAGAATTGTCTGGTACAACTCAAGTCATCACACAACTGCTGTTATGCCTCTTTCCAGAGAGCTATGGCATTTGGTAACCTTTCTTGGGAAATCGGAAATGTCTGGTATGACTCAGGTCACCACGCACCAGACATTGTGCCTGGTTTTAGGGAGGTGCAGAATTGGTAACTATTTGTGTACTGGAGTGCCTAGACTAGGTGGGCACTATTGTTGTCAGCGTGTATCCTATGCTGACTCTCCCCCTGTGTTTTGTAGACTTGGGCCCACGTATGAAGGTACAGTGCAGAGACTTTTGAATGAACTTCCTGAGGGTGGCCAAACCTCCATTTATCAACTGTTGCCTGGTCAGCCTGCTATCAATTTTTTCGCCCACCTTCCCCTCAGGACCCAAAATAAGTGTGGCTCTGGCCGCGATCGGCCTAGTATCCAGGGAAAGGTTGCTTTCGTCTCCGGTTCGTGAGGGGCAGGTCTGCAAGTAAATTGAAAACTGACCTGCTGGATAGCAGAACACCGTTTTAGGGTTCTGGGAGCGAGTTTGTGCAAATGTGTGCTATTCGAGTCTGCCTGATATCCCTGGCACCATGTAGCGATGTGGAGTGTGTGGGTGTGACTGCCTGTGATTGACTAAATCGCACGGCGGTGTTGCTGTGCATGTTGTTTGTTTGCCAGAAGCCTATCATGGCGTTATCTGTGTGTACACATTGCTGCTAAAATTGTGAACCGGGGTGCACCCTAGAACTGTGTGATACTTAATTGGGATACTTGCTGGGGTGGGTCTCCTGGTGACAATATTTTGCACTGCATGAGGGTGTTAGGAGGGAACGGAGGATTTTTCCCAAATGTTCATGTTGCTAATATTGTTTTTAACAAGGTTGGGTCTCGTACTACTAGTGATATTTCTGAACATGATTTATGTCCGGATTTACATGATGTGCATGTTATGTTAACTACTGTGTGTGTTGAATATAAGCTTTCTTTACATGCAGCTCATGTGAAGTCTCTTTTGTGACACTCATTGTATTTATTGTGCAGGAGTGCTGTGCCAATGCTTTACACATTGCCCCTGTGAAAATCCTGACTGCTCAGTGCCAAGCTACCCAAGGGTGAGCACAGGTTACACAGTGAGTGTAATCAACCACCCCTGACAGGAGTGGTAGGTTCTGCCTGACTAGGACCTCAACTCAGCCAACCAGAATGTGCCGCCTCCAACAGACTCCCTCTCCAGTCTGGGCACTGAAAGATCTCTCCTCCCTGAGGTTGATGAGGGCTACGCGTTGATGTAAAACACATTCTTCCCTCCTTCACTGCCTACGTGGTTGTCTCCAAGCTACTCCCATTTGCAGTACAACAAACTCCATGGCAGAGTTAAGGTTGCCAAAGTGTTTTGTGATGATTGAGATTTTACACCACAGCTAATGCATCATTTTATATGCCTGGGTTGCAGACGTGCAGGAATTCAGTCCCTTTTCCATTGTTGTGTTGTACACTGCCTCGGTGTGTCACACATTAATATGATGTTAAATACCACTGTGGTACGGTTGCAAAGGATTTGGTATGGGAACACCTACTTTGCATATATTAGTGGCATAACAAAACTTGAGGAGGCCCCTGCACAATACATGGAGGGCCACCCTCTGGACTCAGGTTACTGTGCTGAGGGGGCCCCCGGAGCTCGGGAACCCTCACTGCAAGGACTGTGGGCCTTTGTTACACCAGTGCCTGCGTGATGCAGCAGGATTCAGCGCAGCTTTAGCATTATGCAATTTTAAACAAACAATGCATTCGTGCTGTTGCATCAGTTCATAAATATGACTTACTGCTTGCATCACCCTTGCATCACACTACGTGGTGAAAGGCCGGTGCAAGCCTTTGATAAATATTGCCCTCAATGTGTGCATTTTGCATTTTCTGCCTTTTCCTGTCATGGGAGCAAGGCCCAGTAACTCACATGAGGTACCATTTTTATCAAGAGTTGTGCGGGAAAACAGACTAGTAGAACATTTGTTGTTACCAATTAGATATATTTGCCTTCAAATGCAAGCCAGTGTAATAACAAATAAGACATTTTGCAAAATGCTGTCTGAATTACATGCTAGAATGGGTGCCCACAGTTCAGAGACGTACCGTAGGAGGCTGGCCCTCTATGTAGTGTGCAAAGCTAGGCACACTGTGCTCTAATTTTTATGGTAGCTTGGTCGAGCAGTCAGGCTAATCTTGGGGTAGTGCAAAGCATTTGATGTATCACCAGTATCAATAAATAAGACCACACACTCAAAAGAATAATTCGAGGCCAACTTATAAAAAATATTTCAGATTTTTATATAATTTTACGACCAAGATCATCAAAATCAGGTAGGTTCTTTTCAAGTTATGGATATTTGAAGTTTATTATTTTTTTGTGCGTAATTACACACCATAGAAATCAATGGCAAAATACTTTGAAAATTCACAGGCAGTGTGTTTATTATTGTATCCTTTTGCAGGTATGTTGAAGTCATCAGTGGGTACCCTGGACTAGCTAGAGAAGTTTGGGCGACTCCTGAGTCTGGCGGGGGCAGCAGCAGAAAGTGTATGGTGCTGGTGCCAGGCATCTGCACTTGGAAAAGAGCTGCTCTGGTGGACTTAGGGGTAAGTCGGGTGGGTCCTCTTGGAGTGTCAGATTTGCAAGGGGTGAGGGACCCTCATGGCACAGCTGGATCTTTGGTGCGGCATGCACTTTGAATCTTGCCAGCAGGGCGGTCCACATTCCTAAGGGATGGGTTTGTTAGCCCCTCTACCCAGGAAGGGTTTTGCTCTGAATCCCAGAGAGGAGGATCTCTCACCCCAGCGATTCAGATTCTTGTCAGGTGGTGGCAGGCTGGTTGTAACTGGCCAGCAACCATGTGAGGGAAGTTAGATCTTGTAGGGGGCACCTCTAAGGTTATTATTTTGTAATAATTCCAACACTGGTACCAGTTTGAATTTATTATTCTGTGTTTGTTGATACCAAACAGCCCAGGGTTCAGAGTGGCCTTCATGTAGCTTTGAAACTCGTATTGACCAGTGTCCAGCACATGCATTTAAAATTGCTGCTCTGTTCACTTACTATGTCCCAGGTTTGGCAAGGACCCAGTAGGAGCATTTTGCTAATGCAGCTATGCCCTCACATACGGTGTAGTGCACAGTGCCTTAGGTCTGGAAGCCTTGCCAGAGGATTGTCTTCCCTATACTGTATGTAGTGGGTAGTGGACAGGGCACTCAGGCCATCTCGAGTTTGTCTTTTGTGTTTGCATCCGGATAGTGTAGGAAAGTACCATGTTGCCTGGCATGTTACCCCCATTTTTACTTGTGTGTCAGTTTGTTTTTGCCTGTCTCACTGGGATCCTGCTAGCCAGGACCCAAGTGCTCATAGTTTGTGGCCTGAATGTGTGTCCCTGTGTAATGACTAACTGTGTCACAGAGGCTCTGTTAATCAGAACCTCAGTGCTTATGCTCTCTCTGTCTTTAATATTGTCACTATAGGCTAGTGACCATTTTCACCAATTCTAATTGGCACACTGGAACACCCTTACAATTCTCTAGTATATGGTACCTAGGTACCCAGGGTATTGGGGTTCCAGGAGATCCCTATGGGCTGCAGCATTTCTTTTGCCACCCATAGGGAGCCCAGACAATTCTTATACAGGACTGCCACTGCAGCCTGATTGAAATAACATCCACGTTATTTCACAGCCATTTTACACTACACTTAAGTAACTCATAAGTCACCTATATGTCTAACCCTCACTTGGTAAAGGTTAGGTGCAAAGTTACTAACTGTGAGGGCACCCTGGCACTAGCCAAGGTGCACCCACATAGTGTGGGGACACCATTACAGGTGTGCACTACATATAGGCCAATACCTATATGTAGCTTCACAATGGTAACTCCGAATATGGCCATGTAACATGTCTAAGATCATGGAATTGTCCCCCTATGCAAAATCTGGTATTGGGGTGTCAATCCCATGCAATTCCCGGGGCTCCAGCATGGACCCCGGGTACTGCCAAACCAGCTCTCTGGGGTTTTCACTGCAGCTACCGCTGCTGCCAACCCACAGACAGGCTTCTGCCCTCCTGGGGTCTAGGCAGCCCAGTCCCAGGAAGGCAGAACAAAGGATTTTCTCTGAGAGATGGTGTTACACCCTCCCCCTTTGGAAATAGGTGTTAAGGGCCTGAGAGGGGTAGCCTCTCCTGGCCTCTGGAAATGCTTTGAAGGGCACAGATGGTGCCCTCCTTGCATAACCCAGTCTACACTGGTTCAGGGAACCCCCAGCCCTGCTCTGGCACGCAACTGGACAAAGGAAAGTGGAGTGACCACTTTACTGTCCATCACCACTCCAGGGGTGGTGCCCAGAGCTCCTCCAGTGTGTCACAGACCTCTGCCATCTTGAATCCAGAGGTGTGAGGGCACAATGGAGGC
Source organism: Pleurodeles waltl (assembly GCF_031143425.1). Taxonomy (NCBI): domain Eukaryota; kingdom Metazoa; phylum Chordata; class Amphibia; order Caudata; family Salamandridae; genus Pleurodeles; species Pleurodeles waltl. The sequence continues at coordinate 774,539,510 of NC_090440.1, read as the reverse complement.
CTCTGAGTGGCCAGTGCCGGCAGGTGATGTCAGAGTCCCCTCCTGATAGGTGCTTACATGACTAGGTGGCCAATCCTCCTCTGAGGGCTATTTAAGGTCTCTCCTGTGGGCTTTTCCTCAGATAACGAATGTAAGAGCTCACCAGAGTTCCTCTACATCTCCCTCTTTGACTTCTGCCAAGGATCGACCGCTGACTGCTCCAGGATGCCTGCAAAACTGCAACAAAGTAGCAAGAAGTCTAACAGCAATTGTAGCACCTAATCCTGCTGGCTTTCTTGACTGTTTCCTGGCGGTGCATGCTCTGGGGGCTGTCCACCTTCACCCTGCACTGGAAGCCAAGAAGTAATCTCCTGTGGGTCAATGGAATCTTCCCCCTGCTAACGCAGGCACCAAACTTCTGCTTCACCGGTCCCCTGGGTCCCCTCTCATTGTGCCGAGCGTGGTCCCTGGAACACAGGTGCTGGATCCAAATGACCCCGACAGACCAGTGGTCCATCTGTCCAAATCTGGTGGACGTAAGTCCTTGCCTCCCCTCGCCAGACAGTAATCCTGTGTACTGCGTGAACTGCAGCTGCTAGGGCTTCTGTGCACTTTTGCAAGGAATCCTTCATGCACAGCACAGCCCAGGTCCCCAGCACTCCGTCCTGCATTGCTCAACTCACTGAGTTGACCACTGGCTTCGTGGGACCCTCCTTTGTAGTGTTGAGATGACCGCCATGCTCAGTTTCTTGAACCCATGTTCAAGTATTTCTACAGGCGCTGCCCTCTTCTGCATAGGCTCTCTGTGTTGCTGAGGGCCCCCTCTGTCTCCTCTTCCAAGTGGCGACTTCCTGGTCCTGCTTGGGCAGCACCCATTTTCTTTAACTGCAACTTTTGCAGCTAGCATGGCTTGTTTGTAGTCTTTCTGCAAAGAAACAACTCTGCATCCTCCAGATTTTGTGGGACATCTTCTGTGCAAAGGAGAAGTTCCTGGCATCTTCTGTTGTTGCAGAATCTTCAGCTTCTTCGACCCAGAGGCAGCCATTTTGCACCTTCATCCGGGGGTTAGTGGGCTCCTGCCCCCCCGGACACTTTCGCGACTCTTGGACTTGATCCCCTTCCTTTACAGGTCCTCAGGTCCAGGAATCCATCTTCAGTGCCTTGCAGTCTGTTGTGGTCTTTGCAGACTCTCCTATCACAACTTTAGTGTGTTTTTGGGGAAGTAGGGTCACTTTACTCCTACTTTTCAGGGTCTTGGGGTGGGGTATCTTGGACACCCTTAGTGTTTTCTTACACTCCCAGCGACCCTCTACACACTACACTAGGCCTAGGGTCCCTAAGTGGTTTGCATTCCACTTTCTTAGTATATGGTTTGTGTTGCCCCTAGGCCTATTGCATCCAATTGTATTTTACAGTGTTTGCACTACTTTTCTAACTATTTACTTACCTGATTTTGTTTTGTGTCTATATTTTGTGTATTTTACTTACCTCCTAAGGGAGTATATCCTCTGAGATATTTTTGGCACATTGTCACTAAAATAAAGTACCTTTATTTTTAGTAACTCTGAGTATTGTGATTCTTGTGATATAGTGCTATATGATATAAGTGGTATAGTAGGAGCTTTGCATGTCTCCTAGTTCAGCCTAAGCTGCTCTGCTATAGCTACCTCTATCAGCCTAAGCTGCTAAAACCCTACTAATCTACTAATAAGGGATAACTGGACGTGGCACAAGGTGTAACTACCATCAGGTACCCACGATAAGCCAGGCCAGCTCCTACAGATAGTCAGCCTGCAATAGCAGTGCTGGGTTCATCTGAATGCATGGCCTAAGAGGGTGGCACAATCAGTGCTGCTGCCCTCAGAGGCCTACCCTTAGTACATTTTACTAGGGGCTTATGGTGACAGCTAAAGTTGCCTCCAATTGTGCCAATACATCACAACAGTTTTGGGCAAAGAGATCTGGCTCATGGAACCTGGTCAGCAGAGGCCCTGGACACTAACAACTTTGAGGCTACATTATTTACTAGGCAAAAAGTGTGGGCTACCCATATCGAAGATGCCTTTTCTCACCTTTACAAGTAACCACTGCTCCGAGAACATTTCAGAAATTAATTATACCAAATTTTCACTCTTTATGTGTTACATTATAAATTCCTGTATACCTGGTACACAATGAAAACCATTGTATGATGCAGCTCCGTTGTTGGCTCAGGATACCCCCCGGTTCTTTCCAGCCTCACCCCTGGCTTTCAGGCCTCTTCCACCCCAAATGGGAAGTAGATTGAAAGTACAAAAATTAAGAAAACAACAGGCTGCCTCTTATAGAAATGGCAAAACTGTAGTATTTTATTTTTATATACAGCAGTGCATTTACCTGAAAACTAGGAAGATAGTGATTCTAGCACAGCAAGTTTTTTTGTTGACGCAGTTTCTAAGAAATTAAACCAGGCACTTCTGCAGATCACTTTTTTCCTATTTTCACACACCGCCCCCCACAAACGTAGCATATTTTGGCTATTTTCTCAGTCCCCTCCAAGGGAACCCACAGACCCTCGGTACCGTTAGCAGTCCCATGAAGCTGGGAAAAAGGAAGAAAATTTGGTGTCGATATCTTATGTGGACAAAAAGTGATGGAGACCTAAGAGCAAACTACTCCAAATATCCGACAAAGGGCTCTGGAATGAGGTGGAAAAGCCTCAGCTGTTAAGGGGTTAATGTGGAAATTCGGAAAGTGTCAGAAATGTTTAAAGACGACTTTTAAAACAGCCGCTGTAACATGATCCATTTTATTATTCGTCTTAGAGGTGCATGGTGTTACATGCAAATGATTCTCTAGATGTATGCACATTATTTTTTACTATTTGGATGAAATGTGTTAGCAAACTACTTTTAAACTGGCAAACAGGACCAAAGTGCTTCAACCGACATGGTGGGAGAACATTCATTACAATGGTTTCCAGTGACAGATCCAGCTGATGCTCTTCCGCCAGGATCCTGGCTGCTTATGCATCTGTGATCGGGTGGGGGCGGGGGCACAGATTAGGCAAAGTGAGTGACTCACCAATTTACAGCGAATGTCCCGCTCTGCCACACCACGTGTGCTTGAAAATATGTAGGTAAGAGCATTGTTGATAAAATGAGGCAAGGCTAAGACTGAACAGACAACAGCTCGAAAATATCTATGCTTTTTCTCAACCGTACAACACACTGGAGCAGTGAGGAGAAGGGTGAATGATTCTTCCTTATCAGAATACACCTAATCATGTTTTTAATATTCTAGGTGTAATACCTTGGCTGCAGAGGTGATTTACAGACTGTAAAGGAAATTAAGCACCTTATGACTCACAAGTAGGACTCCAATTGCATTACAATTCCTACACAAATCTCGAAGGCAATTTCTTTAAAACATCACTCTGTAGCAAAGCTACATCAGCGTGTCGCATGTGATAAGGAAACCTCTTCTTTATTTTCATCTATTCTCTATCTTTTGAAAGCTCCCCTCTCTGCTCGCCTACACCTCAGCCAGTAGGCGAAGTTGGAAAGCCTGGAAACAAAGTCTATCTATTGTGCCCATTTCCGTTTTTTTCTGTGAATAAATAATGTGCGCTCGCTCAACGGTCACCCTGCCTCCTTTGACAGGAGAAAGACATTTCGGGTCCACTGATCTTGACAATGAAAAGGGCCATTAGTGTGTCTGGCACATGGAAGGTGCCAGTGGCCTGCCTTTCAAACACAGAACCGAGATAACGGCTTAGAAAATGTCAGACTATTGCTTACTCCTTTCAAAAGCAGAGTATAAGGATTGATGGTCAACTCAGATCTGGGGAAAGAGCTACTGTTTTATTTCTTGTGTGAAAGCGGAGCACAGGTAATGACAAAACAACTTAGAATCTTCCGGCCTTTATTCCATTTATTCCATTTGAGGGGAGCAATGGCCACACGCCAGAAATGTAGGTGCAGAGATGTGTCCTTTGCCTTTAGTGAGCGGAAACACCAAGAGCACTTTGAAATTTGGATACATGCATATCATGCATTTTTATTTATTTTTCTCTATTGCAGACCACCTACACAGTTTTCTTTCTTAAACCTAATGCGTATTTTTTAAACAGCGTAGTAGTTTTGGGTTGCACGAAGGAGTATAGGGTCTATCATACAAAAGTATTGTGAGTGTCAAACCCTGTGATTCACGAAATAAAATTGTTTATGTCTGAAAAATATTTTTTTGCTAAATACAAAAGCTGCTTTTGAGACCCAAATCGCAAACTGGAGTTGATGTGCATTTTGAAGAGGAATATATTAATGGTTTGCCCAGATTCAAAGCCCTGAAAGGGCGAAGTAACTGAATTTCTGAAAGGGGAAAGCTTTCCTTGTGGGTTATTTTCCCTCTGAGAATATTGGGTGCGATTTACAAAAGTAAACTTAGACGTATGGGCTAAGTTTGGACCAAATGTCTAAATTTATGATTTTTAGAAATTCACAAGGGCATTTAGGAGTAGAACCTTTGCATCCACATTCGCAATTCTTAAAATTCAAAACACAATAAATCACCGCTACTGTCAGGCACCCGTTACAATTACATACTCTGATTGCATCATTTGAAGCCATTAGTCCTTTGTATGTTGGAGAGGCCCGGGGTTTTGCAAGTACTTTTAGAAGGCCCTCAACATTTTGCCCAATGGTAAGCTACATCACTGTCTCCATTTAGGTCCTGCAACCCCAGATGTATGTGGATAAATGGTTGTACCCAATGAACCTTACCCAGTTCACATGTGCAGTGCATTTTGCCACATGATGCCACATCAATGGCATGGAAATGCACATTGTGTGTAAAATCTCTAGTCCTACCTGTCATGTACCTCTTTGCTACTTCATTTGAACATGCCAAATAACATGCAATAATGGGTGAGGGTATGTGTGAGCCAACAATCAATGGTGACACACTCCTGTCTGGCACCATATGAAATGTAGCCCCATTGCATAATTCCAATTCCAAACAAAGGTTGGCATGCACACACATGTGAGATAATACAGAAATCATCCCATGAGCACAGGTAGACCATAAATGAAACAGCAGTGTACACATTTTGTCAAAAGAGAAAGGGACACATGCTAACATGTCAGCACAAGGAATGTTGACAACAGTGATGGCACATAAACAATGTCAATGGACATTCCCCACTTACCAAGGGAAAGTTTTGATCTGTAGCTGCACCCAAAGAACAATCTTATCTCTGTCACATGTATGATGGCCTCTTTCACATGCCAGACCGTAGTGAGGCACCAGCACTCATCACACACTAAAGACAAGTGGTCCCGGGGGGGCAGATGCCAATTTACTCACCTGACCAGATACATGGCTGAAGACCGTGATCCATAACCTCTTGTTCTTTGGGCTATAACACAGAGGAGTAGTGGTCTGCATAGAACTAGCACCCACTACAACAAACATTACTTGATTTATCAATGTAGACAGCCTTGTGTTGTCCCTGGAAAGCAAATGTTTTGTGGATTGTACTCAGATTTGTCCTAGGTCCCAGGGATAATAGGTAAGGCCTCCCCGTCGACAGACACACCCATTGGGCAGTGACAGCCGCAAGAGAAAATGTTAGCAATGCTAGCCTATGGCAGTGTCTGCCACCTATTGGAACAGCCTACCGCACGGATGACTTCAGCAGATGGCCTCGGGCGGTTCCTAATGTCCAGTGGAGTAGGTCAGATATCCAATATTTCAGCTGCTTGAATGACTGTATGTGGCCCTGTTATATGCTTTACTAAAACAATATTAATTTAATATCATCACAAACATCCTCAATCTGTCTTTTCATGTAGGTCTGACTACACAACCACCAGTATAGTGTGTTGCCGAGCACAGATGTGAGGTTTTAGCCAATGTGAAGGCTGACCTCTATGGTTTTGCCCACCTCCCATATGTGGCCTGGGCCACTCATGGTACACATATTGGCTTGGTGCCACCACAGGCCACTGAAAAAGTCTATTGCAACAGAAAAAATTTCCATTCAATCAATGTGCAAGTTTTCTGTTTGGTGGGTCTTTACATCCCAAATGAGTGTGCCTGTTTTCCTGGATCAGCCCTTGATTTCTTTATAATATGGAACAGCACTATACCCCAATTGATGTGACAACTGCAACCAGAGAGGGACTGGCTGGTTGGTAAGTCACATCTGTCCTGATTGTTTGTGAGCAATGTCACGTGCTAAAATCATGAAGTGAGTGACTCATTGTTGTACTTATGTCCCACTCCTTAACAGGAGGCTCAACATATCCAAACCGTCCTTGGGTATTGACGCCACTGAGCAATCGAACTACGCCAGGGCAGATCTGCTTCAGTGAGGCCCATGGAAGAACACAGCCAGCAGTGAAAAGGACTTTTGGGCTCCTGAAGGCAGGATTTCACTGTCTTGACAGCACTGGTAGAGCCCTCCTCTACTTACCTGAAAAAGTGTTTCAGATCACAGATACATGCTGAATGCTGCACAACATCACTCTGCAAAGGAATATCCTGTACATCCCAGTGGGAGGAAGAGCTTGCAGTACCACCAGGAGAGAATCCTGAATAGCCAACTAAAGATGACAGTGGTGAAGAGGAAGGAGCTGACATGCAATAAGATCACACCCACAGCTACTTCTCATGAGGGTAAGCATATCATGTGATGTTATGACTGTGACTATACAGTGGACTGTAGTTGTGAGAATGTGTGGAGTTTAGTGGTTATGAAACAGCTAGAGAGCTGATACGCTGCAAAAATCAGGCAAAGGCTGATTGATAAGATAGATATTGATATGTCCCCACCTTGATGGTATAGCTTTGTTTGTGTCAGAATTAATGCAATGTACTTTGTTTTCCAGATGCTTGCTATGTGAT